>NW_017731368.1:1834071-1840632 GCF_001890085.2 Hipposideros armiger
TAAGACCATCGGAAAACAAAAAGATATTTACATTACAATTCATAACAGTAGCAAAATTACAGTTATAGAGTAGCAACGAAAATAATTTTATGGTTGGGGATCACCACAACATGAGGAACTGTATTAAGGGGTCGCGGCATTAGGAAGGTTGAGAACCGCTGGTTTAAATGTTTAGCAGAATTTACCAGTGAAGACATCTGATCCTGGGCTTTTCTTTGTCAGGACGTTTTTGATACTGATTCTGTCTCCTTCCTTGTTATAAGGTCTGTTAAGATTTTGTTTCTTTTTGAGTTACTTTTGGAAGTTTGTGTGTTTGTAAAAACTTGTTTATTTCATCGAGGCTATCCAATTTGTTGGCATACTATTTTTCACAATATTCTCTTATAATCCTTTTTATTTCTGTATATTCAGTAGTAATGGGACCAACTTTTATTTCTGATTTTAGTAATTTGAATCCTTTTTTTTGGGTCAGTCTAGCTAACAGTTTGTTGATCTTTTCAAAGAACCAACTTTTAGTTTTATTTTTTTATATTTTTTTTTCTGTGCTCTGTTTTATAGTTTATCTCCACTCTGACTTTCCTCCTTTCTGCTAGCTTTGGGTTTAGTTTGCTCTCTTTTTTTTTTTTTTTTACTTCCTTAAGGTGTATAATTAGATGATTAATTTGAGATCTAAAATGTAGGCATTTACAGCTATAAATTCCCTCTTAGTACTGCTTTCAGTGCATCCTGTAAGTTCTGGTATATTGTGTTTTTTCATTCATCTCAAGGTATTTTCTAATTTCCCTTTTCATTTAAATCTGTACATTTAGATCAATATTGTTGTGTTATGTTGTTGACAGTGGTGTTTTAAAATGACTTTTCCAGCATTTTTATATGTTACATACTGAGAGAGGGTGTTTTGCATTACAGTTTTTAAATTCAGTGACTACTTTTTTTTCCCTAGAAGTTCAAGTGTTTGTTGTTGTTTTTTCAAGTCTCCCTGGTTGTATCTTATTCTTTTTCTTTATGCTTTTGATTCCTTTTATGTCTTTAATTGTTCTAAATGTACTGTCCCTACTTTGTAATAGTTCTATAATCTTGATATGTAATCCTTTGTTTGAGGTATCGTTTGATAGCACCCATGTTAAACTGTTTCAATGTATGCTTTATAATTTTAGGTTGTATGCTAATGTTTAGTGGGGCTTTAATTGTGGAAATCCATGAGGCCTGGGTTGAGGGCTTATGCTGGTGTACATTTCATCTGTCTACCTGAGTGAGAGGGACTTGTGTTTCAAATGATCATAGGAAGCTCTCCCACACCTCGCAAGCTAAAATGCAAGTTTCATGAAATCAGGGGTCTTTCTTTGGTTCACTTATGTCTCCGAAATAGTCTACTGTAGTGCATAACACATACTAGGTACCCTACCTATATTCATTGAACCAAATTTATCTTTCTTTGCTGGTGGGTGGATTAATTTTGATTAATCCACTGTCTCATTGAGGAAGCAGTGAGGCAGTGAAGGACTCCTGTAGATACTTTCTATGAGTAATGGCTGGGGTTTTCATTTGATTTTTTGCCTATTCATTCTAGTAACGTGACTGTGACCCCATGCTATACAAAAAGATAATTCTAGTCCTATTATGATGAGTGAGCATTAGCCTCCTTCCTGGGTCTTATTTTTGTTTCAGAGGCCTCATATTAGTTGAGTTAGGCTCTTTGAGCCATATTTTATTTGTTTTTCACTAATATTCAAATTTCTCTTTTTTGAAGGATGAAAAGATATGTCTTTTTTTTTTTAGATAAAAATCAGATTAAGCTTTGGAGGTTAAAAAAAAACACCACAGACCTTTTTAACGATATAGTTTAGTAGTGAGAATTTAGATAACCATGGAAGGATAGGTAGGTGAAAAGTAGAAAAAAAATAGCAAAGGGAAAACTTTTTTCTGTTTTTCTTCCCCAACATAAAGACATGTGGTACATTTTTCTGGTTAATACACTAACCATGCCAGGAAAAAATCCACCCCATATCAAGGGATAGTATAACTTAATGCTTAATTTATTTTTCATTTTCGTGTAATGCTAATTAAATTATTTTAAAATGAAATCCAAGTGCTATTATCTAGCAGTAATTGTGTTTATCTTTCAAGAATATTAAAGAAAAAATTTAACTTTGATGTCATAACATTACCAATAAATTTGTTAAACTTCTTATTCATTGGAATGATATAAATTAGATGGGAAATGGATGTGAGCAGAAATAAAATTGCCACCTTGAGTACATTGAAGTTATAAAGAGCTTGTTTTCAAAGGGATATACTAGACTCTATATTATCTTTTGTTGTTTGTTTTTTTTAGCTGAGCCATCCTGCCACCTGTTGGCAGCTCAGCTCGGGCTGGGCATCAAACCGCTGTTGCTCAGAGCTCGCACTCTTGAGCGAGCTCTTAACTAACTGAGCCACTCGGCCGGCCCTTATATTATCTTTATATGATCATGTTGAACTACTATCTATGGTGAATTATGGAAGAGTATGAGTCGACCCACCACTTGGTATTGAGGTGCTTAGTTCTGTTGTCAAAGATTTTTGCAAAAATGGAGGATAAAAATGGGGTCATGTGACATAATGATGACTAAAATGTTGCTTCTTTGTTTTGCAGTTCCAATTCCTGGTAGATTTGATCGGCGAGTGTCAGGTATGTGTTCTCTTTCATAACATACCGCTAAAATGCTATTTTAAGATAGGATATCTTAAATAAAAACAAACTGATCTTTTTAATAAAAAGAGAAGTTAACAGCATTCAGAACATAATAAAAATCGAATATGATTACTTCACTCTTGTTTCATTTTAAGTTCTGGGTATACATATATATATCTTTTTATATTGCTGTAATTAGTTTGTCTTACTTTGTCTCATTATTTTTTTCCATGTTCATAATTATGGCTTCTAAAAATTACTTTTAGGGCTGGCCAAGTGGCTCATTTGGTTAAGAGTTGGCTTAAGAGTGCAAGCTCTGAGCAACAGGGCTGCTGGTTTGATTCCCACATGGGCCAATGACGCTGCGCCCGAGCTGAGCTGCCAATAAGTGACAGGATGGCTCAGCTGGTGTAACAACAAGATTGTCTGTTCGATGGTGGGCTACGCCCTCCTGCAACTAAGACTGAACTTGGCATCTTGAACTGAGCTGCCTCCCAGATGGCTCAGTGGATAGGGCATGCGCTCTTAACAAGAAGGCTGGTGGGTTCGACTCCCGCATGGGATGGTGGCTATGCCCACCCGCAACTAAGATTGAACACAGCACCTTGAGCTTAGAGGCCACAAACTGCCCATGGGAAGCCAGATGGCGACTGGTGGCCTCCATAACGAAGATTGAAGAACAACAACTTGGCTGGGCCTCTTCCCCATTCCCCAACACTGTTCCCTCCCCCAATTCGCCAATAAAATCTTTAAAATAAAAATTACTTTTCATGTTACTATTACTGATTTTCTACATTATGCTGCCATTATCTTTTTGCATATTTTTTTTAAGATTTTTTTTTAAATTGGGGAATTGGGGGAGGGAACAGCGTTGGGGAATCGGGGAAGGGGAACAGACAAGTTGCTGTCCTTTTGCTCTTCCGTCTAGTTGTGGAAGATGTCGCTTCACTGGCCCACGTTGGTATTGTGATGATTGCGCTATTCCTGGCTGAGGCAGATCAGTCGCCAGCCATTGGATGGCGGCTCACGGCAGCTCACATTGGCTGCTGGTCACTCACGGTAGCTTACAGCAGCCCACTGCAGCCTACGCCGTCGCCGGCGACACACGGCAGCCCAGCTCCAGGTCGAGTTGTTGTTCACCATCTTAGCTGTAGAGGGTGCAGAGTCACTGGCCCATGTGGGATCCGAACCAGTTGTCCTGCTGCTCAGAGCTCGCACTCCCAAGCCAACTCTTAACCAACAAGCCACTTGGCCGGCCCACTTGCATACATTTTTGAGCCACTTAAATTATTTCCTCAGTTACAGCGTTGGGAGTGGCATTCCCTGGTTAGAGACTGAACATTGCATTGGCTTTTTCTGTGTATTGCTCTCTAGAGACAGTCTACAGAGTAGACTGCAGAAAGCAGGATATCCTGCAAACACCCCTTTTCCAAAACCATCTCACTAATATGTACGGTGCCTATTCCTTTAGTTTAGATGTAAAATAGTACCTCGGATTGTTTTATTTGGCATCCCTTTGATTATTAGCAAAAATTAATGTTTTCCAAACATGAGAAATCTGATTTTTTATTCTTGTATGGGACTAATTTGGTACTATTTTTCCCTTTTATCTGTTATGGTCTATATTATTTTTTATAAGTTTGAGTACATTTCTATCATGATTTTTAACCATTTGAATTTTTTTTTTTAAAGATTTTCTTGGGGAATTGGGGAAGGGGAACAGTGTTGGGGAAAGGGAACAGTCAAGCTGTTGTCCTTCAATCTTAGTTGTGGAGGGCGCAGCTAGCTCAGCTCCAAGTTCAGTCGCCATCCTGCTGCCCATCAACAGCTTGCGGCCACCCAGCTCAAGGTGCCATGTTCAATCTTAGTTGCAGGTGGGTATAGCCCACCATCCCATGCTGGAGTTGAACCTGCAACCTTGTAGTTAGGAGCACTCACTTGCTCTCACCAGATGAGCCATCCTGCCACCTGTTGGCAGCTCAGCGGCAACTCAGCTTGGGCCGGGAATAGAACCGCTGTTGCTCAGAGCTCGCACTCTTGAGCGAGCTCTTAACCAACTGAGCCACTTGGCAGGCCCTCCGTTTGAAATTTTTAATGCAAAGTTTTCCACATTGGTTGTACTATTTAAATTTTACTATTTTTTATTGATTCAAACTTTTGTTATGTAACTGGTATCTTGAACACTGCCTGGCACATAGCAGCCACTCAGCAAATATTTATTGAATATATACATCCTCTTCTTTTTTTTTTTCATGATTGCTCCTAAGCTGAGAAGGTCCCCTTTTTTCATAGAGCTGATAAATATATTTTGTAAAATATTTTCATAAAATTGTTTGAATTTTGGATACATCTAGAGTTTATTTGGTTGTACAGTTGGGATGTTAATGTGATTCAAAATTGCTATGCAAGCTGTAGGTGTCACAGTATTCTTTCATATCATCTTGTTCAGGGAAGGTTTCTTACCCTTCCATTTACCCTTTTCTATCCCTCAGTTCTTTTCTTTGACAAAAATATGCTTATTTATGTTTTCAGAAAGCCTTCAGTAAGGTTGTACACCAAAGTCTGTTGAAAGGAGATAGAAGAATGTGTTCTTAGGTATAAAGAGTCATTTTCAGAAAGGAAATAGAGTAAGGATTAAGGTTGACACAAGACCCATGAATGATTATCTCCCATCTCTGTTCATCCCTGCCTGCATCTCTTTTTTCCCAGAAGATTAGTAATATCCCTTGACATCTGCAGGACAGATCTGGGAGATGGAGAATACAGTAACAGCTCCAGAGGGCACAGATGGTGTTAGTTCATGAACTGCTGCTTGGGCTCTCTGTCAGTGTGGCTCAGTCCTTGAACTGTGGAGGACTCAGACAAGTACATGTTATTATTCCTCCCCCTTAGATTTTACAGCCTTACTGAAGATTTAAAACTTTTTAATATTATTCAAATGTTAAGTGAAAATAAAAGATTCTTAAAAGAATCCAAAATGATTATGCAGGAGGGAAAATAGTCTGTAGCGATAGCTAACCTACAGATGACGTGCTGGGTGCACAGTTTTAAAGTCTTGCTCAATGTCTTCCTTGTATTGTTGAACATAATTCTTACATTAACACTGTGAGGTACGTGATATAATCATCCCCATTGTACAGATGAGGAAACTGGAGCAAAACAGAGGTTAAGTAACTTGCAACAGTCAAAGTGATAATGTGCCCAAAGGTAGCATGAGTCCTAAGTACTACCCTTCCCATCTCTAAGGACCCTTTCTTGTACCTTCTGGAACTCTTCAGGTAAATCCTGTAAATTCTCAGTCTGTTCTCTGAGTGCACCCTTCATCTCCGTGCTCTAGCTGAAGCTTGGCTTCCCTGCAGGCTTCTCAAATGGTGGCTCTTTTCTCTTCCACCTTCCTTGTAACACAGACAGGAGATGGGTTAGTGTTTGTCTTGCTCCTCATTGCTGCTTCCAAACTATTCTATTTCCCTCATCCCTAAAATTCTCAGCTTCAAACATCACATTGTTATATCCTACCAGCCACTGCCCCTTTCTGTTTTAGTCATCTAATAATCTTCAGGATGTTCCTTGTTATTTCCACATAGATAATCTTTCAGTGTCTGCCCCTTCCTAAAATCCCCAGTGTTCCAAGGATCCTGTCTTCCACCCTATATTCCCATGGTTGTACTCTGGTATGACAGCCATTACAGTTCTTCATGCTCTGAATCAGTGCTTCCTGTGTGCACCGCTGCCTACTGTCTTCTCAGCTCCTACTCCAACCCCAGCAACTCATTGATCCTGCTTCCTTTTCACTGTTCATCAGTTCCTCTTTACCAGCGGTTCTCAACCTGTGGGTCGCGACCCCTTTGGGGGTCAAACGACCCTTTCACAGGGGTCGCCTAAGACCA
>NW_017731368.1:1841652-1845223 GCF_001890085.2 Hipposideros armiger
TGGGCCAGTGAAGCAACGTCCTCCACAACTAGACTGAAGAACAAAAGGATAGCAACTTGTCTGTTCCCCTTCCCCCAATTCCCCAATAAAATCTTTAAAAAAAAGAAAATAGAAGGAAGGGATCAGGAATCAGAAGGAAAAATTATTGTAGGCAGAAAAAATACAAGAAACTTCTTGAAGGGAAGCAGATATTGCACTAGAAGTTGAAAAAACGTGGCTACTAATTTGGCTAGTACCAAGAAGGATGCATTCTAACTGGAAGAATGTCTTAACATTTGAAGGGGGATGAACTGGGCCTGGCTGCTCTGGCTGTAGGGGAGGAGATAAAATAAGGTTGGAAAGAGAGGTGGGGAATGGGGCTCCTGATGTGATCCAAAGACTTCAGCCAAGACTAGTGTGTGAGGACATGTGTGCTGTGTCAAAGACTGCAGAAGCGATTTCAACAACTCAGGATCTCTGACAATACTTGGAACATAAAGCAGCATAGGAGAGCGAGCAGTTACTGAGTGTTTCCTGTGAGCCCAGCCTTGTGTTTTAAATATCACATATTATTAACCCTTCATGTGGTTCTGGTACTGTTATCCCCTGTTAACCACTGAAGAGACCAAGGATTGCAAGTATGGAGACAGAATGGGTGGGTGGATCCAGCTTCAAAGATGAGACCCTTCCCTCTTGAGGCTGCCTCTCCCTTGCAAGCACTGGAATTGAAAAGCTGTGCCTTCCAACTTCTAAGTTCTAATAATAGCAGAAAGTCTCTCTACATCAAAGGATAACTACATCGAATGAAGAGAGTTTATGAATTCTTTAAAGGCAGCTTTCTTGAAGTAGCCCTGAGTTAGTGTTGACTGTTCACTATCTTTGAGTTTGAAATGTTAGTGTGATTCTGATAATGATAAAACTTCATCCAAAAAACCCCCCTTTCCTTTATTAAATATATGTTGAAGCTTCAAAACTTCATTGGAAACTTGTGTGTTGGTATCATGCTCCATTTAGGCAGGGAGTATCTGACTAGCGATGACTGTAATACAGTCAGCAGAACAGTCTGCTGAGAATCTGGTGCCATGTCGGTCACTCATTTCTGCATAATAGGTGCCCTTCACCAGACATCCCTGCCTTGTAGGACTTACATACTTAAAATGTACTTAGTGATTTTTGTCTTTATATCCTTTCACAGTATTCAGTATTTTTTTCGTCCATAGCTGTCTTCAGCTGAAATATTACTAAGCATTACTTAAAATAACTTAGAAACCCTATGGTATGGATTGAATTGTGTCCTCTTCAAATTCATATGTTGAGGTCTAACCCCAATGTGATTCTACAATATTTAGAGATAGGGCCATTATAGAGGTTAATTAGGGTTAGATGAGGTCATATAGGTGGAGCCCTAATTCAGTAGGACTGGAGTCCTGTAAAGAACAGGAAGAGACACCAGCAGTGCAAGCTCAGAGAAAAGGCCGTGTGAGTTCATAGCAAGAAGACATACATCCATCTGCAAGCCAAGGAATGAGGCCTCAGGAGAAACAAAACCTGCCAGCACCTTGATCTTGAACTCCCAGCCTCTAGAACTGTGAGAAAATAAATTTCTGTTATTTAAGCCACCCAGTCTGTGGTATTTTGTTAGGCAGCCCAAGCAGACTCATTCACTCAGGCTGTATCAACTTTTCATGGAGACTGGCAGGACAGCAGAGGGCCTCAGGCCTGTGACCAGGATCTGTGCTCATTACTTTATAGAAATGAAAGGGTTTTCTCTCTCAGCACATTTTAATGATTCACATTTCCGAATGAAGGAATCACCAATTAAAACTTGAAAGAAGAAAATTTGTGGTGGATAATCTGTTGTCACTTTGTACAGCTTCATATTACTGGCTAGTGACATCTGCTGGAGATTTGTGGCAAGATAAATTCCTTCAAACAACGGGCTGTGCTGCTCTTAGTCTTCATTTTCAGTAGGTCTGGAGCACCTCATGACCCTCAGTGTAGTTCTTGAGGCTACACAGGCGATCACACAGCCTCCCCCATGTTACTTGTGCACTGAGACAAGCCCCCTGATGTGTAGAACATAAGGGCAGCAATCACATAGGCACTTAAAAGTGGATTTTTATACAGAAAATGAGAAAAGTCATTTGGGATCAAGACCAGAAAGAGGAGAGATTGGGTGTAAACAGAGGAAGAGGGCAAAGGGTGGTGAGTTCACAGTTCAAAAGGAAAGGGAAAAAATGACCAGTTTTGAAAAATAAAGACAATGTTTTCCCACAAATAGAAGCATATTAATAATTTTTAATGAAAATTATTTCTGTTTAAATCATAGTTCTGTACTTGAAGACTGAAACATTTGCTGCCTCAGTTACATTAATGTCTAAAACTATAAACATTAGTTAAATTGTTAAAGTGCTTTTGTCTAAAGTCAGAGGAAAAGCAAGCTGGAGATAGGCTAGCCCAAGACTAAGTATCCTTGTCAGTAAAATCTGTCAGTCTTACCATTGAAGGCTTATTATTTTAAATGAAAATTTTCATATAAATGCAAAACTAGAGGAAGTATAATAATACCCATGTACCCATGTAGCTCCAAAATGAAGGGTTTTTTAAATGCATTTTGCTGAAAAGACATTTTGAAGTCATGTATTAAAGAGTAGCAATTGGAGTAGAATGAATAAAGGTCAAAATGAGAATATTTCTGAAGTAGAATTTGATATATTCATTGGGTAAGAGGAGAAAGAAGGAAGTCATGGTGAATTCCAAATTTCTAGTTTAGAAAACTGGGCTGATAATGACAACATTTATCAGGAGCACAGAGAACCAAGAGGCTTGCAGGTTAACGTAGTGTCTGGTTAGGTGCCTTCAGTGCAGCTTCCTCAGTCCCCTACAAAATACCTGTGAAGATGCAAAGAGTAGAGGCAGTAATGTCTAGGAACTCAGGAAAGTGTGTGCTTTAATCTGTAGGATAGATCTGAGATAAACACACCTTGATTTTCTCTTGTAGAAGCAGGAGTGGCTTAGAGAAAGATAATTGGTTATCTACATCCCTTTGTCACTTTCCTGGCTCAGCTACCCAAAGCCGAAACCAGCCAGGTACCGAGAGCCCTCTGCAGAGTATCACCTGATGCTGTTTTAGGGACTAGAATGGTGTCTGTCCTCTTACTCCCTTCTCCCTAATTTTTCTTTATTTAAGGATTCTGGGTTCCTGTTGAACAGAGTATTGATGGCATCATGGCACAGGAGGTGTGGTCCACACAAGTAGAGTATTATAGGCTGGGCAGGGAAGGGAGTCCTGTCTATAGGACATGCTGGGAGCCCCATTTCTCAGGTATTCCATTAGTTCAGAGAATCAGTGAGGAACAGGAAGCTGGGATACAGCTGGACCCGGGCTGCAGTGAGTAAATGTCTCTAAGAAACCAGGAGTTACATTGACAGCAGTATGTATCAGCTTGTCCTCTAGTTGTAGATACAAGTTGTGATAAAAAAATACTGTGGTGCCGGAGTGGCGCGATGGTTAAGAACTGGCTTGGGATGCCAGAGGACCCTGGTTCGGATCCCACATATGAGGGCCAGTGACACTGCCCTCTACAGCTAA
>NW_017731368.1:1845313-1865837 GCF_001890085.2 Hipposideros armiger
CAACTGATCTGCCTTACCCAGGAAGAGCGCAATGATGGTGCCAACTTGGGCCAGTGAAGCAACATCCTCCACAACTAGACTGAAGAACAAAATGACAGCAGCTTGTCTGTTCCCCTTCCCCCAATTCCCCAGCACTGTTCCCATCCCCCCAATTCGCCAATAAAAATCTTAAAAAAAAAAAATACTGTGAATGCTGCTGCTGAGTGCCACCCAATGGACAGGCGTGGATCTTCAATACAGGAAGCAGTACATCAAACCTTAGTAACAGTGTGTGACATGTTTCAACTTGTTCGGTGCAGTCAGTCTGGTGTGAGCTACAGTTGAAAGAAGGAAGGTGTGTTTTAAAGTGCTGTAAATCACCCTCCATCATAACATGCTCCATGTCACACATCACTTCTGGTATACAGCAATTTCTATCAAATAAAAACACGGTGTGTCTCATCCACCTAAGTCACCGGATCTGGCACCATGCGACTTCTTTGACGCTTCTCCAGAGTCAAAATGATTCAGGACATCGAGGCAGCCACAACAGCGCAACTAAAGACATTCATGAAAGAGGACTTCCAGAACTACTTCAGAAAGTGGCAAGAACCATGGGACAAGTGTGTTCAAAGAGAAGGGGAGTATTTTGAGGGGGATTAATGGCAATGTGTCCTTTACTATAATAAATTTTTTTATTTAAGCATTCACCATAGTTTTTGATCACACCTCGTATATAGAATTTTTTAGCCATCATACAAATGAATTGAGTATAGGGTAAAAAATAATTTATATTCTTTGCCTGCTAACAAATGAGACATAAACCCTAACAAATAATGCAAGGCCTATGAGTGAACTTGGTGGATTAACGATAGTAGAGGAATGAAGACTCGAAACGTCTGCTACAAAATGTGTATAGAGTACAAAAAATC
The DNA here is from genome assembly GCF_001890085.2 of Hipposideros armiger. Lineage (NCBI taxonomy): Eukaryota > Metazoa > Chordata > Mammalia > Chiroptera > Hipposideridae > Hipposideros > Hipposideros armiger. The sequence continues at coordinate 1,846,225 of NW_017731368.1, forward strand.
ATTGTCTTTATGAGTTCTGAGTAAAAAGCTAAGAAAAGAATACGCTGAGATGAAAAGGGAAATGGGCATGAAGAAGAAAAGATGATAAGGAAACTAAAAAAATAAGCAGGAATTAAATACATAGAGAAGGCCAAAAAAGCAGAATCGTTAAGGGCAAAATCTGCGATGCAGGGTAGCCTTGAAGAAAGGACTGTTGTTGAAAGAGTTGAGGTAGAGAATAGAACCAAGATAATATTTTTGAAAACCAGAACAAATAGAACAGAAGTGATAATAGTTACAGTACAAAGAGTTGGCACTTACTGTATTCTTACTGTGTGTCAGGCACTTGCCTACTTAAATCCTTATGATACACCTCAGAGGGGAATCACTCCTGTTAGCTCCATTACACAGAGGAGAAGGTGGAGATTTGCGGTAAATCACTCCAGGTCACACAGGTATTCCAGATAATTGAGGATTTGTTAAAAGAGAAATTTCCCCTGTATTGTAAAGAAGGAACAGGTTTGTTGCATTCTGGGCAACACTCCTGATCACAGCTTGATTGTTCCTGGCAAAACAGTTTTGTTAGTGAATCAACCAATTTTCTATTCACTAGATAATACATTGTCTCTTTGCCGCTAACACCTAAGGGTAAGATTTTTAAATTGTGACTTGTACTGACATTGCCAGTCCTAATCCTTCTATTTCATGTTTGTATTCCTCTTCTCTCCAGTGAAAACTTCTGTGTGTATACTTATTTACTCACTACTGTAATACATACGGAAGAGTTTTGGAATTGCTGTTCCATTCAACAGCAGTTCTTTTTTGTCATTGGAACATACCCCATTGAGGGTGGATGGTTAAGGAGCTACTTAAAATCTCTTTTCCTTCACTGTGGTTATGTTATCAGCCTGATATGTGGTCAGGTTCATTTTTTCCTCTTTGTATTCAGTTGTTGGGTCCCTCCAGCTTTATCAATTTAATTTAATTTTTTAAATATATAAAACATTTAACATGACTTAAATGTCAAAACTGTATAAAAGAATTTCCTCAGAGAAGTTTTATTTCTTTCCCTATACCTTCTTTTTTTGTTTCTGCTTACTGTCTAGGAAAAATTTTTATTACTTTCTGGTTTATCCTGTTTCCTTTTGGAAAAATAGATTGAAAATTGTGTATATATATATTTATATATTTATTTTCCCCCTATTCTTAGCTCTCCTACTTGCTCATGGAAGTCCTTTGTTATGGAAGGGATGGCATACTATATGTATGCCTTGCTTTTTTTTATTTTTATTTTTTTCCTTAGAACTATTAGCCCATGGAGATCTTCCTCATTCTTTCTTATAGCTGTATTATTCCAATGGGTACTTACATTATTTCTGATATTTGCTATCTTAAACAGTTGTTCAGTGAATATTTTTTAAATCTTTGAATTATGACAAAGACAAGTCCTACAGGCAACTGGGATAAACACAGGTTACCCCCAAAGAAAATCAAGTTGGTTTTAGATTTACATAATATTGTACCTAGAACAGAGCCTGACACATAGTATTTATGTTGTTTAAAATTCACTCTTATTTTTAAGTGATTCATAATGATGTTGAGCTATTTTAATTGATTATTTTCATAATTATTCCATATCCATGTGTTTATATTGCATATATTGTACTTTGTGGTTTTCCACCCCTGCTTCATAACTCCAGTAGAGACAGCACATCCTCGCTTGTCCTTGCCACTCCCATAGGATTCAGTAGATATGTTTTATCACCTCTCTCCTATTTGGGATAACCAACCCCTAGAGAGCTGGCTTTTTAGCACCTAACAGAATGCCTGGCCTTAGTAGGTACTTAATGTATTTGTTAATTGAAAGAAGGGATTTTAAAAAATCATTAACAGTTTTCACAAACAGTGAATAAAAATAAATTGTGTTCACTTCCAATTTTTCTAGTAAAAGCATACACCTGTTTTATTCATTTTTCTCTTTATTTTTTCTCTTCAAATTTAGTCTGTGCTGAGGCCTTTAACCCTGATGAGGAAGAGGAAGATACTGATCCGAGGGTAAGAACTGCAGCAAAGGTATTAGGTAGAATTGTTGTATTCCCCACTTACCCCCCACTAGTCCTCTACACACCACATCTAATCATGCTGATAATTAAAATACATACAAATTAAAATCTCAACAAGATGCCATTTGAGGTATTGGCGAGAAGGGGTGCCAGCTGTCAAAGCCTTAAACATTGTCAAGCCAACTGATTCAGCAGTTACCTGAAGGAGAATTCATTCCTGATAAACAAGTGGATTCTTCCTAAGGGGGTACAAATAGAGATCATTACAGTGCTGCAATAGCGATCTATCCACTTATTTATTTGTAGAAACATTTATATCCGGAAGGGTATATCCCAGATGTTAATGGTGGTTGTGGCAGAGCTGTGATTGACTTTCGAACGCTTTTTATAAAAACTCAGGTTTTTAAACTCTTGTACAATTAACAAATTACTTCTATAAAAGCAACTCAACTATAAAGCATCATTTAAAAAAGATGGATGTTAACAAAAGAAACTTTAATTATCTTTCAGGTGTGCCTTAAAATGAGTAGTAGCCTATAAAAGATTTCTGAAGTATTCTAATAATAAAATGCTACCATTGTGTGAATGTAATAGATATATAAATATAAAAATTTTTTAAATTCTGGGTATTGTAGAATTCTTGATGACTTAAAAGTTAAAATGATTTTTTACTAACTTTAATATCAAAAATTCAAAATCCTTAACACTTTTGATATGTTATTTCTAGTTAGATTAAGTGAGAACTTTTTTTAGGGTGAAGACAGTACTTCATAGGTCTCTCAATTTTAACAGCAATACTAGGCAATAATTACTTTTTTTGTAGTTCAGTAAATATTGACTATGATAATAATAGTTTTTGAGCACCTACTAAATGTCAGGTACTGTTTTAAACACTGCATATATTAACTCATTTAATCCTTATGACAACTCTAATTTTATAGATACCACTAATATAATAATAATAATGATGTTGATGTTTGAAATCTAGCTTGTATAGCCATTTAACATGAACTCCTGATTATTTCCCTTTAAACATTCTTCTCTACCCACAAGTCTTCTCCAGTTCAGTTCATGGCAGTTTCATCCTTCAGTTGCTCAGGCCCAAAACTTTAGGGTCACCCTTGGCTCCTCTCATTATTTCATACCCACATTCAATTTTTCAGCACATCCAATGGGCTCAGTCTTCAAAACATACCCCAAATTCCACTACTTCTCAGCATCTTTATCACTACTACCCTGGTCCTAACCACCACTATCTGGCACTGGGATAACGACAGTAGCTTCCTGGTTTCCACTGTCTTCCCTCAAGGCTGTTCTTTACTGGGCAGCCAGTGTGAGCCTTTAAAAACATGAATCAGATCTCTTTTTTTCCTCAGCCACAACTCTCAAATTGCCCTCATGTCACTAGAGGAGAGTTCCATCCAGTTCTATAACCTACAGTACCCTCTGTGATTTGGGCATCATCCCCCACAAGCCCCCCAACCTGGTCTTTTCCTGGTCTTTTCCCCTCGCCCTGCATCAGTCACAATTGTTTCCTGGTTATTTCTCAAACATGCTATTCCCCTACCGTAACGCCTTGCTTTTGGTAGGTGTTGAGGTGCTCTTCCCATAGAAATATTCCTCATGACTCACTCCCTCAAGTTGTCCTCACTTGCTTGAGCTCTTTATACAAATGTCATCTTCTCAGAGAGGTCACATCGTGCATGCTTTTTATCACCCTTCCCTACCTTATTTTTCTCCTTAGCCTTATCACTCTTCAACATATTTTATGTATTTATTGAATGTGAGAGCAGATATTTGTGTGTGTGTGTGTTCACTGCTGTGTCCCAAGACGTAGGACAGTGCCGGGCACCTAGTATGCCTACTATCTGTTGAATGAACAAATCTATAACTCTGTGCTTTGTGGATGAGGACTCTGGGGCTTCCAGCGGGTAGCTGACTGGCTGGCAGCCATACAGCCCGTGGGTGGCTCAAGGGTGTGTGCTCTTCAACCCCTATCATATTTCCCTCCATGACCAGGGCACTGGTTGCTATTTTTATAGAATTTAAATTATAGTAAATATGCTCTTAATTTTTCCCACTTTTTGGGAGAAAGAAATATACTAATTTGTAAATAAAGTAGATTTTAAATGGAATTTAAAATTTCCTTGGTTTTACTTGGGTTGGCAGGTGATTCATCCTAAAACTGATCAACAGAGATGCAGACTTCAGGACGCTTGCAAAGATATTCTCCTTTTCAAAAATCTTGATCAGGTAACATTGATTAAAAGAATTTTTTTTTTCAGTTACACTTGACACTCAATATTAGTTTCAGGTGTATGGCATAGTTGTTAGATATTTATATAACTTACGAAGTAATCCCCTCGATAAGTCACCCACCTGGCACCATACACAGTTATTACAGTATTAGCAACTATATTCCCTATAATGTACTTTACATCCCTGTGACTATTTTGTAACTGCCAATTTGTACTTCCTAATTCCTTCACCTTTCTCACCTATTCCCAACCCCCCTTCCATATGGCAACCATCAGTTGGTTCTCTGTATCTATGAGTCTGTTTCTGTTTTGTTTGTTCGTTTATTTTGACTTTTAGATTCCACAAATAAGTGAAATTATATGATATTTGTTATTTCACTTAGCATAGTACCGTCTAGGTCCATTCATGGTATCCTAAGGTAACACTGATTTTGAAAATATTTTTGTCTTTTAGCTTTTCTCCTGTTTGTCACTTAGTTTGTAGTGTCTTAGCCACAGCCATATGAAGCATAAAACTTTAGATTCATCTTACAGATGTTTACATTGTGTTGACCATCATAACCCATAATGAGCTTTTCAGATGACTTTAGTATTTCTCAGAACTGCTTTGGCACTCCCTCCAAGACAGTACCATTTGAGGACCATGCTGTTTGGCCATGTGAAAAGGAAATGTTCAGGTTTGCATTACCCTCGCTTAGTTTGAAGAGTTTGAATTCATGCTGCAGAGTAATTCTTCCAAAGATGCCAGTGTGGAGTTCTCTTCATCAGTACCAGTTAACCCACTGGAAGTACATGACTGAATCTCAGACCTTAGATGTGGGCCAGCTCTTGTGATTACTTCTCAGCCAAGACCTCAGGCACAGGGCGCACACAGAGTGGTGTGTGTCTGTGGGGCCCTGGCATAGGGATCTCTGCCTAGGCTTGTCTGCCCTTCCTTGGTGGAGGTAGAGAGCAGGGGATCACATGTTGCTTTTGTTTGTCATGGTGTCATTTTAGTCCCTTCTAACCTGGAATGTTCCCCCGGCACCTTATTCTGTATCTCATGACACCGATGTTTTTAAAGAGTCCAGGCCAGAAGAAGTGTTACTCAGAACAAGAGGCTGTCAATAGACAACCCACAGGCCAGATACAGCCAGGTATAGATGTGTGTGTTTGGTCTGTATTGCATGTGAAGGTTTGAATTTGTTACCTATACAGTCATGTGTCACTTAATGACGGGGATACGTTTGTTCTGAAAAGTGCATTGTTAGGCAATTTCATCACTGTGCGAACATCATAGTGCAGTTACACAAACCTAAATGGTGTAGCTTACTACACACCTGGGTATATGGTATATATAGTCTATTGCTTATAAGCTACAAACCTGTACAACATATTACTGTACTGAATACTGTAGGCAATTGTAACACAATGGTATTTGCTGTCTAAACAAGGAGATTATTCACACACAAGAGAAAATGATGCAATAAAGAGACGCAGTAAACACAAGATATATGAAGCTGCTGCTGGTATAATATGGCATACATACTGTGTTACAACAAATATGTTTTATAAGTAGGAAGAGTACACTCTAATGATAAAAAGTGTAGTATAGTAAATAAATAAACCAGTAACATAGTCGTTTATTATCATCAAGTATTATGTATTGCTCATAATTGTATGTGCTATACTGCTGACAGCACAATTGGTTTGTTTACACCAGCATCTCCACAAACACATGAGTGATGTGTTGTGCTACAGTGTTAAGACAGCTACAGCCTCACTAGGCAATAGGAATTTTTCAGCTCCATTATAATCTTGTGGGATCACCATCATATATGTGGACTGTTGTTGACCAATGTCGTTATGTGACACATGACTATATTTAAACATGAGATTTCTGGCAGCACTGGGCTCATATTTTATATGAATGTGGATGGCACGTGAGTAGCAAGCCTTCCTTTTTTTTTAGTATTTGTCAGCTTGTGCAGTATTCAACACACATGGAACTGTGGAACTAAAGAGATACATTTTGTTGATAATTATTTTAGGTAGCATGGCCACACTGACAGAACACTAAATCACATGGAATTGTGCAGCAATAAAATTATTTCCTTACCAGTTTTTCAATCCACATTCCTCCAAAGAGAAAGTCTTTCTGTGAGTTAAAGCTGCTATTCTTTAGTGCCCCTTAATAGTCACTGATCTGCCTGCCTCACAGAGGGACCCTGGCCCTAGACTGAGACCATTGTTTTGTTAGAATTTAATAGCAAGGTTTTGTTGTCATTATACTTATTGGAACAGTTACCTTCTGGTTATGGCAGGTAATATTGGTAAGTAATTGTACGTGTTGTATATAAACAATTGAAACAGTATTAGCTGTCTGATAACATCTCATTTATTGAGAACCTGTTGTGTAATAAACACTTTCCTTAGATTTTTCTCCTTTAGTCATAAAAATTGATGAACTAAAAACTATTTATTAAATCCCTTTTTACATATGAAAACACTGAGGCTCAGAGAGGTGAAGTGATATGCTTGGCTAGTCAGAGCAGTTGTACTGCTCTAAAAGATATCTCTGAAGCCGCCCCAGCCCCTTAGATCTGATGATCCTGTTAAGATTAACACCTGTAGGAAGTTAGCACCATCACATGACATGGTGGAGCCAGCAGGACCGGTGACAGTCATGTGCCTATGGCTGGGAGAACGGGCACCATGATTAGGTGCCTATTTTTGCTTAGAAAAATAAATGTTTTTGTAAAATATGGAACGTCTTTTCAAAGCAAGACTGCCTCAAAAACTTGGCAACTATGCTGTGTACATGGAGGTACAAAGCTGAATGGTCCCAGAAAAGCATTTGTTTCAGACAGCCCTTAGGTTACTGCTTGAATATGAGGAACAGACTGATTTGGGGGCTCCCACTATGTAGTCATTTTTTTTTTTAAGCAAATGTAAAAGCCATCTTTTCTCCTTGTGTGTACCCTGCAGGAACAGCTTTCTCAAGTCCTCGATGCCATGTTTGAAAGGACAGTCAAAGTTGATGAGCATGTTATTGACCAAGGAGATGACGGAGACAACTTTTATGTTATAGAACGGTAGGAGTTGGAACTTTGCAATTGTGCAGCTACACTTAGTAAGATTCATGATTCAGGACAAGTGCTTTACCCTGTGCTTTGTGTAGCCTGGGAGGACTTAGCCATAGCCAGGTGAACAAGCTTCCCAAAGCTTGCCCCTCTTAGTCCACTGCTGTCCTGAATCCTTAGTACAGCCCAGATTTTACAGCAGAAAGTCTCCTTTACAATTAGATGAGATGTGCAAGATGTGCTTTGTAAACATGTTACTTGCCAGTGTTCATGTGGGTTTATTTCCTGAAGAATAGCTGTGACCCTATATTATCCTTCAGATCTTTCAGCCCCAGCCTAATTTTACACACAGGTAACCTGCCTCATCCTCCTTGCCCCTGGCCCCTTCTGGCTCTGTTCCAGGTATAAGCCATGTTGGGGACCATGAAATATGTGGGTTTGACTTGCTCGCCTTAGTGTGGCCTAGCTTCTTGACTGTTAGTATCATCTGGGGGGCTCCTTTTGACCCCCCTCTCAGTCCTGAAAGGAACAACTTCACCAGAGTTTAAGATCAATAAGGTGTTGCCTCACCCAATAACTTCCATTATTTTTCAGTTTTTTCTTTTGAAGTAATTTCAGAGTTACAGAAACATTACACAAATAGTACAAAAAATTCTCATAAACCTCGGTTCCCCAGGTTAATGTTTTATCACATTTGCTTTATTAATTGTTTGAGACTAAGTTATAGGTATAATACCCTTTTATCTCTGAATACTTCGGTGTGTATGTCCTAAAAATAGAACATTCTTTTACATAAGTACAGAACAATTATAAAATCAGAAATTAACATATATACAGTACTATCATCTACTCTACAGACTTATTCAAATTTTTCCAGTTGTCTCCCTGATTTTTGAGGCTCTTTTAATCCCCATCAATTAGCTATACTAGTTTCAGTTGGTCCCCTTTCTTGTCAAGCCTTTGCTAGTTCATATTTTTTAACAGAAAACATTCTCACTCCATGATATCTGACAGTGTTATAATTAGAAGAAATGTTTTATTTAAAGAGTAAAGATAATATAACATCTTCTTAAAGACTATTTTACTTTTATTTGTTATGCTCATGCTTCCTACATAGAATTCTATAAGTAGTGTCAGAATAATTTTTTAAGTTAGATTACCACCTCTAGCAGCTACCTTTCCTCCTTGCTCTGCCATGTGTTCCCCTTCCAACTCAGGAATCCCAGTAGCCACCTGCTGTCTGGGAAATAAGCACCCACCTGCACCCATAGCTTAAAAGTTAAATGCCTGTCCACAAAGAAAATGATTTGTTATATGTGTAAATGAGAGGGATTATCTTTTATATGCTGTTAAAGGGGTTATTAACAAATTGGAAAGACTGTCATTCAAGTAAAAAGATACAGTTCCTGACCTCAAAAAACTTATCTTGTTGGAGAGACGGACTCTTAAATAGATAATTGTTACATAATGTGGTAGTAACAACAGTGATAAAACTATGTCCCGTTATTTGGAAGAGGACCTGGTGGGAGAGGTTAGGAAAGACTGCTTTGTGGGTGCCTGAAATGGTTTGTGTCATTGCCAAAATTAAATAGCTAGTGTCTCTTGGAGGAGAGACTAAAAACATGTAAGTGAATTTATTCTGAATTCTGTTTCCCATTCAAGGCCTCATTACTTTTGCCTTGTCCACTAGGTCTAGTGCAGGTCAGTTTCCCTATTGAGCAGAGTTGGTGCTACATAACTGATGCTTGAGTGATTGGTTTTATTCTCTGTTTCTTGTGTAACATAGGATACTTAGTGATTTTATCAGACAGGTGGGGGCTCTTTAGAGGAACTTTAGAAAATAAAAACAAAAACAGCAAAGAAAGTAATTTGGCCATAATTTCGTTACCAGAATGTATCCTTCCATTTTATTTTTTTTCTTGCTTTACTGTTGTGGTCAAATCCATTATCCCAAATTTGGTTCAGATGCTGAGACTGGTGATACCATACAAACACTAAGAGGGAATGAAAAGCTTTCTTACTTAGATAATGAGGCTTTTTAGGGAGAGCAAGGGGCTCCCAAGAGGTCCAAAACTGGCTTGAGACAGCAAGGAGGGTGACTGGCTTGGAATTTCATGTTAGTTAGAAGGTGGGGCTGGGTGAGGGCACTCTTATGTATGGGCTGGCACTTATGTTGTTTGAATTTCCCGTTAGTGACAAAGGAGGGAACAGCGAGGCTTTCTTATCAGCTTTCCCAGATGTGAGACAGAAGAGGAAGGTGGATTGGAGTGGTAGGGTTTGAAAACTATTACAATCAAACACCAAAAATGGAGTTGAATCTTCATTACATTTACATATATATAGTTCTTATGTTGAGTCATACATCATTGTGTGGCCTGCCTGATATTTAAAATCTATTTTAAGTAGTTTGCTATGGGATGCACTATTATTCTGTCATCGTTTATAATATATTGACTGCATAATGTGTATATAGACATATATTTGACCTAGCTTCTATTGTTAACAGATTAAATTTAATTTTTGCTGTTATAAATATTGCCTGGTGAGCATCCCTGCAGTTAAAGTTTTTTCAGTATTCTCTGATTGATTATCTCCTTTAGAATACCTACTAGAAAAGGAATTGCTGTGTCAAAGGGTCTCTTTAAGGAATTTGCTATATATTGTTATCTTGTAGAAACTTGGAACCATTTATGTTTGCCTCAGTGGTGTATTGAGAGTGCCTATTTCTCCAAATGCCTGTCAGTTGTGAATATTGTTATTTAGTAATCATTATCAATCAACAGATAGAAATTTTGTATTTTTGGTTTCTTTAATCAGTTCTACATCCTAGTTTTCAACAGACTACAAAAGAAAACCCATACAATCATGTCAGTACCTATAGGAAAAACATTTGATAAAATTCAGCACCTTTTCTTGATTATTAATAAAAACTCTCTACAACCTAGGAACAGAGGGAACTGTTCTCCAACCTGATTATAAAGGCATTTATAAAAAACCTACAGCTAGCATCATACTTAATGGTAAAAGATTGAATGTTTTCCCTTTAAAATCAAGAACAAGACAAGGATGCCTGCACTCACTATTTGTATTCAATATTTTATATAGTCCTAGCCAATGCAATAAGGCAAACAAAAATGAAGGAAAGAAGGGAGGGAAGAGATTGGAAAGGAAGAAGTAACACTGTCTTTGTAGATGACATAACCCTCTACAAAATCCCAAGAGTGCTACAAAAAAGCTAATAGAATAAATATTTGAGTTTAGCAAGGTCACAGAATACAAAATCAAAATGCAAAAATCTGTTGGGAATCCCCTGTAACAATGTTTTATATCATATGTACCTTCTATTCATGTACCCCCTGCCAGTTCTTAAATTTATTATTAGAAGGAATAAAATTGTTTCTTGTTATACTTTCAGGGGAACTTATGATATTTTAGTAACAAAAGATAATCAAACCCGCTCTGTTGGTCAGTATGACAACCGTGGCAGTTTTGGAGAACTAGCTCTGATGTACAACACTCCGAGAGCTGCTACCATTGTCGCCACTTCAGAAGGCTCTCTTTGGGGACTGGTGAGTTAGAGAAATGCTTCCCCTTGCATGGCACAGTGTTAACCCTTACTTCTGGGTCTTTATCCTTGGGATGTTCATTAGCACTGTTATTTATTTATTTATTTTAGCTGAGCAATCCTGCCACCTGTTGGCAGCTCAGCGGCAGCTTAGCTCGGGCCGCGAATTGAACCGGCGACCCTGTTGCTCAGCGCTCGCACTCCTGAGTGAGCTCTTAACCAACTGAGGCACTTGGCCAAACCAACACTATATTTTATAGCTAGTTGTCTAAAAGATATTGTGGAAGGTCTTGTACCAATGTGTTTTTCCATTTCTCTAAAATAATTTGTCAATAAACCATTTGCTCCAAATTATAGGGAAAAAACTGGGTCTTATGATCTTGTAGTCTTGTCAGCTCTTATTACATTTTCTGTTTGTTTTTATGAGACGTGTGGTGGCTGTAGGGGAATAACTCTCTATATAAGAGACAGCCTAGAAAAATAAGTGTCATTGAAAGCTCTGTCAACAGTTTTTTCATCTCTAGCTGTCCCAGGACTAACTTTTTTCTATGTTCAGCCATCCATTTGTGCATTGGTCCATGCCCAATCCAATAGATTTAGATGATTAGAAAGGCCGATGGTTATATTCTGGGAAAGAGAACTTTCCTAGAATGTCTTAGGCATAGCACGACTGTGATCCCTATCCTTTATTATACGTGATCCACCTTGCTCTTTTCAGCATCACTCCTTCAAAATGTATCTCTTCCTTCTTAAACAAAATAATCTTTCTCTTGTACAAATTCCAAATTTCACTTTCAAAATGTTGACATTTATGGTAATTTGTTTCTGTTTACCTTACAAGCAGAATTAAATGTACACCATAGAATTATCAACATACTTTCTCAAATGAAATCACATTTTAAAGACATACTAGAGCACTTTACTGTGATTTAAGAAGAATTAAGAATTTCTGAGAGATGAGTGATACAGTGGTTTAAGAATACATCACACCCTTTGGGGACTCAGTGATGGAAAAACTCAAGGATAGATCAATAAATAATGGGGGGAAATAATCTTAGTTTTTTGGTTTTGTTTTGTTTTTTAAGATTTTATTGGGGAATTGGGGAAGGGGTATGGTGCTGGGGAATCAAGGGAAGGGGAACAGACAAGTTGCTGTCCCTTTGTTCTTTAGTCTAGTTGTGGAGGACGTCGCTTCACTGGCCCATGTTGGTATTATCATTGCGCTCTTCCCAGGTGAGGCAGATCGGTCGCCGGCCTCTGGACGGCCGCTCACAGTGGCTCTTGGCAGCTCACTCGGGCTGCTGGCCGCTCACGCTGGCTGCTGGCCATACACAGTTGCTCATGGCAGCCCACTGCAGCAGGGGCTGCAGCCTACGCCGTCGCCAGGACTCATGGCAGCCCAGCTCCAGGTCGAGCTGTTGTTCACCATCTTAGCTGTAGATGGCAGTGTCACTGTCCCCCATGTGGGATCCGAACCAGGGCCCTGCTGCTCAGAGCTGGCGTCCCAAGCCAGCTCTTAACCAACGTGCCACTCGGCCGGCCCTAAACTTGGTTTTAAAATGCATTGATGCCAGCTACTGGTCCACGCCAAGATGGAACAACCACGTTCCTCACTGGTCTTCCCTCTTAAAACTAAATAATTCTAGATATCATACAACTAACAGACAGATCCTAAAAGATGGAAAGGAGAAGGCAAACTGACTAGGGTCTCGGGACTTAAGGAAGGACAAGGAAGGACATAAAAGTGAGTTCCCTGAGTTTTCTTATTGCTTCCCGTATATCTCAGATGGGGTGCTGGAAAGGCCTACGAGCCACATCCACCAACAGATACATACAAAAACAACCCCAGGAAAAGCCTGCTCCCCTTACCAAAGGTCTAGGAAAAGGGCAGCCTAGCAGAACAGAAAACCTTTTTCTTTATAATACCACCCTATTCCAGCCAAATACCAAAGAAAAACTGCTTCTGTCCCCCCACAGTGTCACTGGGGCCAGCAGGAAGCTGGACTTCCAGTCTCACCTGGCAGCGAAGAGGCAAAATGAGGTGATGCGTGGTATTACTAATTGGCACTCCACTTTCCCTGCCCAGGATAGTGTCAGTGGGGTCCAGAGGGGAAGTGAACGTGCACGCCCACATGTACATGCATGCTATATCTAAGCAGGGTGACTACCTATAAAAAAAGATGACATAGGATACAGAGTTTCACACCATAATACCCAAAATGTCCAGGGTAAAGCAGAAAATCACTTGTACCAAGAACAAGAAAGTTCTCAACCAGAATGAGTGAAGACAATTAGCAAATGCCAATAACAAGATGACACAGATATTGGAAGTAGCTGACAAGGATTTTAAAGCAGCCATCATAAAAATGCTTTTATCAGGCAATTATGAACACATTTGAAACAAATTTAAAAAAAATAGAAGGTCTCAATGGAGAAAAAGAAAACAGAAAGAAAATTCAAATGGAAATTTTAGAACTGGAAACTACAATAACCAAAATAAAAACTCACTGGATGGGCTCAATAGCTGAATGAGAGGAAAGATCAGTGAACTTGAAGATAGAACAATAGAAATTACCCGAGCTGAACAACGGAAAGAAAATAGATGAAATGAAGTGAAGAGAGCCTGTGGAATAATGCCAAAAGATACAGTATTTGTATCATCAGAGTCCCAGAAAGGAAGGAGAAAGTATAGAGTTAAAAAATGATTCAAAGAAATAATACTTGAAAACTTCCCAAATTTGGTGAAAGATAATAAGTCTACAGATTCAAGAAGCTGAATGAGCTACAAAGTGCATAAACCCAAAGAAATCTATGCCAAGACATGTCATAATCAAACTTCAGAAAACTAAAGTAAAAAAAAAATTTGAAAGCAGCTAGAGAGAAACAATGCATTACCTATAGGGGAACAGCAATTTGGATGACAACGGATTTCCTATTCATGGAGGCCAGAAGGAAGTGGCACAGCATTTTTTAAGTGCTGAAAGAGAAGAACTGTCAACTCAGAACTCTATTACTAGTGAGAAAATCCTTCAGGAATAAAGATATTCTCAGATAAAAGGAAACTGAGAGACTGTTACCAGCAGACAGCCTTAGAAGAGTGGCTAAAGGAAATGATGCAGAAGGAAATACAGAATACAAGTGATAAAAGAAGAAAATTTGGAACACTAAGAGTGAAGAAAGGAAGCCAGCCAAGTGGCTCGGTTGGTTAAGAGTGTGAGCTCTGAGCAACAGGGTCACCGGTTCAATTTCCACATGGGCCAGTGAGCTGCGCCCGAGCTGAGCTGCCGCTGAGCTACCAGCAGGTGGCAGGATGGCTCAGCTGGTGAGACCACGTGCCCCTAACAACAGGGTTGCCAGTTTGACTCCTGCATGGGATGGTAGGCTACGCCCACCTGCAGCTAAGATTGAACACAGCACCTTGAGCTGCCCTGAACTGCCGATAGGCAGCCGGATGGTGACTGGGCTTGGAGCTGAGCTAGCTGTGCCCTCCACAACTAAGACTTTTTTTTTTTTTTTTTAGCTGAGCCATCTGGCAGCTCAACTTGGGCCATGAATCAAACCGGGGACCCTGTTGCTCAGAGCTCAAACTCTTGAGTGAGCTCTTAACCAACTGAGCCACTCGGCCCGCCCGCACAACTAAGATTGAAGGACAGCAACTTGGCTGTTCCCCTTCCCCAGTTCCCCAACACTGTTCCGCTTTCCCAATTCCCCAATAAAATCTTTAAAAGAAAAAAAAAAAAAAGAGTAAAGAAAGAACCAAAAAAAAAAAAAGTAGACACATAGGGAGATATAAAAGACTATCCTCCTCTTGAGTTTTCTAAATTATGTTAGATGGTTGGAAACAAAATTATTACATTGTCTATGTGGTTCTCAATGTATGTAGAGGAAATATTTAAGACAATTGTATCCTAAAGTGGGGAGAGTAAATGGAGGTAAAGCTTCTACACTTGACTCAAACTACTAAAATGTTGACACCAGCAGACTGTGACAAGTTACCTATATAATATCTAGAGCAACCACTAAAATAGTCAGTACAAAGAGATGTACTTACACATTCTCTAAAGCAAAATGGAGTTCAAAAACTGGTCACGTAATCCATAGGAAAGCAGGAAAAGTGAAACAGAAGGACAAAAAAAATGGAACAACAGAAAACATACAATAAAATGGTATACTTAAGCCCTAATATATGAATAATTACTGTAAATATAGATGATCTAAATATACCAATTAAATGACAGAGACTGGTAAAATGGATATTTTTTAATGACCTAACTATATGCTATCTACAAGAAACTCAAATATAATTATATAGATAGGTTGAAAGTAAAAGGATATAAATAGATATACCATGCAAACATTAACCAGAAGAAAGCAGGAATAATTATATTAGTATCAGATAAAGTAGATTTCACAGCAAAGAAAATCACTAGGGACAAAGAGGAACATTACATAATAATGAAAAGGTTAATCAAGAAAATACAGCAATCCTAAATATGTCTACAGCAAACAACAGAGTTTCAAAATATGTAAAACAAGTGATAGAGCTGAAAGAACAGACAAATCCACAATCAGTTTCAGACTTCACCATCCCTCTCTCAACAATTGAGAGAACGACTAGATAGAAAATCAGGAAGGACATAGAAGAACTTAACACCATCAACCCCAAGGATCTAATTGAAATTCATAGAACACTCCACATAACAACAGTAGAATACACATTCTTTTCAAGCCAGGGAATGTTCACCAAGGTAGACATAACAAGAGATAGCAGGAAAATCTCCAAACACTTGGAAATTAAAGAACACATCCTAATAATCTCGAAGTCAAAGAGACAGTCTCATTAGAAATTAAAAACAAACAAACTGTAAAACCACTTGTCTTGTGGTTGGGGTACGAGAATTAAATACTAGATGGACAGAAGAGAAGCAGCTTCTGGCGCAAGATCAGTGCTGCAGAATGGTGACATCTGCTCCCCATGGGTCGTCGTGTGCTGCTCACCACCCTTCTTGTCCTGAGGCTCCCTCTCCAGAGATCCCTGCCATGCTTTTCGCCTTCCCTAGCCTTATCCTTTGAAGCCTTTTCTTCCTCTCCCTGCTGTCTTGAGTGACCTATCATGATGCCCTTTGGGCCGCTGCTTTTCTCCTGCTTTGTTCACTTGCTGTACAACCCAAACCCTTCCAAAGCTTCAGTACCACCTCCAGGAAGGTGAGTCCGAGTGTCATCTACAGCCTAACTTCTTACTTGTGCTTTCCAAGGCCTTGGAAATGCCTACTGAAGCCAAAGCAGGGACAACCTGGTGTTGTCACAGAGTTTCTGAAATTGGATTCTACATTCTTCTCTTACTGGAGGCAGCTGCCACTATGACCTCTACACTTACATTTCTCTCTTGCATGAGTGAAAGTCAATAGCAGCTTTCTTAGGGAACTCCTGCAGTCACAGGAAAGTAGCATTCCTTTTATCTTTTGAACTTCAAGGCTGTTTCCTTGACTCTGGATGCCTGCTGCCTGAAGGAGCTACCATTTCATCGTGGGAGTTTCCTCTTCGGCATTCCATTGGAAGTTCCCTGAAAGCTGGGTTGGTGTTGGATACTTCTTCATACCCTCCACAATCACAGGAACTGGCCTTGTGTAGCTCGAGAGTTCTGAAACGTGTGAAAGCAAGCATAGAAAGGATTGGAACATGAATAGACAAGTCACCTTAAGAGATATCAGTTGTTTTCAGCTGGAAATACAGTTTGCTATTGCAATTGTTGTAATCTTTATAACATGATAGGTGAACTTAAAAAAACTTTTTGACATTGCCTACTCAAACGTAAGGAAGACAACTTTATAATTCCCATTTTCTCAGTCTTGATTGTCCGCTTTTCACAGCACTCCTGGCCTAGATTGGCCTAGAAAACACGTAGAAACTGAATTCTAAAGGTAATGGAGTGATATTCCAAAGTATAATTGTAGCATTTTTAGTGATACAATCCTAACCTTTGGACTTCAAAAAAGCAGTGGCATGTGATGCAGCCCATTAGAGCAATAAGGGATTGCATGGCTGTTTTCAAACAGACAGGTGAAGAAAAGGGGGCAGAATCTGGTGAAATGTTGGAGAGCAGACATTTGTACAGTTTAGAGTGGGAGGGTAGGAGTCTGCCATCGCTCACACTAGGAGTGTAGGGCGCAGTAGGTTACTTCTCTCGTAAGACAGATGAAACATGGCATGGGATAGGGCCTGGGAATTCTGTAGCTAATGGAATATGAGCCAGTGAAACCCATTTAGACATCTCAACTCGGTTTCAATGTATTTTTTCCACCCCATCATCAAGAATGCTAAAATAGCAAACCTACAGCTAAACTTGCCTTTACCCCCTTGCTGTTTTTCATTCTGCCATCCTTTAGGATGTCATTTCTATACATACCCCTACCCCCACCCCCCCAAAAAATCTTTCCATTCCTGACAGACTGAGATGGAAGAAAGGTACAATTAACTTAGATACAGATAACTGCTTACCCATTTAGGAGCCTAAAACTAATCAGTCGACATTCTCCTGGCTGCATGACCCTCTCCGCATATGTGTATACATATCTGAGAGGTGCCTGGCTATTATAGCCCTGGTTAAGTCTCCTCAGTCTGAATCCATGGCTTGCTGGGGTCAAGGTAACTTGCACATACCTGCCTGCCTTCCATCTTGAGATCCTCCCCTCTCTCTCTGTGAATTTAAATTTGAAGGAGTGGCCCTTCTTCAAGTCTCAGACAATTTATATTATTGTGACAAAATTATTCTTGATCACTCCAGCCTGCTGTGATCTCTCTCCCACTCCTCAGAATTCTTGTGGCACTCATTTTGTCTCTATAGTTCACCTAGTACATTTTATATGCTGTCTTTAACTGTAGATTTTTTTTTATTCCTGTATATTTTGTATTGTCTCCCCATTGAGGTTGTAAAGCCCCTGAGGGCAAAAACCATCTGATTGTTTTATCTCCTTTTTATGAATGTGCATTGTTTCACATTGAATAGTGACTGAGCTCACAAATGTGTGATTGGATTTCTCACTTTGATTTCTATTTATGACCCATAGGTGGCACCCATTGAGTACTAGATAGCAAGCAACAACTTGTGGGACATCTGTCTGGCTCAGGCTACAGGTCTTTTTCTTCCAGTGATGACTTAGATTGAAATAATCATTAAACACTTAGTTAGCACAGTACCTTTTATAGTCCTCTTAACGTTTGCTGTAGCCCATTTATTAGACCATAGATATTCTCTTACACAGGCATTTACCAGAATTTTCATATTCTTTCTTGTAGGACCGTGTGACTTTTAGAAGAATCATAGTGAAAAACAATGCAAAAAAGCGGAGGATGTTTGAAACATTCATTGAATCTGTTCCCCTCCTTAAATCTCTAGAGGTAAAGTCTGTTTGAATAAGACTCTATTTATGAGGATTTAAGAAAAGCTGTTAAAAATATTCTATTGTTAGGTTTTAAGCTCATACTATTTTAACCCATATCTGTGTTGTATAGATATTATTTGTGACTTTCAGCTGAGGTCTTCCCCTTATAATTTGAGTATCTCCATCGTTTCAGGTGTCAGAACGAATGAAGATTGTGGATGTAATAGGAGAGAAGACCTATAAGGATGGAGAGCGTATAATCGCTCAGGTGAGTGGGAGCCTTGTGCAGCTCCTTTCCTGGAAGTCACCTCCTGAAGGACTAGTGCATCATTTGTCCTCTCACTTCTGGGAGCTCATGTTGCAAGGTGCTAGGGCACACTTCCTGCACAGTCTTCCTAAGCTCATTGACGTTGATCTCACTGATACACGCAGATCTTTTGCCTTCATTCACCTTTCCTTGGCTTCAGGTGTTTGTTCTTTTGGATGTCATTGTCTTTTGACCCTGAGTAGCTTCATTGCTGTTAAAACCTGTGCCCTTTATTCTATGTTTGGTACAAAGGTACCCTCTTAGCTAATACAGTAACACATTCCTGAATAATCTCTAAGTCAGGAAAAGAAACAGAGAAACAAAAAACAGGAAACAACAGAAAGCATACAATAAAATGGTAGACTTAAGCCCTAATATATGAGTAATTATTGTAAATACAGAGGATCTAAATATACCAATTAAGTGACAGGGACTGTTACAAACCAGAGTCCTTAGTCTTCAGTGATTGACTAAATTTATAAGGTGTCTGCAGTGTTTTGCTTTGTGCTTTTTTCTCATGTTATTTTTGGATGTTGTAAGGCTCGCCACACAGTACACGAGATCATGGTGATGAGTACTGTGTAATAATTTTTCTTGTCTACTATGTTTGTGTTTTTGTTTTTATTAAAGATTTTTATTGGGGCATTGGGGGGATGGGAACAGTGCTGGGGAATTGGGGCAAGGGGAACAGACAAGTTGCTATCCTTTTTGTTCTTCAGTCTAGTTGTGGAGGACGTTGCTTCATTGACCCAAGTTGGCACCATCATTGCGCTCTTCCTGGGCGAGGCAGGTCAGTTGCCGGCTTCTGGACGGCCACTCACAGCAGCTCCTGGCTGCTCACGCTGGCTGCTGGCTACACAGGGTAGCCCATGGCAACCCACTGCAGCAGGGGCTGCAGCCTACGCTGTTGCCAACCACTCATGGCAGCCCAGCTCCAGGTTGAGCTGTTGTTCAGCATCTTAGCTGTAGAGGGCAGTGTCACTGGCCCTCATATGTG
>NW_017731368.1:1868077-1981135 GCF_001890085.2 Hipposideros armiger
TTCCCGGGTGAGGCAGATCAGTCGCCGGCTTCTGGAGAGCCACTCACTGCGGCTGCTGGCCGCTCACGCTGGCTGCCAGCTACACACGGTAGCTTATGGCAACCCACTGCAGCAGGAGACTGCAGCCTATGCTGTTGCCGGCGACTCACAGCAGCCCAGCCCCAGGTCGAGCTGCCGTTCACCATCTAGCTGCAAAGGGCAGTGTCACTGGCCCTCATATGTGGCATCCAAACCGGGCCCTCCGGCATCCCAATCCAGTTCTTAACCAACGCGCCACTCGGTCGGCCCGCTCTTTGCATTTCTGTATAAATTTTAGGACCAACTTACCAATTTCTACCCAAAAAGCCTGCGAGATTTTTTTATTGGGATTATGTTGAATCTATAGTTCAATTTGAGGAGAAATTGATATCTTAACAGTAGTGAGTGTTCTGTCTCAGCCTATCAATAGTGGTGTTATTGGCTAGGAATGCCTGGGGCAGTCACATGGGCCTGTACTGTGGCGAGCCTCCACATACATTTTCCTAACCAGAGCCAGTGCTGTGGCTGGACCACCCCTTGTGGTTCTCATGATTACAAGATGCACCTCACCAACAACAATCAGGGAACTTTGAAAAAACAAGGTTTATAACTCATAGGTCCTAGAGGTTACACAGCATGGCCAGGACCACACACAACGAGGTTGCAGATAGAGAGCAAGCATGGGGACCTGGGGTTCTGCCATTATTGGGGATGAGGGTGGGGTGACGTGGGTTTGGTGGATTCACTGTTTATTGGAAATTTAAAACATTAAAGCAGGAATTAAGGCTCAGGAGGGGAAAAGTGGGGTCACTCTAGTGGCCAGTTTTCTAGGTTACCCAGAGCTTTCTAAAAGGGGAATTTCATGGGTGGGGCTGGCCTAGCTTTTTATCTAGTTGTATAGCTGGCAATATGTTTGTTTGAGATGTGTGTTTTTGAAATGGATGCCTCAGCAACCAGAAGCTCATTTTCAGTCACTTAACGTTGCAGTCAGAAAAGCTTATTGGCACTTACACTGCAGTGACTTGGTTCATGAGTATGGTATATCTCCATTTATTTAGGTCGTCTTTAACTTTTTTGGGTAATATTTGGTAGTTTGCACATCTTTGTTAAATTTATCCTTGGATATTTCATATTTTTGACACTATCGTAAGTGGTTTGTTTTCTTTTTCAATTTCCAATTTTTTTTTAATGAATTTAGAGGCTTTTTTTTTTTTTGGCGGGGGGGGTGGGGAACAGTGTGTTTTTCCAGGACCTATCAGCTCCAAGTCAAGTATGGTAAAACCTTGGATTGCGAGTAACTTGGTTTGTGAGTGTTCCACAAGACGAGCAAATGTTTCTATTAGCTTGGTGCAAAAGTAATAGCGAATAATGGCAAAAACCGCTATTACTTTTGTACCAACCTAATAATACATTTTAACTTGGTAAAGCGATGTCTTGCAGTACTAGTAGTTTGTTTCTGGAACGAATTATGCTTGCAAATTGAGGTATTACTGTAGTTGTTTCAATCTAGTTGTGGAGGACACAACTCAGTGGCCCATGTGGGGATCAAACTGGCAACCTTGGTGTTACAAGCACTGTGCTCTAACCAACTGAGCTAACTGGCCTCCCCTTCAGTTACTTATTGCTAGTATGTAGAAATACAATCAAATTTTATATATTGATCCTGTGGTATCTACAACCTTGCTAAACTCATTTATTAGTCCTAATAACTTTTTTGTAGCTTCTTGGGGGTTTTCTACTTAGATGATTATTTTGTCTATGAACAAAGACAGTTATCTAGTCTGTATGCCTTTTTAAATTTTTTTATTTTTAATTTTAATTTTTAATTTAATTTAATTTTTAAAATTTTTGCCTAATTGCATTGGCTAGGACCTCCAGTACAGTATTAAATAGAAATGGTGAAAGCGAACATCTTTGTGTTGTTCTTGATCTTAGGAGGAAAACAGTCATTTGTTCACCATTAAGTATCATGTTCCCGAGACTAGAGTCACATCCTGACAGCTCTTGTCCTGGTGTGCTACAGTTCTCAGAGAGAATCTGCTGGTTTTGATTCACTGGCGAGGGCAGTCGGTGCCCCTGGTAGTGCCCAGATCAGAAACATGCCCTCCCTGGGGGGAAAAAAAAAGTATCATGTTAACTAGGTTTTTCTAAAATGCCTTTAATCAGGTTGGGAAGGTCCCTTCTGTTCCTAGTTTCCTGAGTTGCTTTTTTTTTTATTCTGAAAAGGTATTGAATTTTGTCAGATGCTTTTGCTGTGTTTATTGAAGTGTTCATATTGGGGGTTTTTTTAGTTAACAAATATGGTGAATTACGTTGATTGAATTTTGAATATTAAATTAAGCCTGCATTCTGGGATGAACTCCACTTGGTCATGATATATTACCTTTTATATTTATTAGTGGATTTAATTGGCTAAAATTTTGTTAAGGATTTTTGTGTCTGTTCATGGGGGATATTGGTCTGTAGTTTTCTTTCCTTGTGATTTTTTTGTCTGGTTTTGGAAGCACAAGACCTCCAGGTGATTCTGATATTTGCTGAAGTTTGAGAACCACTGCTCTAGACCATGCCATTGTTAATGCCCTTGCATTAAGAATACTTAGTAGATGGGGCCGGCCGAGTGGCGCAATGGTTAAGAACTGGCTTGGGATGCCAGAAGGCCCCGGTT
Source organism: Hipposideros armiger (assembly GCF_001890085.2). Taxonomy (NCBI): domain Eukaryota; kingdom Metazoa; phylum Chordata; class Mammalia; order Chiroptera; family Hipposideridae; genus Hipposideros; species Hipposideros armiger. The sequence continues at coordinate 1,870,761 of NW_017731368.1, forward strand.
TGGATCCCACATATGAGGGCCAGTGACACTGCCCTCCACAGCTAAGATGCTGAACAACAGCTCAACCTGGAGCTGGGCTGCTGTGAGTCGCCCACGACGGAGTAGGCTGCAGCCCCTGTGGCAGTGGGTTGCCATGGGCTACCATGTGTAGCCAGCAGCCAGCGTGAGCGGCCATCCAGAAGCCGGCGACTGATCTGCCTCACCCAGGAAGAGCTCAGTGATGGTGCCAACTTGGGCCAGTGAAGCAACGTCCTCCACAACAAAACGACAGCAACTTGTCTGTTCCCCTTCCCCCAATTCCCCAGCACTGTTCCCATCCCCTCAATTCCCCAATAAAAATCTTTAAAAAAAAAAAGAATACTTAGTAGATGGAGTGGCCGGTTAGCTCAGTTGGTTAGAGTGCAGTGCTCACAACACCAAGGTTGCCGGGTCGATTCCCACATGAGCTGCTGAGCTGTGTCCTCCACAACTAGATTGAAACAACTATTCAACTTGGAGTTGATGGGTCCTAGAAAAAGACACTGTTCCCCAATTAAAAAAAAAAAAAAGAACTTAGTGGAAACCTTTGAGAAACACTTTCAAAGGGTTTTGAGAGGAAGAATGACAGGATGAGAATTACATTTTTAAAACCATAGTTCTGGCGTCAGTGAGGAATGAGTTGGCTGCAGCTTCATTGAGTAATCAAGGAAATGTAAATTAAAACTCACAATGAAAAATTGTCATACCTATTAGCTTGGCAAAAAGCAGGAATCTGAGAATTCCAAGGGATGTAGCAGGAACTTTTATTCACTGTTAATAGGAGATAACTTAGCTGAACCACACTGGAGAGAAATTTAACCATATTCTGTAAAGTTGAATTTATTCTATAATCCAGTTTCTTTCCTTGATATTTTCAGAGACGTACACCTCAGAAGCTGCCCCACCCTCTTGAGTTTTTTCCCAGTCACAGCCCCTCCTCCCACCCTCTCCTGACTTTTATGGTAGTCACATATTTGCTTTTCTTTGTAGTTTTTACCACTTAAGTATACATCCTAAACAATATGGCCAAGTCTTGCTGTTGTTGTTTTTTTAATTCCTATCAGTCAGTGGAATTAGAAAGTATGTATTCTTTTGTTTGCATCTTGCTTTCACTCAGTGTTTATTCACATTGTGTGCAGCTGTAGCTTGTTGATTTTCATTGCTGTATAGTATTCCAGTGTGTGAATATAAACTGTTTGCCTTCCCACTGCTGATGGACATTTGGGATGTTTCTAGATTTTAGCTACTATGAACAGAACTTCAGTGATTTCATTGATTTTCAAATGTTAAAGCAAACTTGTGTTGCTGAGATAAAAAACCAACTTGGCTATTGTGTAGTATTCTTTTTATATATCAATGAATCCACTTTGCTAATATTTTGCTATAGATTTGTCTATAATTTTCCTTTCTTATAATAATGTCTTGTCATATTTTGATAGCATGATAATGTTAGACTCATAATGTAAATTGGGATTCTGTTCTCTCTTTATTATCTGAGGAGTTTGTGTAAGACTAGAATTTCTTGGATATTTTATGGAACCAGTAGTTTTTTGTGTGAAGATTTTGACTACAGATTATATTATTTTAATTTTTAAACGATTTAGATTTTCTGTTTCATCTTTGGTGTGTTTTGGTAAGATCTGTTTTTTAGGAGTTTATTCATTTCATCTAAAATTCAATGTTAGTGGTATAAAGTTGGTCATAGTGTACCTATTAGTATCTTTTATATATCCAAAGCATCTAGAATGATGTTCCCATTTGCATTCCTAATGCTGTTCAGTGCCTTCTCTCTCTTTTCTTTTTCTCAATCTTGCCAGGAGCTTATCAATTTTTTTAGTCTTTTTAAAGAACCATCTTTTGCCTTTACTAATTCTATTGAATGTTTGTTTTCTATTTCATTACTTTCTATCTTTATCTTATTTCCTTCTACTTTTTGTTATGTTTTTTCCTATTCTCTTGAGTTGGATTCTTAGCTCTTCACTTCTTAGCCTTTCTTCTTTTACATTATGGGCATTTTAAAACTAGAAAGTTTCCTACAAGTCTGAAGATCACTGATGATCTTCAGCACTTTGACTTCTACTTCAAGTCCCCATTTGTGCTCCAACAGCTGTGACTCTTTAGTACCAACATACCACACTCCCTTCTTCCTGCAGCCCAGTTGTTCTTTACCCTCTGAGGAGGGTGCCTTGCCTAACACAGGTGTCCAGCTGGGGCCCAGAGACAGCAGAGGACTAGAAGCCGCTGCCTATTGCAGGGGATTGTGGAATCCTAGCATGCATCTCAGCCTGTCTCTGGATGTTTTCCAGACCACACATGCTGTCAGGAGAGTCCCTGGCCAGCTGTCCTTTTTATTATATCTTTTCAAGTTCATCAACACAGATTTTTATGTTTGTGTTGATTTTTCTAGATTCTTTCATGGCTCCCTACCCTTCATCAACTCCTGTCATACAATGCTATGTGTAATGCTAGAACTTCACAGTGATTTGGCTCTGCAGCTGTAGGGTGGCTACCCAACATAGCAGCACAGAAACCCACAGACCTGCCTTTATAAGGCTGTGGCTTTCGCTTACAAGGAGCAGTGATTATTATATGATGACCTGGCACTAGATTAACTCAGGAATGTCAGCCTCAGCTTCGTATGGTGCCCACTTGGAGTGCTGTATGGTGGTCAAAGGATATGAAGTCTTATGAATGCTCAAAAGAAGTACATTCTCATTCTCACTGAAGACATAAGACCCAGATGGAGTGAGAGTCCATGATGAGTATTGAATTATCCGGTATAGATGGTCATTGCTTCAGAGGTTAAGAGTGAGGGCACAGTCTGCTGAAGTATGCCTGAAAGCCTCTCTCCCATACCTGCTTGCCTAACTCACCTCCTTCCAGTCTTTGCTCAGATGTCGCCTTCTCAATGAAGCCACCTCCTCCCCCAGCACTCCAGACCCCACCTTCCCTGCTCTACTTTTTCCTATAGCACTTCTACACAACAGCATAATTTATTGATTCACTATGTTGATAATTTAGTTTATTTACCCTACCAGACTACATTCCACAAGGGTAAGGATATTTGTTTTGTCTACTGATACATCTCAAATACCTAGAACAGCACCTTGCACATAGTAAGTGCTTAATTATTTGTTGAGTTACTTGAATGACTGGTTCAGCTAAATGGGTTAAAATCAAAACAAGGAAAAGAAAAGCCTGAGGCTCATAAGGGTGACATCAGCCCACATCAAAGCACCTTCCTCACCAAGGCAGGGCTTTGTCCAGGTCCACGCTGTCCTCTGGAGGGTTGCATTTGATGGTTAAGATTATCCCTGGGCCCCATAACCCAGGCATAGCCAGGAGTCACCTTGATACTGTCTGTGGCAGTCTTGGCTACTGATCCCTTGTTATATGTTTCAATAGTGGACCAACATGAGCAGTAAGAATAGTGATGCACTGTGCAGTTGGCAGCCTGGGCATATTCATGGAGAAAAATGTCAGCATTCCATGTTAGGAAGTGAGAGATGTGTGTCAATCATATTGGACTTACCCCCTGTGATTAGGATCCTCTCATTCTGTTCTGAATTTGTTAGCTATTGATTGACTTGTAGAGTTGGAAAATAAATACAAATCAGAGCTCAGGCAATGACAAAATGATCTTATTTCTATGTCCCTCTTCGATACATGTGTATGGCTCTTACCTGACCTCCTTTCCCTTTTCAGGGTGAAAAGGCTGATAGCTTTTACATTATAGAGTCTGGCGAAGTGAGCATCTTGATTAGAAGCAAGGTGAGTTTATGTGTGATGGTGCAAGTTATGCCAGGGAAGATGCAGATGCCACGTGTATGCACAAAAAGTAACTCTTTGCTTCAAGTAATGTGAAGCATGTTTAGTGTACCATAACCATCAGTGTTAGGTAAGGTATGTGACTGGCAAAGACTCATGTTTAAGCCCATCCATTGGTAGAGATTTAGTATATTCCTTCTTGTTCCTGTAGCCTTTGCCTCTGTTATGTAATTAATGATATGAGAAATACTGGCCTACAAAACAATGAAAAGATAAACACCCTAGTAGAAAATGAGGGAACTGTATAATTTAAAAATACATGTAGGTAGGGCCGGCCGAATGGCTCAGTTGGTTAAGAGCTCGCTCAAGAGTTTGAGCTCTGAGCAACAGCGGTTCGAGGCCAGCCCGAGCTGAGCAGCCGCTAAGCTGCCAATAGGTAGCAGGATGGCTCAGCTAAAAAAAATAATAAAAAAATAAAAAATAAAAATACATGTAGGTGTTAAATATTAAAATAGCTACCTTTTTAGAGCACTGGGAAGGTCTCTAAGACAATTATTATTATGCCCTTTGATAGATAACGGAGACCTAGAAAACTGATGACCTATAGGTAGAAGGAATGAATAACCATAAATCTATCATTGCCAGATTTAACCTCTTTTAATTTTTTAGACTATAGATTTTGTTAAAATAGTGAGCTATATGTAATGTTAATCTATTATGAAACCTTTTACAGAATATCTTTAGTAAAAGTTAAGTATGAAGGAAAAAAGAAAAATATGATTACTGCTCATAATATAACTTGATTCCTAATTAAAAACAGATCTGTTGTTTCACATGAAGCAATAGTTTGAAACTTCTGTGTTCTTTTGTAGTTTTTAGTCTACTGATATATGTTTGTACATTTCTCAGATACTCACTGACACACAACATCGTCTTAAGTGTGTAGGAACAGCAGCACTGTGGCATTGGGGACTTGGGGGAGATTGTCAGAAATACAGTCTTGGGCTCTGCCTCAGACCTACTGAATCAGTATCTACATTGTAACAAAACCCCCAGGGAGCTGGTATTGGCATGATAGTGTGATAAATGCTGCTCTAGAGAAGGGACTAGTTGGGCACAAACATGTCTATAGTCCCAGAGAATGCTACAGAAATAGGAAAGAGACCATTGGCTGGAATGGGGCAGATTGACTTAAGAGCAAACAGGTCAGAGCAGAAGTGTGGAAGCAGGAAAGGCCAAACCATGTAAGTTAGTGTGGGACTTTTGTTTATTTTCTAAATCTTTAAAAAATTATCCACCCATAACATAAAGTGGCTCCTAGCGATTGAGACTAATTAATTATAAATTAATTGAGATTAATTTATTATTAATTCTTAATAAATTCTAAATAATTTTATACTTAAACATGCTATTGCTTAGCTTAGTGGAGTGGAGTGATTTGTAAAAAAAAAAAAAAGAAAGAAAGAAAAGAAACTGTAGATAAAAAATACAACATAGTACATTATTTTCAGTAATTTGATAAGCAGAAATTACAACCTGCCTGATTTCTTAATACAGAATTAAACCACCAAATTTCAAGTCTGAACATTATTTTTAAAAATATTTAGTTTCTTAGCCGGCTGAATGGCTCAGTTGGTTAAGAGCTCGCTCAAGAGTTTGAGCTCTGAGCAGCAGCGGTTCGATGCCCGGCCCAAGCTGAGTTGCCGCTGAGCTGCCAAAAGGTGGCAGGATGACTCAGCTAAATAAAAAAAATAAAAAATAAAAATTTAGTTTCTTGATTCTTCTTTAAAAATGCAGGAGGGGACCACTAACAAGATATAGACAGTACCTAAAAAGAAAATTGGTCACTGTAAAGTATGGTCCAAGAAAGGCATGGTCTCAAATTAGAAAGTAGCAGCCCAGGATTGTGACTCTTTACCTAAGAAAAGCATTAACATTATTTAGAAAGAATTAGCAAAAGACCTTGTCTTTTCCCCCATGCCTCAGAAGTCAGCATCTACCAAACGGAGAGTATTCATATGTATATATGTATGATTATATGTTAATATATAACATTATAATATAATATATATTATTATATATTATATCATAATTATATAATGTTATTAATGTATATATAAATCTTCAAAAGGAAATGGTCTGCTCCTTACCTCTTGATAATTAGCTACTAACTGAAAGGTGTTAGGACTCAGATGAAGCACCAGGTGAAAGCCAGCTCCTCTGATGAAACCAGACCACTGAAATTAGCCCATACAGTTTACATGGTACAATCAAGAGTGTCTGCAAATGAATTTCTCAGTAATTGTGTTAAGTGTACCGATAAAGGAATGCAAGTGTGTGCAACTGAACATGTGCTTCTGGAGTCAGCCCGGGTCATGTTCTCTGCCTGCTCTAGACTAAAGCCAACAAAGATTCTGGGAACCAGGAGGTCGAGATTGCCCGCTGCCATAAGGGGCAATACTTTGGAGAGCTTGCACTGGTCACCAACAAACCCAGAGCTGCTTCGGCTTATGCAGTGGGAGATGTCAAATGCTTAGGTAAGAAAAATTCTTTATGCTATTTTTTCCAAGTGGCCAGTGTCCTCCTAAAGTCTCTCCTATAACCTGAGTGTATACACAGAGGGTGCCAAAAAAATGTATACACATTTTAAGAAAGGAAAAGGCTATTAAATTGTAATACTGATAACAAAGATGTATACAAGTCACATTTGACTTCTGCAATTACAAGAGTGATTACCATCAGCGTCCAGACACTTCTGATTACAGAGAACTGCTTGAGCAGCGTTGACCAAAGTGTCCACTTGTATACATTTTTTTTGGCACCCCTAGTATTTAAGGAAAGGTTTGCACGAGGAAAATGACTTTGAATTGTTGGTGTAGAGAATTCATTCTCTCCCTCGTGTTTTTGAACAATGCAGTTATGGATGTACAAGCATTCGAGAGGCTTCTGGGGCCCTGCATGGACATCATGAAGAGGAACATCTCACACTATGAGGAACAGCTGGTGAAGATGTTTGGCTCCAGCATGGATCTGATCGATCCCGGGGAGTAGGTGTGCCACACCCCAGAGCCTTCTCAGTGTGACACCAAAACCTTCCGGTCAGCCACAGAACACACACAGAAAACAGACACAACAGAACTATTCCTGCTGTTGCCACCTCTGCTGCCATTACTATGGCTGTGGGCATTTAGAAAACTTGAAAGTCAGCACTAAAGGATAGGTAGAGGTTTGACTTGCACCTCCACTTTTCTCTGACAGCCCATTATTAAACCATTTGTAATGATTATTCCAACCCAGTTTTCACATCTTTGGTTCAAAATGGCATGTCTCTCCAACAATTTAAGTGCCTGATACAAAGTCCAAAGGGTAAACACCTTCCTTTCCTCTCTTGCTGCTACTGTTGCTTTTGGAAGTTACCACAGGTCTGCACAAACCTGCTGTATAACTGTAGACACCCTCCCCCAACCCTTCTCAAGGGAGGAAATGTTGTCGCCTTCGATCTCCTCATTTATCCTTTGAGAAAGTCCACATTTGTTCACAATTGTAGCCTTTGGTTCTACAGTGGAAAATGGTGGCAGATATGATGGAGGTCTGTGTTCTTGTGGCATTGTACTTTCTGCTGAAAGCTGCACACATGACAGCTGTCTCCAAACTCACAGGGATGCTGAGGGAAGGGCCCTGCCCAGGGCCCAGCAAATCAGCACCCAAAACACACTGATCCGTCATTTTTCGCACAGACAGTTTGGGTTCAGCACGTTCTTCAGGTAGCAGAGAGCCAGGGAAGGCTTTCTGGGTTGGAGGGTTTGTTTTGTTTTCATAGACTTTGTTTTGTTTTGTTTTGTTTAATCTCTGTGCCATTTGCATGGATGGATTACTGTCCATTTCTAAGGAGCCAGGGTCTGGAGGTGCCATCACTTTAACTGACCCAAATACTTTCCTGGATAATTCCCGCCCCCTCTTGTTTCCAGTTGTCTCTACTGGCTGGTGGCAGTGTGCCAGCAAGAGTCTGTCCTACAAAGAGAGCCCTTGACTTCTACTCTAGAGTTAACACATAGCTTTGCTGCTGAACCATCAATTTTTAAACTCTTTAAAGAAGCAGCAGCTATTTTTTTTTAATTAAAAAAATATTTCTCTATTTAGGGAATTCCCCTCGGATGTGTTTATATATATCAGTTTGTCAGCTGACTCAGGCATTCATCCTAAAGGTCAACTCTTTTGTTAGTTTTCAAAACTTGGCATCATTTACAGTTTTATAGAATTACTGTGAAGACCTTTCTAATTAAGATGTTAGGATATTTGGGGTTCCAATTGTTAATTCCAGGGGAAAGTAATTTAGCTTGTATTTTAAAACTTTTTTAGCCTTTTAATTATAACAGGTAGAATTCTGATGAATTATCCTAATTAGCTAGATACACTTCAGAATGAAATTTTTTCTTCAGAATGACTTAGAATCAGATGTTACAAGAGCAATGTGAAATTTGCATAAAGGTAAATTTGAATGTCATAGCCAAGTTTATATTAAATCAAGAAACCCTTTACGATATTTTTTAAAACTTATGTAACTCAATAAATCCCTAAGAGATCACATGCTGGGGCTTGACTCATTCCTATTGTGGATAGTGACGGAGCCCACATGGTCACCTTCCATTGTCCACATAGGTCAGGCTCTGTTTTTGCCAGACAGTATGGTCGAGAGATTTCCAGAGTGGTGACTCACCACAGTCTTGGTGAATTCTCCCTTTTTCTTGTGCTCCTTGGAGTGAAAGCAGGACTCTTTTCAGACTGCTCTAGGTAGCCTGCATTGCAGCTCTCTGAATTGTGAAACGTTGTAACTAATACTCCAAAACAGGCAGCTAGCACTGGGAAAGCCATGTGGGTTTTCCCACGATTTTTTTTCTTTTCTGTGGTGTTGCTTTATTATCAAATAAGTTAAGAAAGCAGACCTTGCACTTTAGCTGACAAGAACCACACCAGTTTTTTGCAAAGGAAACAGGTATATTGGGCTTCAAGAGTGACATAGAAATCTAGCCCCAGACTACGTGAGGACTGTGTTTAAACACCAAACAGATGCTCCCTTTGCACCCCCACTCCAGCATTAGTTAGGACTGGCTGTGAACTCCGTGCCAGAGTCACTTATGCATGCTTCTGGGGAGAAGCCTTCTCATCCTGCCTTCTTGCACTTCCCAGTTTAGTCTTCTTCACAGAAGTCTCTTTGACACCCCCAACTCACTGATGGTTGCTGTTTTACAGAGTAGAATTCATCAGGTTTAAGTCCTCCTGATCTAATTACACATTGACATATAGATGATCAGTCTAGCCCTTCACGGCATACAAGAGCCCCTTGGAGGTCTGGCTTGAGAAAGGGAGACCTGAAAGGGACCAGTGTAAGTGAAATAGGACACAGCCATTACCAAGGTGCCAGGAGTCTAACTGTTCAATTCTCTTTGCAGGATGGGAAGTCAAAGGTGGTAACAAGTTTAACTCAAGGCTCTGGTGTCCACTTTGTGCCAGGCAAGCCCTGCACTGATGGTTGAGCCTCATGGGGAGGGTGTGTTGGGAAGAGATCCCTTTGTTAATTGTTTCATATTGTTCTCTTCTGTGGGTTAGAGCTTCACGAGCCCTCTTTTCTGACTTTGCTATTGATTTTGGATGGCGGAGAATGTTCCTGAGAGCCTTGAGGTCCAACCTGCAGTATTATCTTTCCTTCTGGCCCCAGGTTATCACATCCACTCTCTTTTGGTTGTATTCTCTGAAGGAAGGGTTCATGGGTTCTGTCCCCTTAGTCGAGAGTCCTTATATATAACTGTGTTATATGTAATTGCCATAGATTCTCAGAAAGCAGGGTGGAGTTTTTCTTTGAGGAGTTTAATGAGCAAATTCAGCAGCGAAGTTGCAAGGAATGGTTCTCTAGCTAGTAGAGGTCGTGTTCATCCTCTTATCGCCCAGATTCTCTGCTCACAATGGCAGAGTCATCAGTGGTGCCGCTGGCAAACACCCTGGGCACACAGCATTTCCATGTTGTGTCACAGTGTACAAACCAATCTCTCGTTTAGAAAAATGGCAAGAGCATTGTTTTGCACAAAGAGAAAAAAGACCCATGAATGTCATCTTTTATCTTTTGTTTTCAGTTGGCTGATGTTGGAATTTTTGTTCTTGACATGCACTTGTAAACCAATCTTGCCAAGATACAAGTTGTTTTGGTTTTTCACTACAATTACCTCTTGTTCCTCCTGTCTTGACTGCTGACGTTCCTCAATGATTCTAATGTCTATTTTATGGGAAGCAGCCTTCCCGTGGGTTTCCTTTTACACACTGCAGGGCTATCTTTATACTTTTTAAAAAAAAATTTATAAAAAAAAAGGAGAAAACTGTCACTAACCTCATGGGGGATTTGCAGAAAACCATTTAGCCCACCTTGAGCAAAAGGTATACTCCTCATTGTTTTCTTAAGCTCACTGTATTAAAAGAAATCTAATTCAGCATTATTGTGCTACCTCAAAGGTAAAAATGTTTTAAGGTCTTTTTTTGGTCCTGAGTTCTACACATAGTGTTTGAAATGTCTTTCAATTGGAATTATTTTTAAATCATTGGGGAGAATCTTATTTTAACCTGTTTTACACTTGTATTTTAATCTCAGAAGAATAAGTGATTGGAAAATTATTAATTCTTGCTCTGTAGTATTGAACATATAATTAAAGCATTGTTTGCCATAAACAAGGTTGGGATTTTTAAAAAGGAAACTCTAGGGCTCGGCTTTGCTCTTGGTTAATAAAGGCTGACAAATCACGTCTGACTTTCTGGTACAGCCTGTGTCATGTGTTTGTCCTCTCATTTCAGGGCTACAGGCCATCATAGCCCTCTTCTGGCAGATATGTTGCTGGGATTGGGGTATGAGCTCTTGGAAATGAGAGACGAGGCCTGGGCACATGTATTATTTATGGTTCTCCAAAGAAACAGAACCAGTAGGGCGTGTGTGTGTAAAGAGATTTATTATTATAAAGAACTGGCTAATGCAGTTATGGAGGTAGGCAAGTCCCAAGATCTGCAGGGTTAGTTGGCAAGCTGGAGACCCAGGACAACCTTCTGAGTCTGAAGGCCTGAGAACCAGAAGAGCCAATAGAGTAGTTCCTGTCCAAAGGCTGGCAGGCTCCAGATCCAGGAAGAACTCATGTCCCAGTTCGAAGGCAGTCAGGCAGGAGAGTTGTCTTACTTGGGGGAGAGTCAGCCTTTTTTATTAGGGTCTTCAACTGATTGGATGCGGCCCAGCCACATTAGGAGGGCAGTCTGCTTTACTCAGCCTATTGATTTAAATGTTAATATTATCCAAAATCACCCTTTTGGAAACTCTCAGAACAAGTTTTGACCAAATATCTGTGGGCTGCCCGTGGCCCAGTCCAGTTGACACATAAAATTAACCATCACAGTTTTGAGTTGTTGGGGATGGTGTGCAAGGGCATCCAATACCTCCATTGCCAGGAAGATGTACTCACCATTGAAGCCTAGCAGAAATCACCTCCTGTCTGACAATATTACGTATATCATTTCCTTCTCTGTAACATGGCTACCAGAACTAGCAATGACTCTGTGAAACTCTACCTGCAGTTTCTTTCCAAGTGACTAAAGGGAGCTCATTCTACAACAAAATCATGTTCCAGTTTGATCTTGCCTTCACCTGGCAGTACCAAAGGGCCAAAAAGGGGTGAACCTACAAAATACCAAGGTGGGGCCCAAGAAACTGCTAGTTGAAAACCCTCAAAGCCAAACTGGCCTTGTTTCAAGACTTTAAAAATTAAATACGGTTTGACCTTTGTGGCTTGGGTGGTGGTATTGCTATGAACAGGTAAGAAATGCTAGGACAATGTCAAGATAATATTGTCCACAGTCTCAGCCTTGAAGAGTGAACGTCACATGAGGACTTTGCTTCCTGTGTACGTTCTAACAAGAAGCTAGAAATTTGTCCTATTAAAGTTATTTGAATATATCCTCAGTGATCGTAGTGCATCAGTTTTATAACAACAGAATTAAAACAGTATTACTTATAACATGGTGAAGGAAATTGGGTCATTTCACAAGGCATCGTGTTAAGTATGAATTTTGCTTCCCTTACTCATCCTCCCTACAGACAAATGCCCCATCACAGATGATGGCCAGTAATCACTGTTACCTGATTTGGGGATATGCTGATAAAATGCAGAGTATTAACCAGGAACATACTGAACAATCAGTTGTGAATTCAGATGAGTATTATCCAAGTTCTGAATTAGAATGTCAGAAATTAGGTCTGACTCAGCTCATTTGTTCAGTGAACAAATCTTGATGTCCTGCCGTAGACATTCCTGACACTGTGCTTAAACCCCAGAAATTGTAGCAAGAGTGACGATACTGAGGTCTGCCGGGGCCATCCTAGACCTTTCCTCCAGTGCCTGTAGGAGCTTATCCTCCATATTTCTGGACTCAACACAGAAACATGCTCCCAAGGCCTGTTGTTGACCTTGATCGTGCTGCTCTTCTCTATCTGGGCTGCCACTGCCTCTTCGTAAAGTGAGTGGTTTGAACACACAAGCATGCAATGTCCCTTACTGCTCTATCTTGCATCACGCAATCCTGGTTGCCAAAGCATCGGGAGAGCTGTGAAAGGAGAACAACTAGATTTAAGATTTGAAAAAAGACTCTCCAGATAGGGGCCCCTTGGAAATTGTTACCTTCGTGCTAGTCATTCTAAACGTCACTCAAGTTGGCCAGAGATGCCTTTCTGGCCTAGGTTGCCTTCTGTGATGACACGCTAAGAATCAAATTTTTCTGAAAGTGTCTTTCAAGTGACATTTCTACCCCTTCCTCTCTGGCTTCTTCCCATCCAGAATCCTTGATCCTGTGGGCCTTTTTTTCTATTCTATAAAACCAGTTATCTGGCTTGTCTTTGAGAATACAGAGTCAAGCAGTGCCCAGCCCGTTTATAGACTACAGAGCTATAAAGGCTACAGAGGAGCTTTGCCAGGTTAGAGTGTGAAACCAAAGGGGGGCTGGGAGTTTCTCCAGACACTAAGAAAGCCAGCAGGACCTGACTCCACCAGTCAGTCCATCCTGACAGGTAAAAAGAATGGGCATTTGCATGTCAGCTCTTGGGGAAGGAGTTGAAACAGTACCAGCCAAAATCTCCATGGCCTACCCCTTCCTCTTCTGCAGAATTGCACTGAGCCATGGGTCAATAGTCACTGTGTTTTCTGCTGGGAGCCAGGATCCAGCAATCTCCTTTCTGGCCAGGTCCTCCAACACACAGAATGAAGAAGCAGGAGTGTGCAATTGGCTTTTTTCTAGCAAACAGGAGAAAAAGAAAAGCTAAAGTCCAGACCCACCAGCTAAGCAATCCAGCACTGTCCAGCATAACATCCTAGCATAGTTAAACTGGACGTTTTCATTCTGAAAATGACAGGCCAGGACAGGAAGAGACACCTGTATACACACTCCCGTGCCTGCCATGAGCCCAGCCCGGGCAGCCGGAGGAGCAGTAGACCTGAAGCTAAGTCTCAGGCCTACAGGGCGGGAGAGAAGAGGCTTTTGGGGCAGATGTGCCAAAGTCCGGGGAAGTCAGAACAGCGAGTGAGCTACCTGGACCCTGGCATCCTGTCCCAGAAATGTGCAGATGACCTCATGCACGGAGTGAGAAATGAGGCCACAGGCTCAGAAGCCCCCAGGAATCGGCCTGGACTCCAGAAAGGGGCTGTTCCCCCTGCAGATGCAGACCTGGGAGCCAGAGTACTTCCCAAACCAGGATGCAGCTGGGGGGTGGAAAGCACATGACTCCAAGATCCTGAAGTCTGGGCCGCCATTGTGGGTGAACATACAAAATGCCCACATCTGCCCTACCTCAGAATTCAACATGGTTCCATCCAGCTGGCAGCGCCTCCTGCCTGAGGCCAGGCCAGTGAAGATGAGTTGGAGCCCTCATCCAGGGCCTCTTTTTTGCTTGCTCCTCTGTAAAGAAGGGGGCAGTTTGTGTGAAGCCGCCACCACGCCCACTACCCCCACCCCCACACCAGACATACACACACACACACACACACACACACACACACACACACACACACACACACACACACACACACACACACACACACACACACACAGAGCCAGTGCCCCCTACCTTTGGCCTTCCCTGCAGGCATAGGCCCAGAGGGATTCCAGCCCAGCCCCTCACCTGCCTGGGCTGAGCCAAGGCCCAGCTACACAGGGGGCTGGGATCCAGTGGCAGGTGCGGTCTCTCCCCCTGTGGTTACTTTAAGCCTGGCATCTTTGGCTCACAGCAAAAACAGCCCCCACTCCCTGACAGCCCCCAATTCCCGACAGAGAACTGGCCTCACAACTGAAAACTGGGTTAGCCTCATCCCCAATAAATGGGTAAAGCTATGTTTATAACCCAAGGGCTAGCCTTGCACCCAGAAACTGGTTCTAGGCCAGATTTACAACGTGCAGGCAAAGGTTCCTTAAGAGTGCTGGAGTGGGGCCCACTGAGACCAGGCAGGCTTTCCAGCACAACGGGGATTTCCCAGAGTGCCCCAGCAATTCACTGCCTGATTAGCGATTGTGCGATTGTGCCAGGGACAGGGCGTGTGAGTCCAGGACGTGCTTCTAGCCGCCTTCAGCCTGGCCCTGTGAGATCCTTTTCTTGATAATTTTCCTGCCTTTTGTTCTGGGGTAAAACAATCTTAGGAATCATTTGCAGTCAGCTCCTCCCCTCGGTGGCCTGCATCCCAGGGCTGTGGGTGTGGAGGGCGGGGGACATGGGGGGTGTTGGGAGCCACCCCTGCCCTGGTAGGAACATCATGTTCCTGTGCTGGGGGCCCTGGGAGGACTCCAGGCCAGAGTGGGTGGGGTTAGGCCAGAAGGGCCAGCTCAGTTTAAGCAACAGGCAGGAAAAGGGATGTGGAGACGTGCCTGATTCCAGACAACTCTACCCGTACCACCCCCCCCCACCCTCACCCCTCTTCTGGCCCCAGCCAGGGCTGCTTGGGAGGGACAAAGTGTGGCAGGGGAGCAGCAACTGCCCACACGCACACCCTGGGGCAACTGCGATCTCCAGCGCAGAAGAGCCACTTTGACCCGTTGGTCTAATTCTTGCCCCTCCAGCTTTGGACAACCTCTTTGCCCTGGCCCATTCCTGCCTGCAACCTAGTTACTTACATCCTTGAGACCAGCTCTGCTCAGTGCCTCCCTGCCATCCTTCATCTCCAGGCCCCTCACAGGGCTTACTGCCTGGCCCTGGGCCCAACTTCTAACCTCTTGCACCCCTACTCCCCACCCCCAGCAATGGCCTCGCCTTGTTTCTAGGGAGAAAACAGAAGCAATGGGTCAAAATCTCCTCTGCTCCTCCCCAAGTCTTCCTCAAGCTCCTGCCACATTGTTCTCCCTTCATGGCAAAAGCCTTGAGACTTTCAGCCGTTCCCTCCTCACCTCCCATTCTCACCACTTCAGTCCCCAGTGACTTCCACAGGCAGAGCCAGTGTACTTGCTGGCTCTCTGGAGTCTCTGCCCAAGTAGTGGACGCCTCCTTCCTGCTTCAAGGACCACTTCAGCGACACCCAGTTCTCCTGGTTTTCTTCCCACCTCCGTTGCCAGCTTTACCCAGACTACAGTTAAATGTTGGAGTGGCCCAGGGCTCCACTCTGGGTTCTCCTGTCCCCCTCCAGGGAGATTCTGTCAGGGACAGCATGGCTTTGGGTGTTACCTCCACACTGCTCACTGGGACCTCTGTCTGGGACACTGCTGAATTGAGTGTCCAGTGGTCCCGCCAGAGTCCCTCTCTCATCTCTTCACTCACTGGGACCTTCTATAAAGTTTGCTTTTCTTTCCTTTTCTTTTTTTTTTTTTTTATTGGAGAACAGTGCGTTTTTCCAGGACCCATCAGTTCCAAGTCAAGTAGTTATTTCAATTTAGTTGTGGAGGGCGCAGCGCAGCAGCCCATGTGGGGATCAAACCGGCAACCTTGGTGTTATGAGCACTGCGCTGTAACCAACCGAGCTAACCAGCCACCCTTTTCCTTTTTTTTTTTAATTAACAAAAATTTTAAGTATGAAATATAACAGATACAAAAAGGTGCATAAAACAAAGACATTCTGCTGAATAATTCTCACAGGCCAAACACACAAAACGAGACTCAGACGAAGCACAGTGTCAGCAGCACCTATCCTGAGTTTTCAGGTCACGTGGTCGCTACTTCCTTGATTTTCTTGATTGCTCCTATCACCTCTCCATGCCTCTCCAAAAAATACTTTCTTCATACAATTAAATATACACCTATAATCACAGGGTAAGGGGGAACCTATTCTAACTGCTGTTTTTTAGCAGGCTTTTATCTTTTCCTCTTTTGCTTACCCCTGCCTCTCCCTTCTCTCACCATCTCTCTGGAACCCATAGTTACAAGATATATGTTTTCTACATTTTTCCTTGCTTATATAATTATAAAAACATGTATATAAGTACAGAGCAGTTTGTTGTACACATTTAGATCATCTTGTACACAATTTTCTGCATCTTATTTTTCTCATCCCAACTGTGTGGCAGGTCCTCCAAATCAAGTAGTAGTATTCCAATTCCTTTTTTTTTTAAGATTTTATCGGGGAATTGGAGAAGGGTACAGTGTTGGGGAATTGGGAAAGGGAACATTGTGTTTTTTCAGGATCCATCAGCTCCAAGTCAAGTTGTCCTTCGATCTTAGTTGTGGAGGGCGCAGCTCAGCTCCAAGTCCAGTTGCCACTTTCAATCTAGTTGCAGGGGACCCACCATCCCATGCAGGAGTCGAACGGGAAACCTTGTTAAGAGCATGCGCTCTCACTAGCTGAGCCATCTGGCCACCCATTGGCAGCTCAGCAGCAGCTCAGCTCAGGCGCAGCTCACTGGCCCATGTGGGAATCAAACCAGCGACCCTGTTGCTCAGAGCTCGTGCTCTAACCAACTGCATCACCAGGCTGGCCTCCCAATTCCTTCTTTTTGATGGTGACATAAAGTCTGTCTGTCCACACGCTTGTTGATAATTCTCCCACAAAAAGCGGGGTCTAATTTTCCTCTCCTTGGATATAGCCCAGCCATAGTGACTCTTTCTAATGAATAGAAGGAGACAGAAATGACACTGTGACTTCTAAGTCTAGGTTGGAAAGGTGATACAGCTTCCAGCAGGCACCCTCTCTCAGGACAATCATCTTTGGAACTTTGCCACCACGTTGTGAGGAAGCCCACAACACGGAGCAGCCACATGTGGGTGTTCAGGCCCTAGCTAAAGTCTCAGCTGACAGCCAGCACCCAACACCAGACTTAAGTGAGGAGCCTTCAGGTGATTCCAGCCCCAACTTTCAAGCTGCTCAGAGTCATGCAGCAGAGAAGAGCAGAATCCACTGACTTCTGCCCAAATGACAGATTAGTGAGCAACATAAATGTTATAGTTTCAAGCCACTAGATTTGGATAATTTGTTATACAGCATAGTAACTATGAAGCACTGAAATGTCTCCAACCATGTCCTTATGGAGGGGCCATCACATTGCAATTTTCTTTCCACTCCTCATAATGTAGCAATAAATATCCCTGACCATACAGCTCACATCTCAGTGCTTTGATTTCTATAAGTGAGAATCCCAAGATTTGGATTACAAGGTCCAAAAGTATATGCATTTTTATCTTACTGGAATTTGCCTGATAGCTTTCCAAAAAGGCTGTAACTGATCTTCCCTTGTCAACAATGTTTAGACAAATCCTTTTCCTTACATGCCTGACAGAAGAGTTGGTACAGCTCTTTTTAGCTTTTGCTAGTCTACTAAATAGAAAGTGACTTATCTCATTGTTACTCTTTAAAAAAAAAAGACTTTCCTTTCTAGAGCAGTTTTACATTCACAGCAAAATTGAGCAGAAAGTACAGAGAGTTCCCATATACCCCATCCACCCCCACCACACAGCCTCCCTCACCATCAACACCCTGCATCAGTGTGGTACATTTGTTTCTATCAGTGAACTAATGTTGACACATCATCACCCAAAGTCCATAGTTTACATGGAGTCCATTCTTTGTCTTGTATATTCTATGGGTTTTGACAAATGTCTAATGACAAATATTCACCATTATCGTATCATACAGAACAGTTTTACTGCCCTAAAAAAATCCATTACTCCCTCCCCATCCAATGCCTGGCAACTACTCATCATTTTAGTCTCTCCACAGTTTTGCCATTGTTACATTTTTCATTTAGATTTGCATTTCTTGTTTTCTGGTGAGTCTGACCTTTTTTTTTTTTTTAAGATTTTTATTGGGGAGTTGGGGGATGGGAACAGCGCTGGGGAATTGGGGGAAGGGAACAGAGAAGCTGCTGTCCTTTTGTTCTTCAGTCTAGTTGTGGAGGACGTTGCTTCACTGGCCCAAGTTGGCACCATCATTGCGCTCTTCCCGGGTGAGGCAGATCAGTCGCTGGCTTCTGGACAGCTGCTCACAGCGGCTGCTGGCCCACTCACACTGGCTGCTGTCTACATACGGTAGCCCATGGCAACCCACCTGCCATTGCAGCCCAGCTCCGGGTTGAGCTGTTGTTCAGCATCTTAGCTGTAGAGGGCAGTGTCACTGGCCCTCATGTGGGATCCGAACCGGGGCCCTCTGGCGTCCCAAGCCAGTTCTTAACCAACACACCACTCGGCCAGCCCTGAACATCTTTTCATATGTAAGGTTCCGTTGATTGCCTCCCAATACCTTTTTCTCCTTCATCTTTGCTAACAACTCCAGATTTTGTCCGGAGTGGCAAGTGCCCAGTCTCAAGTGATGGACCACTCTTGACCCCATTTCCTGACCTCTCAGCCTCCTTGCACTTAGGGGTGGCCACAGATGACCCAGTTTTAGTCAATGTGAAATAAAGAGAAGTCTGCTGGGAATTCTGGGAAGGTGTTTGCCTACCTGATGAAGGGTATAGATGTGACTGGTACCAATCTTCCTCCTGCTTTGAATACTAATGTGATGTCTGGAGAGACTGCAGCTACCTTGCATTGCTGGGGCCACAAGCATGAAGACAAACATCAAGATGCTAAGGATGGTAGTGGAAGGTCCAAAAAGCCTGGGTTATGTGCAACAGAAATGAATGATTGTGGCCACAAAAGACATGTAAAGAAACATCCATGGAAACTATATTCATGGTAACCAAAATCAGAATCAATCTAGATGCCTATCAACAGTCGAATGGGTTGATAATTTGTAGTATAGTCTTATAATGGAATACCATACAGAAATGAAAAAGAAAACTATCACAATACGCACTATCATGGAAGAATCTCACAGACATAATGTTGAATAAAAAATCCAGACACAAAAAAAGTACATATTGTATGATTCAATTTAAAATGGGGGGAATTTGGGCTGGCCAAGTGGTGCGTTGGTTAAGAGTTGGCTTGGGATGCCAGCTCTGAGCAGCAGGGCCACCGGTTCGGATCCCGCATGAGGGCCACCCTCTACAGCTAAGATGGTGAACAACAGCTCGACCTGGAGCTGGGCTGCTGTGAGTCGCCAGCGACAGCGTAGGCTGCAGCAGTGGGCTGCCGTGAGCTACCTTGAGTGGCTGGTAGCCAGCGTGAGCAGCTGTCTAATAGCTGGCGAGCGACTGCCTCACCTGGGAATAGCGCAATGATCACAATACCAACATGGGCCAGTGAAGCGATGTCCTCCACAACTAGACTAAAGAACAAAAAGGACAGCAACTTGTCTGCTCCCCTTCTTTGATTCCCCAATGCTGTTCCCCTCCCCCAATTCCCCAATAAAATCTTTTAAAAAAATAAATAACATGGGAATTTATATATGGTAATAGAAGTCAGAATAATGGTTACCTCTGTAGGACAAGTAGTACCGTACCTGGAAAGGCACAAGGTGACCTTGAGAGTGGGAGTGGTTAAACTTGGGTAGTTGGCTGCTTTCTGCTGAGGACCATTCCCAGAGAAAGACTCAGCTGAGGGTTGAGATCTAGACCACACATCACGCCATGAATTTAGTATGCCTTTCCATTTGTTCATAAAGGTATGAACAAATAGTAATATTCTATATTACTCTATATTCTATTGGGTTGTCAGAAAAGGCATGACATATTTTTGTAACAAAAAACAGGAAAAATACATCATGACTTTTCCGACAACCCAATATATTCTATTCTTTTAATAATATTCTATAGGTGTCATGTCCTTAAGTAAGATTTTATAGGCTTCCCACTTGGTACAGTTTCTATACTTTTTAAAATAAATTTATTCCTAAATATTTTATAGTTTTGTTTTTAATTGAATATTTTTTTCTCATTTTTATTTATTTTCAGAGGCTTTTGAAGTAAATGCTATTATTTTTAAGATATTTTCTTGTATTTATACTTCAACATTTTCTCATTAATTGTAGTAGTTTTCGAGGAAGTGCTTTGGATTTTCTAGATTTACAATCATGGCATTGACTAAAGAGATAGTGCAATCTCTTTCTTTCCAATATTTATAACATTTCATTTTCTTGTCATTACATTTGCTAGACCTCTAAGGCAATATGTAATAATAATAGTGTTGATACTAATCCTATCTAGTTCCTGCTTTTAAAAAAAAACAGTTTTAGTATCTGGTGTATGTTGACTTATGATTTTTGAAAATACCTTTTTCACAAATTGTACCTTTGTTAGATAATGGCCCTTTTTATTTTGCTCAATGCCTATCACCTTAATTCCTATCTTCTTTGATGTCACATGGGTAACCCTGCTGTCTTCTGATTTGTGCTGGCCTGACCTCTCTTTCTACCAACTCCTTTATTTTCAGTCTTTTCTGGTGGTTTCAAGTGTCTTCCTTATAAACAGTACATGGCTGTGTTTTGTCTTTCTAACCCAGTCTCTAGGTCTTTAATGGGGGTTTGAGGTATCCTTATTTAGTATGATAAAGATGTTTGATTTTGCTCATTCCACAATTACTTTATGTTGTTTTGTTTTCTTTGTGGTTTATCTTTTTATTCAATTGAACTATATAAAACTACCATTTTTGTTGGTTAAAACAGTTGAATATTAGCAATTTTATACAGAAAATCTAGTACTTTTTTCTCTTTCTTTTAACAAGATATCATTCATTTAATTTTTCCATTTGGTAACTTTGAAATTCTACTAATTTTTCATTCCATCAGTGGTCCCTTCCCTTTCCAGGCATGAGCACTGTCCCCGGGCTGGGCATAGGTAGCAGGTCATGTACCTGTGTTATGTGGGGAGACTTTAAGGCTAGTTGGTCCTTCTTCCTTGGTAGGTAATTTGTTCTATCTATTGCAAAGCTTGTACAATGTTCTCTTTCTCCTGAAGTTTAGGAACTTTACTATTATCTTTCCATTTCATACTGTCTGGGAATATGGTCAGTGCATCCCATCTGTAGACACAGCTTTCTCTTTATGTCAGCAAAGTTTTCTCTGTAACTTGTTTGGTTGGTGCCTCTATTTCATCTATCCTTTTCTCTCCTTCTGGACATCAGGTTTGCACATCAGGATTCCTGGATTTGGCCTCCACATCTCTGACCTGTCCCCTCATACCTTTGAGCTTTCCACTGAGCTCTGATCTCTTTCCTCCATTAGATCCAAGCACCTTCTTCACATTCCTTTAACAAAATTTGTGCTTTTCTGGGGATCTTTGCGGTTGCTATACTTTCTGTCAGGAATGGCTTCTCTTAGACCTTCACTGCTCAGCAACTGCCGTTGGTTCAGATGTTCTCTTCTCAGGTCTACCTTTCCTACTTCCTTGGATATAAACACCATACTCTGCATATCAACTTGGTTCCTTCTCTCCATTGTAGTCACACTGCCCATATTTGTTTTTTTATTGTTTGTTTTATCCATACTTCACCCACCCCCAACCCACACTCCTCACTGGAGGGCAGGGACTCCACAAATCATTCAAATTTTTGTCATGTCCATTCTTGCCATGTGCCCAGTGTCTAGGCCAGGTCAGCCCTTGGTAAGCACTTATGGAATGAATGGAAGAGTGAATTAATGCTGGGGCTGCCCCAGGGAGATCCTGCCCTATCCAGCCTCCACCCCATACATAGGAGCATTGGAATGGAAGATTCGGTGGGCAGAGGAAGTTGAGCAGTGCCTGCCTGTGAGGGCCTGAATGGCTGGTGCCTGTTAGGCTTTTTTTCTGTGTTTACAGCACCTACTGCAGGTCCTGAAGCCACGTGAGGAACAGGAGCAAGAGCTGGGCTGGGCCTCCTAGCAATCATACTGGGTGGAGGGCCTTTTGGGCCTGACCCAAGGCTAGCCTTGATCTGGGGCACTCTCACCCTGCCCAATCTCCTGCTGCCCCATTTTAATTTTTTTTCACAGCACTTATCACTTAACACCACATGGCATTTGTTTTATTCAGTTAGTCAACAGGTATTTCTGGAACTTACTTGGTGTTTGACGTATCCATGAACAATACAAAGATTTTCACCTCCTAGAGCTCTTGTTCTAGTGGAGGAAGCCAGGCAATTCTGTATAAGGATAATAAATACCTACATAAATAAGTGTGTGAGGAGGTGGTAACAGCTATGGAAAAAAGTAGAAGTCAGGGAATCAGGGGGATCCTGAGTGCTGGGGGCCAAAAGGTACAGATGCCAGTCTGAAATGAGGGGCTCTGAAGGCATTGGGGTGCAGTCCTGTGGAAATCTGTGGAAAGTGCATTCCAGGTACAGAGAACAACTGAAGCGCAGTCCCTGAGCCAGAAGAGTGCATGGGTGTGATATGTGAGTAACTCTGGGAGGCTGAGCAGTGGGGCTGGAGGCAAACAGAGGAGATGTAGTCAGGGAGATAATGAGGAACCATGGGGCCCACGCCAGCCCTGGCTTTTCTTTGGGGAGGTGCTACTGCAGGGTTCTGAGCAGGGCATGAGGGGTTCTGATTTATGCATTCACAGGATGATGTGTGGAGAACAGACTGAAGATGGCAAAGGCAGCAGCAGGAGACTGGGAGTTGGCTGTGACATTGCCCTGGAGACAGGTGATGGTGGCTTGGACTGGGTGGAGGCCATTGCCCTGGTCTCATTCTGGGTAGACGATGCAAAAAAGCAACAGGCTTCCTGGGGGCATTGAATGTAAGTAGTCAAGAGGTACTCCAAGGCGTTTAGCCTGAGCAACAGGAAGGACTAAGCTGCTATGACTTGAGCTGTGAAATGTGGGGTGGAGTGGGTTTGAGGGATGAACCAGAGCTAGGGTGGGACAAATTGAGTTAGAGATGCCAAGTGGAAGTCATAGTGCAGATGCCTAGTCCACAGCAGGACATTGACCTGGCACTCAGGAAGGGTCTGGACTGGACATACACATTTGGGAGTAATTGACATGTAGGTGGAATTTGAAGCTGTGAACGTGGATAAGATTGTGAGGCAAATAGTGTAGATGGAGAGAGAAGAGGCAAAGAGGAGGAACCAGTGAGGTCAGAGGAAACCAGGAGGGCATGGAATCCTGGAAGCCACACAGAGAAGGTGCTTCCAAGAGAGGAGAGATCAGCCGGTCACAGGAAGTGTTTCCCCTCCACCCCCATAAGGGATGGCTTCTTTTTTTTTTTTTTAAACCTGTTTTTGTTAACCGCTATATTTCCAGCACAGAGCATACATGCTCAATAAATACTTGTTGAATGAAGTATTGAATGCAAATATTGGTTGAATTCACGTATATGCTTGCATTCACATCTTTGGGAACCCCCAGCAAACAGGGCTGCAACATATACCTCCTTTACAGAAAGAGCAGAGATCAGGTGGGAGGCTCTGCCCATTCTCAGTAGCGCCTGCCTCTTCCCTTGCCTTTTCCAGCTACACTGACGTTCATTCAGGTGGGAGCCCTACTGGCCAACACAGGGCCCAGGACAAATGAACCTCAGACAAGCCCTGCAGTATGGAGCTTGGTGGGACTTGGGTCAGGCATTGGGTCATCCACTAGTCACAAAAAACTCTACAACCATTTTTCTGTCCACCCCTCTGTATTTAGTCATTTGTTCACCTATCTTTATCCAGTTATCTGTCCACCTGTACAGATATACACTCCTTTATCCACCGTCTTCAGTCCATCTTTCCATCCATCCACATCCAGTTCTATGTCCATCCATCTGCTAGGGTGACCAGCTCCCCAGCTTGCTGCTAACTGACTCAATTATTAGCACTGAGAGTACCACATCTTGGGAAACCCCTCAGACTTGGGGAAAAATGGTACGGTCGGTGGATTCATCCATCCCCCAGGCATCCCACATTGCAGCCATCAGCCCGAAGCCCATCTGTCCGCCCATCACTCTTCAGACCTCCTTGGCCACCCTCCCTCGGGGGGAGGCAAGGCTCCGCCCCGCTCTCTGGCCCCGCCCCATGCCCCGCCCCTCCCGGAAGCTGCTGCAGAGAATCCCAGAGCCCTAGCAACAGCACTTTTCAGGCTGCCCAATCCACGAGCGGGGCTCCCGGTGTGAGCCAATAGCGAGGGTCCCCGGGAGCGAGGCGCGGGGGGCGGGGCCCGATGCGGCTGCCGCCATCTTGATGGGAGAGAAACAATAGGACGGAAACGCCGCGGGACAGGGCTGAGGCCGCAGGTAAAGCCAGCTTTTCCGTGGCTGTGGCTCCGCCACTCTGGGAGTTTTAAGAGATTGTTGCTTTGGGCTTTTGTGGGGCGAGGTCGCTGGTTATTAGGGGTATCCCCAGGTTATTTGGGGAGGGGGGCTCCGGCTAGTCTGGCGGGGAGGGAAGATCTCCCAGGGTCTTTGTGGGGCCGGATTTCCCCGGGTCATTTGAGAGAAACGTTATTTCTTCAGGTTATTAGGAGAGAAGATCTATCCTGGTTTTGAGGGGCAGACTCTTCCCTGGTCATTGAAGGGGGTCTACTGGATATTTGGGGGGTGCAGGATTTCCCCCGGTCATTGAGGAAGTCTCCTCGGGTCTTTAGGGAGGAAAGATTCCCCCGGGTCATTGTCTCCCTGGTACATTGACGTCCACGATCTCCCCGATTATTGAGGGGATTCTCCTTGAGTGATTGGGGTGAAGGAGTCAACCCAGCGCCTCAGGTACTGTTACCTGAGGCTGGCAGATGTGCAGCCATTTTGAGTGTTGAATGGCAATTGGGCCTGTCAGCTGGTATCTGGGTGAGGAAATCTCCACACCTAACCTTATTATCCAAAAAAGTCTTAAAATGGATCAGAGGACGCCTTCTTTATAGTGATAACTTCGCTATGGGTGGAGCTTTCGTTTCTTTCACATTTGATTACAGACTGTGTCTTCTGCATCCTAGTGATGTTTCATTTTACGATTTTATTCTCATATATTAAGAAAAAGCTGCACTAGCAGAAAAATGAATCCAAATTTTGTGAAAATAAAATGTAGAAACCAGTAAAATCTAGTGCTCTTAAATGCCAGGGGAAATAGAACTAGTTACTGCTTGGAATGAAACATTTTGGTGGCAAAATGTACATTGAACATGAATAAAAGTCATCTGGAAGAATAATTTTAAGAAAAAGTACTGAACTGTTGAAAAGTGGTAACAAGAAATGTTGCAGATAACCAGTTTTATGATAGTTTTTATAAAGCACCATGATTACAGTAATTTCGATAAATTCTAGTATTTAAATTATTTGCTATATTTGCATCTTTAGCAGGGTAACATTTTCAGTGAACTAAGATGCTTATTTACATTGGTTGCTGCTGTGGAGTTTGTATAATTGCACCCTGTAACCTGCTGTTAAGTATTTAAAGAGAAGTTTCAGGGTGGTGTTGTTATTGTTCTAACTTTAGCCACTATCGTAATTAGAAACTGGGAAAAATGAACACTATCATATTTGACATAATAAACCAGTTGATCGCTTAGTAACTTTTTTTTTTTTTTTGAGAAAAAGTCATTTGAATTGTTACTGTTACTCCATTTGGTTTACCTGCTTGGTGATTTTAGAATAGAATTCACAGGGTTTGTTAGAAATCAAAGTGGATGAGAACAGGGATTGGAGTTGATATGATTGTAAAAACCAGTTTAGCAAATGTAATAGATTTCTTTTGTGCTTCAAGGCTTCGAAGGTGACAGACCAGTGCACTGTATACCTGTATACCAGCCCTGTATCTGTCTGAACAGTGGAATGTGTGAGGAAGAAACAAGGCTGACTGATGAACCTTAGCCAGTCTCCCTTGCAGAAAGGTACCAGAGCCTTCTCTGAGCACCAGAGATGTCACTGGTATCTAGGCAACCAGGACGAGCCTGAGAGCCTCTGAGACCAGCTTGCTGAGGTGAAAATTTTCCATTGTTTGGCTCATAAAGGGGATGCACTGGGGAAGGATTTTCCCTTTAAGTGAAGTTATTTTACCTAGTGAGATAATCACCTTAAACAAATTGAACATATTTTTGCATAGTAGAAAGTAAGCAGTTGATTACCCTCATGTGACTACATTTTAAAGCATGTTTTTGTTTTTTAAATAAATTCTATTTCTTCATATTTGCATACTGAGTACTAAGAGTGACAATTAATAGTACTAGCATTTTGCAGTATATTCCAATGGCAATGAAAGGCCCTTTTCACCAAAAATTGAATTTAGAGGCCACTTCAGAGTTTGAAGGAAAAGACAGTCTCCCAAGATGATGCACAGTTGGTTTGGGTCTGTCACCCATCACCAGATTCCACAGTTTTCAGCTCCTAGCCAATCTTGTTGCTTCTACATTCTGCCTTCCTCCGCCCACTTAAAAAAAAGCTGAATTTTTTAGGAAGCTTATCCCCCAAATGTATTTTATCATAAGTATTTCATTGAGTATCTCTAAGAGACAAGGGGTTACCCATGGTATCTATAATACCATTATTCCACCTGAAAAACAATGATAATTCCTTAATTTAAAAAAAAGTGATGTTCAAATAAAAAATGTTCATAATTTTTTTACAGTTGGTTTGTTCAAATTGGGATCCAGATAAAGTCCACACATTGCATTTGATTAATTGTCTCTTTTGTTTCTTAAATTTATATATGCCCACTCTGTATTTATAATTTATCTGTTGAAGCAACTGTCATTTGTCCTGTAGAGTTTCCCATATACTAGCTTTGGTGCTTAAAACCTTTTGACTCTGATGGCTGAGTTTGACAGGGGTCATGCCTATATATCTTTTCAGTGAAAAAGTTGTGAAGGAACTGCCAAAGCTCATTCAAAAATGAGCCCCAAACTGAACTCTTGAGGGCTGTCAGGGACCTAAAGGGCCACACAGTGTATGATCTTCCTCTTCCCTCTGTGTCATATGGTCCAGAGGGTATGAGCCCTAGATTTTTCATGTGAAACTGGAAGGAGAGCCACCCTTGGCCTCCAGAAGGTGAAGAAGTTCTGCCTCCTTGTTTCTTTATTGACCTCCTCCTCTCACACTGACATTGCACCCTCTGCTCATAGGCAATTCGCAGTATGGGGGCTTTGACCCAGTGCTCTTCTTTCTTTGCACATTAGTCTTGGGGCGCCTCCTGTCTTCGTAGGTATTCCCAAATCTGTTTTCAAGTTAGATTCACTCACGCTTCAATGTCACTGTTCCCTACTATCAGCTGAACGTTCCTTGAGTGCTTGACCATCCCCTCATATTTAAGTGTCTCTACCTCAACACAGTATTTTCATAGCTCTCTGAGCTCATGGACAAAATATCCACCTTCCCAGTGTCATATGCTTGAGAACCTTACAAGTCGACTGGTATGCTGCATCTACCCTGGATGAGGACTATAAGCCCAAAATGCAGAGTCCTCGAGCATTTGGAAGGGTAGACCTTGCAGGAGTGCCAGTTAGCAGCTGACAGACTCTGGGCCTCCAAAAACTAATGGGTGTTTCCAGCAGATCTGGGGCAGGTGAGGGCTGGGATAGGAAGGGGCAGGCTGCCTCTCTCCCAGGAATGATTTATCTTGCTCTCAATGTTTTTACTTTGAAAATATAGGCTCCTTGTATAGAGCCAAAGCAGGAATAGAGTGGTAAGATGTCACAAAGTGGAAGTGCCCCACTGACCTTCCCTCCCAATCCTCAAATGTGCTCTTGATTGAAGTCACTATCTTCATAAGCCAGGTGAATCTGAAGGGATCAGTGTATGATTTGCTTCAAAACTATGGGTGTAGTTGAACTTGATTTCTCCAAAGAAATTTTCTTATATTTTGCTATGCCTTACTTTGGAAAGAAATTTCAGGACTTGGGATCATTAGCAGATGGACTTGTGTTAAACATAATGCTGTGACTTGTACAGTGTCAGGAATTTTCTCACTCCCGTAGCTTGTTCTTTTCCTGGTTAGTTGGAGAAGAACACTGACTGTACTCGGAGTGGTTGGGTGATGAAAGCTACCAGATTGGTGTTTTGAGCCTGTGATGTTTTGTAGGCCTTTGAGGGGAGTGTTTACCTGAGTGAGGTGTTGTGGACCCAGAGGAAATTGTGCCCCCTGGGCACAGGATTTAGTGCAATGCAGGGCACACCTTGGTTCCTCCATGAGCAGGTGCAGCACTCTAGGGGTCAGTGCTGGCCTGGACTGGTTAGGGCTGTCTGGATTCTGTGCTTGTCCATGAGGACTGAAACATTTTGGGCACCCTTTATTTAAGAGGATGAGTTCATGTGTCATCTCGTTTGGGAACTGGCTGAGAGATGAACAGAGGTAAACACTGACCACAGGCAGGGAGCATATAATCTTGCCTGAAGCTAAGGGATTGTTCATTGTTGGCAATGAGAGAGCCGTTGACTCAAAGTAGGAATGTCCCCCTTGGATCTAGACCTCAGAGCCGTTTCGGCCATAGTCTGAGAAGGGTCACTTCTGCATGTTCCTGTTGTGTATGTTTCCTACAAGGTGGTGGGTGTCGTAGGCTGTACCAGGAAAGGAGACTGAAAATGGGTCTGAAAATTCTTGATATGTGTATGGAATACATTTATTTATTTAAAAAAATTGATATTCTCATAAAGAGGACACGTGATACCTTAGAATTAATAATTTAGGTTTCCTTAAGGGAGTAGTGACACAGTTTTAGCTAGAAAAAGCTTTTAAATTGCTAAAACTGTAGTTCTAGCCCTATAACTGATGAACGTATTTCTGGGAAGGCTGAAAGCTCCTCCTCCCTGCCCTCCCTCCGTCTTGGGGCCCTTTAGTCTGTCATTCCAAAAATCTGGTCTGATGAGGCAGAGAGAGGGCAATGTGGTCATGCTCCTCTAGAGAGAAGAAACATCTGCGAGGCTGCTGTTTTCTTTATGGAAAAGCTTGTTCACATATTTGGAACAGAATCTGCTGTTTTATTTGTCCCTCAGCATTGGGGGAAGGATCTGCATTACTATGACCTTCATGAAATAGTTCCACTTACATACCTGAGGGAGAAAATGAACGATTAGCATTGGACCGCAGGCACCTGTGTCAAGTCGACGGAGGGCTTCTGTGTCTTGTCTTTCTGGCACTGCTGCCTTGGCAGAACCAGCACCTGCTGTGGCATAGTGGTGACCCAGCCAGCCAGCCAGCCAGGCTGCAGCTCCTTTGAGGTTAGGACTGATTCCACCATACTTGGCAATGACTCCTTCATCTCAGGTACCTGTTGTTTTTCATGATGAGGCCTCAGTGTACCCTTCTGTAAGGGAGGTAATCATAGTGTCTTCTCCAGAGGGCTGTTGTGAGAGTGAAGGAATTCTCGCTAAATGGTAGCTCTCTTCTCTGGCATGGTTGTATCCCATTGTCATTGAAGGTTGAGGAGTTGGTCACTTCTCTAACCTTTCAGCGTCTTGTACACACCTTAGGGACATGGTGTGTTGGTGTTGTTATCCTAACTTGTTTACACGTGGTCCATCTCCTAGGTTCTCCATCCTGGAGCGGAGCTCGGAGCACACAGTGTGGGTTGGATCATTTGTGTGTGTGTGTGTGTGTGTGTGTGTGTGTGTGTGTGTGTGTGTGTATGAGTTCAAAATCTTCAAGAGCTGAGCAGCCATCTGGGTTTGCCATTTCAGTCTCAGAGAAGTCTTTTATTTTTTTCCCCTAACATCCTCCTAATAATAAAGTTAACATATGCTTCAAGTTTGAGAACATTTCAAGAAGTTTGGAACATGTGGAAAACTGAAGAGATGGGAATGACCACCTTACCACTTAGTATAGGCAAATCTAGGTTTTGTGGTGCTTGAAGTTTATATAATATAAATATATAATTTTTGTAAATACATAATTTGTAATTATATAATTATAAATGCCATCTATCAATGAAATAATTTACAATTATGAAAATAGTTAGGTAGGAAAGGGAACGTTTTAAATTGAAAAAAGAAATCGCTAAAAGTTATACATTTCAAAAAGCAAACAAATACTACAATACTTTTTTCCCTACATTTTAGGGCAGCATTTTAACTTCCTCTTTCTATGACACCAATGTCATAATTTTTCTATAGAAAGGTCACACAGTCACTCTAAGGTGGTTGTTCCCCATCTGCTTTCTATTATTGACAACTTAGAAAAGTTTCTTTCAGCTTTACGACTCACCATATGTCATGTAAATTTTTAGGATTGTTGTCAAATCTGGGAAACCTGTGTCAAGTTTCTTTCACACATGAGTTGTAAGACTTTAAGACATTGGAGGCTTTTTATGCAGTGGCAATGGGGCCTTGGAAGGGGACGGGCAGCCATGACCCCTGTGAATAGCTTGTACGTTTGTTTTTAGTTTTTTGTGTGTGTATGGTAAACTATACATAACATAAAATTTACAATTTTAGCCATTTTTAAGTGTACAATTCAGTGGCATTGCTGGTACTTTTTGCCAGTCTTTTTCTCTAAGTCTTGGACATAGTTCACTTGGATAATGTAGATGACACAATTTGTGTCTTGCTTCTTTCACTTAAAGAGCATATCATAAGCATTTTCTGAAATTGTTTAAAATATAAAATTGATACACATTTTATAGTATCTGATTTTTTTTTTAGCTGAGCCATCCTGCCACCT
The DNA here is from genome assembly GCF_001890085.2 of Hipposideros armiger. Classification (NCBI taxonomy): domain Eukaryota; kingdom Metazoa; phylum Chordata; class Mammalia; order Chiroptera; family Hipposideridae; genus Hipposideros; species Hipposideros armiger. The sequence continues at coordinate 1,901,448 of NW_017731368.1, forward strand.
GTTGGCAGCTCAGCGGCAACTCAGCTCGGGCTGGGCATCGAACCGCTGTTGCTCAGAGCTCAAACTCTTGAGCGAGCTCTTAACCAACTGAGCCATTTGGCTGGCCCTTATAGTATCCGATTTTATAGTCCATCGTACACTCTCCTGTTATGGACGTGGTGGAGGTGAGTGCGTTCATGATGGAGGCTAAGAGATGTCCTGCCAGGACTTGATTTTTACGGAGCAGTGGTGGGAGTTTTCCTGAGATTGATGATAGCTTGATGCCATCTACCCAGATGGGTCGGTCTGGTCAGCCACTATCTTTAGTGCCTCCCACGAGGCAAACATTGACAGCTTTTCTCTTCCGTCCTGACTTTATTTTGCTAAAACTCCTTTTTGTATATTCATTTTGTCACCAGGGATTGTGCCTCATTTGTTGCCCAGCTTTCCTGGAAGCCTGGTCATGGAGAGGATGATTTTCCTTCTGCATTGACTCACTGAGATACCTCATTTAAAGCTGGATGGCGTACCCACCAGCATTGCTGAAGAAGCCTTCAGCATGTGCTGAGCACCAACCCATGTCCTTTCTTTGCTTTGCCTGCAAAAATGGGGATACTTATCTTTCAGTGGTAATTTAGCAACCCGAAAACCTTGGGTCTTTGGGATGTTAACTCAATACCAACACAGAATTTTAGAATTCTAGGTAGTACATTTGTTTTAAACTATAATAACATTTTAATCTTCTTATAGTTATATTTTTAAAGTTTATTCTTCAGTGAACATTCTTTTTTTGTTTGGTTTCTGCAAGAGAGGCTTTTCCAAGAGATTGGTTGTCATTACATTAAGAGCTTAGGCTTTGTTTACATGAAATATTTCCACACCAGCAGTTCTCAGACGAGTGATCAGGTGCAGAGTCCTTCAATTTATTCTCCCCAGTTAATGCAGACTTGATAAAGGTGGGAGATTATAAGTGCAAAATAAGTACCAGTCAGTGCTCAGAATGCATTTTGTCAAGTGAGTGACATGCCTCGTTTTCATAATTGTACTCAACTCTATGATTGGTGCGGTTTTGGATAATTGCTGTGGGTACCTTTGAGTTCTCTTGACCTGTGTGCAGCAGGTGTTCATGGTGCAGGAGTGATTTGAGGTGTATTCTGTAGGGTGCCTGCTCTGACTTTATGGACTTTGTTTTGTGGTGGAGGCAGGGTGGATGAGATGGGAAATAAGAAAATATACTGTATATTAAATGGTGGTAAGTGCAAAGGAGAAAAGAAAGCGGGGTTGTATATGGGAGTGTGGGTGGGGAGGTGTGGCTATTTTAGGTGGGGTGGATGAGAAAGATCTCATTAAACAGGTGATATTTGCATAAAGAGCTGAAAGAGGTAAGAGTGATCCAAGGGGGATATCTAGGGAAGAGTATACCAAGCCGAGGGAATGGCAAGTGTAAAGGCCCTGAGGTAGGTGTTTGCCGGCATGTGGGAGAACTAACTAGGAAGCCATATTATTGGAGCAGATTTGATGTTGATTTTTCTTTCCGTTGGGTGGGTGTTTTACAGACAGGCCTATTGGCCCTTTATGCTTTTGTTCTGCTTGTTTGTGTGTAAAGGATGCTTTGGCTTTACAAGACTTCAAAAAAATAACCATGCAACTGGTAGAAGTCTGCTAGTATTAATACCCTGATAAAAATTATTCAAAATGACTAGATGGCTTTAGGGTTAGCAGCAGATTTCATGGATTTATGAGGGAAAACATAGCTGTCAAGGGGGTACCTTCACAGAAAGAAAGAAGCCCTTGCTTGGACCGAGATGGCGACTCAGGCTGACCTTGGTACGAGTGACTCGGGATGCTCATGTGAGGCAAATGAGCCCATTTAGAATGGATGGGAAGGTAAACTCAGCCAGTGCATTTGCATGTAGAAACAATTATACAGCTATGGTGATCTTTTTAAATATAATCTTTTCTGATTAAAATATATATAATTATGAAATTTTTGTAAATTCTAAAATGTGTAAATAAAAATTTAATCCTTTTATTGAATATAATTTGTATACAGTAAGATTAATCAATTTTAAGTCTATAATTTGATGAGTTTTTGACAAATTTATAATCACTGTCCGAGTCACAGCATAGAACATTTCATTACCCTAAAAGCTCTCTTGGGACCCTTTGCAGTCAATCCTATTCTCCCTCTGCCCTCGGGCAGCTGCTTATCTGCTTTCTGCTACTATAGTTTTGCTTTTTCTAGAATTTCATATACATGGAATTATACAGTATATAGTCTTTTGTGACTGACTTTTTCACATACTGCTTTTGTGATTAATCTTTTTTGTTGCATCTATCAATACATTCCTTTTCCTGAATAATATTCTATTATACAGATATACCACAATTTGTTTATTCATTCACCTATTTGATGGACATTTGGGCTGTTTCCACCCTTTTGGCTATTGTGAGTAGTGCAGCTATGAACATTCGTGTTCAAATCTTTGTGTGGACATTTGTTTTTATTTCTCTTAGGTAAATACCTATGAAGATTGCTGGGTCATATAAGTGTGTGTTTAACTTTATAAGAAACTGCTGAACTGTTTTGCAAAGTGTTTGTATCTTTCTATTTCTCCCAATGGTGTTTGAGAGTTCCAGGGACTGACAGGCCTGGTGGTGGAGTCATGGAGTGTGTATGGATGTGTGCTATCAGATACCCTGCAGTGGCTCTGGGGCTCACGGAGAGGAGGTGCGGGGTGGTAAGGATTGTTTTTCCACCATCAGGCAAGTGTGCCTCACACCATCATCCCCTGTGCCTACCCGAACCTGGGGCTTTTCTTGAGGCAGAGTAAGTGGCCCCAGCAGATCCCATTTTGTAGCCTCATTAACTAAATTCAAGATGTGTGAGCTAAGGGCCCAGGGGCTTTCATGAGTCATTGCTGTTTTATTTGTAGTATTTTAAAAGTTAAGAATATTAAGGTATTGTTTCCAGCCGATCTTTAAACCAGTTTGATAGATTTAGGGGGATGGGCTGTGGGGGAAAACCTAGGATGAATCGTGTTCTGTTCCTTACCTGTTCATAGTTTCATGGACAAATGTGTGAGGCAATAAAGAAAGCTAAAATAGGCACTAAATCTGAAGCCTGTGTTTTATGGTTATTCCCTGTCTCCCTAGGTACGGGGTCCATTCATAGTAACCATAACGGCTCCAGGATTCCTGGGAAACTGGGCCTTGGACTTATCAGATGTTTAAAAACCATGAAAAGATCCTGCTGCTCAAACCGCTTATGGAACAGAGAGAGCAGCAGGAGAAACAGAGCAGGTGCTTTGGGTGCTTTTCTTTTGAGGCTACTAGAGAGGAAGTGGATCTGCTGTGTAATTCTTGGGAAGTGGATGCTTCATTTTCCCACAGGGATAGGGCCTGTAAGGAGGGAATAGAAGCCCCACTTCTTTATCTGCAATCCCAAACATGAGAAATATGTTGTACAGTGAAGCCACACTTATGTTCAAATTGAGAGATGGAACATAACTGAAATAAAAAAATCAAAAAGGACTCACCTTATTATGTGCAGTACATTGATACTTACTGGTTTTTCCTTTTTGATTAAAGCAAACTAACTACTGGTTACCACTGCCTACTTCAGTCCTCTCCTTTCTGTTTTACAAACCAGAAAACAGGTCTTAAAGGGAGTCAAGGACTTGGAGACTTTCTCCAAGTAATTGATGGGCAGAACTGGGACTAGAATCTGGCTCTATCTCACTGTAGGATAATCTGTTCTCTCCCTGATTCCACCTCACATTTGGGAGTTTCCTCGGTCATCAGATTTGGCTCAAGCAGGAATGAGCCTTATTTTTCTTGCCTCTCTACTCAAGATGATGCTTCTTCTCTGGGGAGCAATGTCCTGTGGACTGCCAGAGTTGGGTGCTGAGGGGAGGGTGGCAAGGTGCCACATCATACCCAGCAGCTAATGAACACGCTGGGGACCTGGGAGGAGATGGGGACCCTAACTGGGCCTTTCAGGCTCTAGCCACACCCATGAACTGTACTCCAGAGAGCTGTCACGAAGGACTGGTTTTTGTTTGTTTCAGATTTGTCATCGGAGGTGAGGGTGGGTAAGAAGACCCCTGGAGAGAGATTTTCCTACTTAACTGAATACATTTGAGGAATCTTGAACAGAGTTTAGAAAGGGATTTGTATCACTGTTAGCATTGCTCTGATAACAAAAGCAGCTTTACACCTATAAAAGGTTTGGATTATGCTTCTAAAGCCTGGCCCGTGAATGTCTTGTGCCTTCACAGTTTTATAATTATGGTGCCTGGTTTGTGCTTGGCCGACCATGAGTCAGTAGTTTTCCTTTGGTATTGCTCTTACTCAAGAGGTCTTTTCAATAGACGAGTATGAACTGGTCTGTATTGACCTAGAGAAGGGGCTTGTGTAGCCAAGCATCTCAGAGCTCCACCTTCTGGAGAAAGTCTGGAATTGCTGGAATTACTCATTAGAGCTGATTGCTTTTGTTGTGTCAGGGGTTTCTTCTCAGAACATGCTCTCTTGAGGGCTTCTCTGCTGATGACAAGGCAGTACCAGGTGAGAAATCAGGACCTTGCGTTTTCTGCTTTTTGTATATAGGGAAACTTACTGATTCTTAGTCCTTGAGTCCAGTTGGGGCCCACAGTCAGCTCTCTCTGAAAGGAAGAAATTAACACCAGCTTAAACTGTTTAAAAGAGGCCTACTGTCATACGCTGCATAATGACGTTTCAGTCAGCAACAGACCACATATATGATGGTGGTCCCATAAGATTAAAATGGTGCTGAAAAATTCCCATTGACTTGTAGCTATGTTAACATTATAGCACAACACATTACTCACATGTTTGTGGTGATGCTGGTGGAAACAAACCTGCACTGCCAGTAGTATAAAAGTATAGCACATACAATTATGTACAGTACACAATACTTGATAATGACTATGTCACTGGTTTATATATTTAGTGTACTATACTTTTTATCATTATTTTAGAGTGTACTCTTTCTACTTAACAAAAAAACAAAGGTTTGCTGTAAAACAGTGTGCCATGTCACGCCAGCAGCAACCTCATGTGTCTCATATTTACTGCATCTCTTGATTGCATCATTTTCTCTTGTGCTTGATTTAATCTTGTGTTTTGTACAGTAACTACTTGCTGTACAGGCTTGTAGTCTAGGAGCAATAGGCTGTATACTATATAGCCTAGGTGTGTAATAGGCTGTGCCATCTAGGTTTGTATAAGTACACACTATGTTTGCATAATGACAAAATCACCTAAACACGCATTTCTCAGAATGTACCCCCATTGTCAAGTGGCACATGACTGTTTCATAAATAGGAACTATAAATACATGATGAAAGCACTCTCACAGAACAAGCTATAAATGTCCCGTGTACGTAGGACTGTTATACTAAGTCAGAAAAGCCAAAGACCCTGGGCCCTAGTGGCAGCTGTGTGGGGGCATCCAACAGATTGAGGTTCATTTGGGAGCTGTGGCTTATTGTCTCTTGCCCCAGATGAGTTTCCTCACTTCCCCGACGCAGCTTCATTGTTTGCAACAGGGAGAGCAATGTCTACCTGTTAGAAAGTATCATGAGGACCAAATGAGGTGCACTCCTGTAATGAGCCTAGCACATAATAGGTGCTTTACCCACCTTAGAGGACTGTGGGCACATCTCCAGCAGGCGATTCGCACCACCACCATCTATCTCAGTGGGAGTCATGGGAACCAGAGGAGTTCCCAGTAAGAAACCCTATACAGATACTGTAGTGTAGCCCAAGCCCTGTATGTAGTGCTGGTAGTGACTATGTAGTCTGTAAGTTATAGACAGAAAAGAGAGAACTAGCTTGACATGCACCGAAACAGTTAACAGATCATAGAGGCATGTTTTGCTGAGATCCAGTGTGTTTGGGAATGGGAAGTCCGGTGTAAGGCCCTGGACCTCGGAGTGGCTGAGCCTGGTGATTGCCCCAGGAGTGCAGCTTTGGTTTAAAGGTGTGCCCCAGCTTTTGGCGATCAGGATAGAACTGATAAAAATAGTCAGTGACCTAGAACACTGTGTATCATTTTAGAGGGAGTTAGCCAGCCTTGATCAGTTGTTTTTAGATACAGACGTTAATCATTAAAGCTAGGCCCAAGCTCCATTGCTAATAAGGTTAATGGGGCCTGTCTTTGGATTTGGGCAGGGGTGGTGTGTGTGGACACCCTGGGGAAGTAAATCTTACTGGATGGTGTGTAAACAGTTTTCCCTTTAAGTGCATTTTATAAAAACATAATTAATGACTAAGAGAAAACCCTCATGTAAACTATGATGATGTAGGTTCATCATCATTGTAACTAATGTACTGCACTTGGGGGATATTGATAATGGGGGGAGGCTGTGCATGTGTGGGGCAAGGGGTTATATGGGAAATCTCTACCTTCCTCCTAATTTTGCTGTGAACCTAAAACTGCTCTAAAACATAAAGTTTATTAAAAAATATGTATAATAAACAGAGACTTAGGCATTAATTACCTTAAATTTAACGATTTTATTTAAAAATGTTGAGATTTAATCCAAATATTAGGTTGGAAACTGACTGCCTGGGAGCGGCTTCGCGTTTTGCGGGCTTCAGTGGCTTTCTAAGGCACCGGCTGTTCAGATGCACCTGGAGCCAGCCCTTGCCTGTGGGCATCCGGCCCCGCCCCGGGAGAGCTCTGGCTGTTTGTTTCTGCGGGAGGAGGCGGGGCCAGAATGGGCGATGTGGTCGGGCGGTGTGAGCTCAGTCTGTCTCTGCTGAAGGAGCAGGGCTAACGCTCTAAGGCGGTTCCCGGGCCGCTTCCAACTCCTGTCACTTTGCTTCCGGCAGAGCGTCCTAGCCCGCGCAATCGAGGAGCCGAAGCCAGACAGGCGGACACACAGATAGACGGCAGGCGGAGGACGCGCTGGCCGCTGGATCCTGCCGCCTCCCTCTCTCCCTGGCTCCTGCGCCTGGAGGATGAGCCCAGCTTTCAGGGCCATGGACGTGGAGCTCCGCACCAAGGGCGTCCTGCTGGAGCCCTTTGTCCACCAGGTTGGGGGGCATTCCTGTGTGCTCCGCTTCAACGAGACGACACTGTGCAAGCCCCTCGTCCCGAGGGAGCACCAGTTCTACGAGACTCTCCCAGCTGAGATGCGCAAATTCACTCCCCAGTACAAAGGTGAGCCCCCAGCTGCTGTAGGGGTCGCCAGCGCCTGGCGAGGACATGCGAGGCGTCGCGGCCTTCCGTGGCAGCCATCCCGGGAGCCCCCATCCCCTCCCACGCACTGTTTTCCCTCCTCCTCCTCTTGGCCCTCAGCCCAGCACCTCACACCCTCAGTTTTCAAGCCCTGGTAAGATTGCTCAATTCTCTTTTGTTTTGTGGATTTGTTTTGAGTTTATTTTTGGTGGAAGCGTAGTTGTGTTTTATGTTCAGGTGTCTCTTGATCACAGTAGCCCATAGTCCCCATGGGGGGACAGCGGGGGAAGACTTGGGGAGGATTTTACCCAGAATACTTGACGCCTGCTTTTTGTCCTCCAGGAAACCAGAAGCCCTGGTGATTAGGTAGGCTTGGAAGTAGGGCTGAGTCAGATGGAATGCAGGAGTGGGAGGCCTGTGCCGATTAGCTGAAGCCCATTGCTGTTACGGAATGTCCCCAAAATTGCAACGTTAACAGCAACCCTTTGATTCACATATGGTGACTCTTCCTTTTTTTAATGCATTTTGGGGGATAGCAGCAGCCACCAGCATGGTGTGGTCTTTCCTGGGGAGGCGGGATCCTTTGTAGGTCAAGGAGGAATCCATTAAGGAAAATAATTTAAAATTTGCATTGCCTAGTTACACAAAAGACTCATGAACACTTGAGGTTCTTCTGGGACTATTGAAACACGCTCTTTGAAGACTGAATGTACTGGGTGCCTCTGTATTCTGAATATGCATGTGTGTTGTGGTGGGGTTGGGGGAGTTGGGGGCCCTCACTTGGTCCTTCTCTGTTGTTTTTTCCAGGACAAAGCCAAAGGCCCTTTGTTAGCTGGCCGCCCCTGCCCCCCTTTTCCCCCTGGTTCTTTCCCCGTGTCCACAGGGAAGTGTGATCCCTTGAATTCCCCACCCCGGCTCCTCTGCGCCCAGAGCCGGGGACCACCTCAGAAGTGTCGTCTCTCTCTGAGCACGCATTCCCCTGCAGCGGGCGGGCAGCAAGGACTGAGCAAATTGAGTGATCCCCGCCCAGAGAGGTCTGGGAGGAAAGGTGTTCAGCCAGTCGGTTGTAAGGCGCTCGTCGGCACCTGCTGAAATGCTGCCACCTGACAGCCCCCTCAAAGACTGACTAATTACACAAGGCAGGTTCTAGAGACTGGAGGGGGAGAGCCGCTTTCAAGGCCACCATGCGTCCGTGCTCCCAGCCCTACCCCCTTTGCCTTGTGTTCATTTTGTTCTTTTGTGACATGAGACTGCGAAGACCAATAAAGTAACATTTAAGAAGGACTAAAGGCTTGGGGTACCCACCAGTGTGGGGGTGCTGCAAAAAGCCTTTGCTAGGGTGTCTGTTGTGCTGTGTGGTTTGTTTTGTTTGCTCCTTTATTTTGTTTTGCTTACCCAGTCTCCCCATACCCTTGGATGCTTCTTACCCCTCAGGCAAACCTGTGTTCCCCTCCGTGTTCAGGCTCTGCTTTAAAGTGAGCCTCAAGGCCGTTGGAGTTTCTGTTTAGAGCATTAAAAATTCCCACAAGATATAAAGAGCAAATGTTTTTACGTCTCTCTTAGGATTAGAAGAATTACATAAAAATTAATAAACATTTTCAATGATGGAAAAATGTGTCTTGTAATTCTTTGGCTCTTGCCTTGTTGAGTGCATCAGAGAGGAAAAATCGGCCATGTTTGCTCCCTAATCGCTTGTCTTGTACGGTGTCATCTTTTCTAGCTGTTTTGATATTTGTTAGGTTTGCAGATGAGTTTGGGGCCTCTGGCAACATAGAGACTAAGGAACAGGGTAAGAAAAAACACAAACGTTACAATCACGTTATTTATAACACATGTGGAATTAAAAGTTCTCTCTATTCCTGTGGAATTAAAAGTCCCCTCTGCTCCTCACCCCCCCTTCCAGGTGTGGTATCTGTGCGCTTTGAAGAAGATGAAGACAGGAACTTATGTTTAATAGCATATCCATTAAAAGGGGACCATGGAACTGTGGACAGTGTAGACAGTTCAGACTGTGAACCAAAAACTAAGCTCCTAAGGTGGACAAACAAAAAACACCATGTCCTAGAAACGGAAAAGACCTCCAAGGACTGGGTGCGGCAGCACTGGAAAGAGGAGAAGATGAAGAGGTGGGTATAAACTGAAAGGGGAACCCTGGACTCTGGGAGGGGAGCAGTCGGGGATCTTAGTTACAGCCCAGTTCCCTGGACCTAAGGATTCATATGATGGACTTAGTAGGTGCCTTGTCACTCAGTGGCCAGTTTCCCACATGGCATGCCCAGCTCCTCTTTAATTGACTCTGCATTAAATCATGTCATTTTGGGTAAATAACTGCAGTGGCAGCTGTAAAAGAATTTCAGTCATTCATGCCTTCTGCAACTGCCCTGTGCCAGGCCCTGTACTGCATCTTGGGGCTATAGCAATGACCAAGACAGCCATCTGGCTCAGGTAGTAGACGAAATGGTCCACTGGGCATCCCCAAAACTCAGCAGAGCTGTAAAAATGTAAATTGAAGTATGTATAATCTTATTCCCATGGAATTTCAATTCAGGTTTTCCCAGCCTCTAGCATTCGGAGTCAGGGAAGCCAGGGGCAGTACTGCCTAGAAGAATCTAGAGGGCAGTGAAGGCCGCCTAGAGCAGTGGGAGTGGAGGCAGAGGCTTTCTTGCATCGTAGGTTCTCCTTACTGTAGAAAAACAGTGAGCTGGCCCCCTTTTTAAAAAATTTAACTTTCTTCAGGTATAATACATACACAATAAAATGTACCCATTTGAAGTGTTTGATGTGTGTACAGTGAAATCACCACATCAAGATAGCAAACTTTCCATCACTCTAGTGTGTTCCTTTGTGCTTCTTTGGCCCTGAATTTTGATAAGGCATTGTGATTTATTGGCTCTTTCTCTCTTTATAGCCATAAGTTAGAAGAAGAATTTGAGTGGCTAAAGAAATCTGAAGTCTTATACTACAGTGTAGAGAAAAAGGGGAATATAAGTTCCCAGCTTAAACACTATAACCCTTGGAGCATGAAGTGTCACCAGCAACAGTTACAAAGAATGAAGGAGAATGCAAAACACCGGAACCAGTACAGTATCCTTTGTTCATTGGGCATGTCTGGTGGGGGAGGGTAAGTGAGGAGACTCTTGGAGCTTGGAGAAAAGGGTTGGATTTTTTTATCATGGTTGCGCCTGGACACCCTGTATGATAACCATGGGCAGATATCACTTCCCTCAGGGCCAAGGGCTGGTCTGGGAGTACAGGTGGAGGGGAAGGGGGTTGATGGGTCCTGGGGGTTATGGGGCTTCTCGTGGAGGGACCAACTTGCATCAGAGGTGCTTTAGAGTGTAAGGGGCTAGTTTCAAACTCCTGCAGAAGTCCCCAAACAGTACTGACCTGTCCAGGGCCAGGTGGTGGGGAGGAGGACTGACCTTTCAATCCTGGTTCACCAGACATGAAAGCATGGGGTCCTTTCCCCCCCACCCCTTTACCCATTAAGCTCTGCATCATTGATTTCTTTTTTTTTTTTAATCTTATGGGGGATAATTCCTCAGAACTGAGTGTTGTATTTATGCTTGTTTTAACTTTTTTTTATGGAAAAATTTAAACGTTAAAAATAGAATATGTTAGCCTTTAAGTACCAGTCACCCAGCCTCGGCAGTTAACCCATTCTTGTCAGTCTCGTGTCAACTCTGCCTATACCCCCAGCGCCCTGTAACTGAACTATTTCTGAGGCAGGTCTTGGGCATATCTTTCTACCCGTGTACACCTCAGCATGCATCTCTAAAAGATAAGGATGTTTTATTTTATTTTTTAAAGATTTTTATTGGGGAATTGGGGGAGGGGAACAGCTGAGGAATCAAGGGAAGGGGAACAGACAAGTTGTTGTTCTTTTGTTCTTCAGTCTAGTTGTGGAGGACATCGCTTCACTGGCCCATGTTGGTATTGTAATCATTGCGCTCTTTCTGGGTGAGGCAGTCGCTCGCCGGCCATTGGACGGCCGCTCACAGCGGCTCTTGGCAGCTCACACCGGCTGCCGGCTGCTCACGCTGGCTGCCAGCCACACATGGTAGCTTACAGCAGCCCACTGCAGCCCCACTGCAGCCTATGCCATTCCCGGCGACTCACGGCAGCCCAACTCCAGGTTGAGCTATTGTTCACCATCTTAGCTGTAGAGGGCGCAACGTCACTGACCCTAATGTGGGATCTGAACCAGGGCCCTGCTGCTCAGAGCTGGCGTCCCAAGCCAACTCCTAACCAACGCACCACTCGGCCAGCCCCAGATAAGGATATTTTAAAACAATACCATTATTACTCCTTAAAAAGTGGACAGTATTCCTTACTGTGAAATATCTAGTTTGTGTCCATCTTTTCTTAATTGTCTCATAAATATGCTTTTATTGATAGTTTCTTTGGGGATCCAGATGAGGTTCACATGTAGCATTTGGTTGAAATGTTTTAAGTCTTTTAAAAATACCCTTCTTGTTTTTTCTTCTTGGAAATTTCTTGCCAAAGAAACTGGGTCTTCTAGAGTTTCCCACCATCTGGATTTTACTGATTACATCCCTGTGGTATCTTTTACATGTTACTCTGTCTCCTCTGTTTCCATTAAGTTGATAATTTGATCTACAGTCTAGATCAGATTTAGGTTCAATTTTGGGTGGGATGGGGGCAGGAGTCTCCGGAGATGGTCTTGTACTTGTCCATCAGGAAGCACAGTGTTGTCTTTTCTCTTGTGTATTATCATTGCCTTGGATCCATTTTTTTATTAAGTGATTTTCTGATTTTGTCATTCATTCATTAGCTGGAATCCTGTAAAGAAAAACTTTTCTTCATCAACTATGTGCTTATCCTGAGGTATAGTTTATATAGGAAAGGCAGGTTAAATTTTTCCTTTATTTACTAGGTATGTATTTGGAGTAATGAATGGGTTTAACATCCTTCAGAGGTGACCAGTGAGTTTTTTAGCATCATTATGAATTCGTAAATTTGACATGTTTTAGTCCATTGTAGTTATCTTTATTGATGCTCAAATTGTCTCATGTTTAGCTACTTGGGAGCCTTTTTAAATAAGCTCTTGGGTCACTTTGACACAATCACAGTGATAGCTATCTTACTTTCCAGTATGAAAAGATGGTCCAGGGTTGTGTATGTTTTCCACTACAGATACGAATTTAGTCATTCTTCTAAGGCAGGGATTGCAAACCTTTTTAGTAAAGGGCCAAATAGTAAATATTTTAGGCTTTGCAGGCCACATACTCTGTGTCACAACTCTGCCATTGTAGCACGAAAGAAGCCATAGATAATAAATGGAGTATGGCTGTATTCCAGTAAAACTATGGTCACAGATTTGAATTTCATTCATTCATTCATTCATTTTTGAATTTTTATTGGCCATAGTCATTGGTGACACGTTGCTTTCATGCTACAATGGCATAGTCAACTCTTTTTAGGAAGGCGCAGCTCACGGTGGCCCATGCGGGGATCGAACCAGCAGTCCTGGTGTTAGCAATACCACGTGCTAACCAACTGAGCTAACCAATCACCCCTGAATTTCATTTAATTTTCATTTGTCATGAAGTATTTTTTTTACATATACAGAGGGTGCTAAAAAAATTTATACACATTTTAAGAAAGGAAAATATTAAAATTGTAATACTCAATATTGTAGACCAATAATAAAAAATGAATACAAGTCACGTTTGACTTCTGCAATTACGAGAGCTGCTCAAAGTGGTTCCCATCAGCATCCAGACACTTCTGATTACTGCGAACTACTGCTTAAGCAACGTTGACCAAAGTGTCCACTTGTGTATATTTAAGACCCATTCCTAGTTAACAGGCTGTACAATAGTGAAAATGAGCAGAGGGCTACAGTTCACCAGTCCCTGCTCTAGGAGCACTAGTCTGGGTTAGGGGCGCTCATACATCTGTTTGGTCATTGTCTCTAGACCTTTCAGTGCACACAGCTGGGAAATGCACATTTATTTTGAAAAGAAAACTTTTTATGCATTCATACTAATGTTTCCAGTTCATATTTAAGGCTACAGGATTTACTGCACTTACTTGATGTTCTGTTTATAATTTAGGACATGGTCCCACACCTTGCTGAGTTCAGGAAATGGTGTGTGTTCTCCCAGGCTGGAGGAGCCCAGGCTGTTCTTGGGCAAGTTTCCTGACAAGAATTGAAGGTGCCTTTTAGCTTTCTCTAGTCAGCTTTGGGCTCCCTATGTGGGAGATGGCAGAACTGATGGAGCCCTCTGTGGACTTGGCATCACCTCCTCTTTGGAGGGGCATTTTCCTTAACCATTCAGAATTTATTTTACTGGAGAACCTGACTTCCCGTTATGAGGTACCTTGTGTCCTGGACCTCAAGATGGGTACACGCCAGCATGGTGACGATGCTTCAGAAGAGAAGGCAGCTAACCAGATCCGCAAATGCCAGCAGAGCACATCTGCGGTCATCGGTGTACGCGTCTGTGGCATGCAGGTGAGGGGGGTGCTGGTGCGTGGCGTAGGCTGGCTAGGTCATCCAGTAGCTGCCATTACCCCACCCTGGCATAGTTCCTGTTTTCTCAAAAGATGCCAGAGTTGACTGAATGTGGCACTTTTTGGCTAGTAAAGAAAGCATGCCTGGGTGATGCCCTTTGGGGCTGGCCTGGCTGGCTGAGTCCAGAGACTGGACAGGAAGAAGAGAAAAGAAAAAGTTAGGTCATCTCCACCAACCATACACTGAACAGGTGCTGGGGACAGAACCCAAGTCAGAGGGCTGGCTGTATCCCTAGTGGGTGTTGATTGGAGACGACAGTGTCTCCTGTAACTGGGTATACTCAGCAAGCTAAACGATCTGATCCATGGCTGTCAGCACCTGACCTGCTGGTCTCCCTCCCACAGGTGTACCAGGCGGGCAGTGGGCAGCTCATGTTCATGAACAAGTACCATGGACGAAAGCTGTCAGTGCAAGGCTTTAAGGAAGCACTTTTCCAGTTCTTCCACAACGGGCGGTACCTGCGCCGTGAGCTCCTTGGCCCTGTGCTTAAGAAGCTGACTGAGCTTAAGGCTGTGTTGGAGAGACAGGAGTCTTACCGCTTCTACTCAAGCTCCCTGCTAGTGATCTACGATGGCAAGGAGCGGCCTGAGGTGGCCCTGGACTCAGATGCTGAGGACTTGGAGGACCTGTCAGAGGAGTCAGCCGACGAGTCTGCTGGTGCCTATGCCTTCAAGCCCATCGGCACCAGCTCAGTGGACGTGCGCATGATCGACTTTGCGCATACCACCTGCAGGCTCTATGGCGAGGACAGCGTGGTACACGAGGGCCAGGATGCTGGCTATATCTTCGGGCTCCAGAGCCTGATAGACATTGTCACAGAGATAAGTGAGGAAAGTGGAGAGTGAACTTGCTGGCTGCACTGGCACTTGAGAGACTCTCTGTCCCAGGCACAGCTGTGCTGCATCGGGGAGGAGGCCAGTATGGCCAGGTGGTGGCCTCTGCAGCCTGGAGCTGATGTGCGGAGAGGCCCCTGTGAGTCCTAGCCTGAGCCAGCCCCAACCATGCTTGGAGTCTTTATTTATTTTAACTGTTTCTTCAACATTCCACATTTGATGATGCAGATACCTCTTTCTTCCCTGAGTGTAAATGTTCTAATACAAATCTTTTTGTTAATTGTACACAGTGCTGCTGTTTTTCTTGGCCAGAAGCAGCAGCCAACCTTCAGAAGCTGCCTCACACATGTCATGACCACTCTGGCCCAGCAGTATTCTCGTTGCCATTACCCGCCCCGCCCCCCATGGACCTTAAAGTCACCACAGCCTCTTTGCTTGGTCCTCAATCCCTAACCTAACACCCTGAGGTCAACAAAAAAGGAACCCCATACACATAACCTTAGCCAGGTTCCTGTGGGGTCTGTGCTGGCCTAGTGTCTCAGTACCCACTATGCAAAGAGCTACACTTGACTTTTGACACAGGTCTTTCTTTCCCTGCCCTCATGGAGCTTAAGCCAAAGTTGGGCAGCAGGTGTGCCAAACCTTAGGTGTAACAGCCGCACCACCGGCAGCAGCTAATTGGCTGGACATTGTGATGTCAGACGTCCTGGAACCAATACAGTACTTGGGCCCCAAGTAGCCACTAGGCTTGTCTGTTGGCAGCCATGGGCTCTGTGGTAAAGGGTCCTGAGCGATGGCTCAAAGAGGCAGTGTTCTGTGCAGGTTGGTTCTCTGGGCCACACCACCTGTCACTACTACTACTACCCAGCCCTGGGCCCCACTGCAACTGTGCCAGTCTCATCCTTTACGTAGCTCCAGCCAGGGCAGCCCCTAAGAAGGTGGCTACTGCTGTTAGGAGGGTTTCTGGAAGAGGAAATGTGGCAGGAGGTCTTGAACTGTAGAACCAGACACCAGGGAGAAGGGGCACAGACCTGGTGCCAGGAAGGCAGGTTCTGGATATCCAGGTGTAGCAGTCCCTCCCCTGTCCTGAACCCCCCAGCGCTTTCTCTCCAAGGCCCACAATGCCCATGTCCACTATATCCCCAAACAGGCCAACTGCATACACTAGCCCGGTAGTGCCTATATCCCCTGCTCCCTGGGCGCAGGCGTCCAGTGGGGAATGTAGGCTGGGCCAGGAATGGGGGAATCCCCAGTCTCTCCCTAAGACCCTTAGGGCCTCCGCTGGGTTCCCTGCCTTCCTTCATAGGACTTAGAAGACCTGTCCAGGTCAGGACTACTGACTGGAAAGTGGGTGGGTCAAACAAGCTCTTAAGGCCACATGGCACCCTCCTCCCAACCTTCCCCCAGCCCTCTTAACTGCTCTCAGAAGGGAGCATCGGAAATAAGATAATTGGGAGTTTTAAGTCCTATAAAGAGAATAGCACAGAGAAACGTGAAAGCGATTGATAGGAGTGGGAGCGTTTGTATGCTGTGAGGAAGGGAATGTTGTGTACCAGGCAGAGGATGCATACCATGCAAAGACACGTTAGGAAGAGAGAAGCAGCCAGCGGCATTAGAGAGGAGGCTGGGTGAGGAGCAAGGATGGGAGGACTCTGAACAGGGGAATGGCCCCACGTGGTTTCTGTTTTCACTGTCCCCTTCTCGCTTTTGCTCCCTACTGCCCGCGGCTGGAGCTGGCACTTGAAGAGGGATCATGAAACAAAAAACACCGAGGAGACCCGGCCCCTGCGGGCGCTTCCAGGTGTCGGAATAGTGAGACCCAACAATGGGCTACCCTCACGGGGTAGCCCTCATTACTGTTAGTAGGTCAGGACCCACTCCCCCGGGGTGGCAGGGACGCACAGGACACAGGCTCTGCCGTTGGGCTGCCGGCAGAGCGCTCCTTCGGGAGGTAGGACGGGCCGCAGCACTCAGGCTTGGGCGGGGGAGAAAGAGGGCTGGGCGGGAGAAGCTGAGGCTGGGGCCCCGGGGAGGGCGCCGGGACGAAGGGCCAGAGACCTGGAGTTGGAGAGGCCGCGGGCCGAAGGGGAGGCAGACTCTAGCCGCCTGAGGCCGCCAGGGGGCGCCGCGCTTGCGTGCGTGGGCCGACACATTCGGGGGCGGGGCTACAGAGGGCGGGCGCGCGCGCGCACGCGTCGTGTGTCACGGGACGGGACGGGGCGGGGCGGGCGCGGCGCTCGCGGCCTGGCGACCTGGTTCCGCAGTCCCGGCCGGCTACCCTGCCCCATCGCGGCCCTGCTCGGCCCCATGTACCGCGCGCTGTACGCGTTCCGCTCGGCGGAGCCCAACGCGCTGGCGTTCGCGGCAGGCGAGACCTTCCTGGTGCTGGAGCGCAGCAGCACGCACTGGTGGCTGGCGGCGCGGGCGCGCAGTGGCGAGACGGGCTACGTGCCACCCGCTTACCTGCGCCGCCTGCAGGTGAGTGTGCTCCCCCCCCCCGGGGCCTCCGTGGACCCTTAAGCCTGGCCCCATCATAGGCTCGCAGGGCTGACCCCAGAACCCCAAGCCCACCGGGACCTCAGCAGATAGGGAGTTTGAGAACCTGACCCTGAGACCCCAGACCCACGAGGACTAGGACCTTAAGAGCTTGCACCCCCACATAAGACCAGGCCCTTGACAGCCAACTCTAAGGACTCCAGACCTTCCAAAAACCTATTTCTGGGACTGAGACTCCTTGAGATCCCAGACCCATTGGGACCGAATATCTGAACCCCCATCTGAATAGAATTCGAGTCAGCCCTGAGATTCCAGCCCCACCGAATTCTGACCAGTTCCCCAGATCCCTGAGACTCCAGACCCTTAATCGGCCCCTTCCCTGGATCCCCAGGGTCCCCAGGATTCCACATCTCTTGATTCCCATCCTCACACCCTCAGCTAGAGCCATTGCCTCCCCCACTGAGACCCTGGCCACCCTGGACACCACCTGTTTCCCCAGCCATCCTCCATGTCCTCACCCTTTGACTTGGACCCTGGAGCCATAGGCACCCCCATCCCCTATATGACACCCCCCAAAGCCCTGAGACCTCAGTACCTTTCACTATCCTGTATTCAGCCACCCTCCAAGCTCTTCCTAAGACCACCCACCCACCCACTTTGAACCAAGGATGCCATCCCCTGCTGACACTTCCTGGCACTTCTCCCCCACCCCGCTCCAAGCCTCAGGTCCTGACTTTTCAGACTTCCTTTCTGAGAAAGTGAGTGAACTCCATCCCTCCTTATCCCTGGAGTGGGGGCTGCTCCCATTGTGAGGCAGCGACAGCTCCCCATGGTCTGACTATGGCCTCATTTCCTTCCAATGGAGGCTGCAGCCCCAATTCCTGTTTCCCCAGTATAGTCCTGCTGTGGGGGCTGGGTGCAGTGTCTCCAGCAAGTCTGTTCTGACCATAGCGGGAAGGAAGGCCTGGAGTCGCCACGGCTGGCCTGTGCCAGACACCTCCGCCCCATCCTCGTCCCTAGCCTTTAGGAAACATCCTGTCCCAGCCCAGTTCAGGACAGAAATAACAAGATAAATTTGGAGATGTCATCTGGTCTTACCAGAGGACATGGGCCTGGGCCCTGGACCCTCGGCCTGCTCCCATCTAGGAGTGCCTGGAGTGACAGTGAGGACTGCTGGGCTAGAGTGAGCACATCAGACCCAACCTCTTGGGCTGGAGGGTTTGTTGGAGGCCTCTGAGGAAAGTCCCTGCCTCTTCCACAGGGGCCTGTAAGGCCCCTCCCCAAGCCAGGGCCTCTAGGGCTGGGTGTTTGGGAAGGGCAGAGAAGCTGCCGTCTTCTCTGTCTTGGTTTCTTTCTACATATCTTCCTGCCTTGGTCTCCCTAACTCTGTATCTCTGTGTCATTCTGACTCTCCACCTGTGTGTGTCTTTCTTTCTCTGACTCTCTCCCTGTATCTGTCTCCGGCTCTCAATTTCTTTCTGCGTTGTCTCCCTCCGCATGTCTCTCCCCGCCCCCCACTCTCTATGTCTGTCTGTCTTACTTTCTGTGTGTATGTATGTCTTTCTGTCTCCTGTCTCCCTGCACTCTGGTACACCCCATGCTCCCTGCAGGGATTTGCTAACCTCTGCGTCCTTCTGTCTATCCCCATCAGGGAAGCTTCTCAAACCTGCTCTGGAATGACATCACCTCAGTTCTGAGGCTCCTGTGTAGCCTGATGGACCATGTGTGCCAGCCACAGGGGAGGGGCGAGGGTGGCTTGTCCCATAGCTGCCACCCTGCTACTCTCCACCCCACCCCAAGCAGGCTGAGTTGCTGGGGATGGCAACACAGAATCTGAGGCAGGGGCCAGGCCCCCTTCTTGTGTCCATCCTTTGCCACAAAGAACTGCTGCTTCCTGGGGCAGGTCTGGAAGATTCCTGGAACAGCTTGAGGGGGAATGAGTGCTGGCAGCAGAGGTGGGGAGAGATCTCTTTGGTTTGTCCTCAGCTACGAGGGCCTGCAGAAGACTCTATGAGGACAGGGCTGCTGTGGAGTGTGACCTTGGTTTTGTAAAGGATCAGCAAGATGCAGGGTGATTTGTTAAAGGTTCCAGACAGTAGAGGCTGCCTGCTTTGCAGCTGAGCCCGAGCTGAGTCAAGCTTGGGAATAGACTAGGTGTGTACCCCTGGCCTCAAGCTGGGGATCTAGCTCTGTTTTCGCTCTAGGTCCCTGGTTTTCAGAGACTTTCACTATGGGGTAAAATCCTGAGCAGGCACCAATATGCCAGGCCCCAGCTCCCCGAGTGACGCAGTTTGAGAACCCCGTTTCGTATTCTAGTCCAGCTTTCTGTGTTCACATCTAGCATTCCAGGCTTCAGCAGTCGTGGTCCGCTGTCTGCCCCGGGCTCCATCCTGGGCTAAGCCTGGGCTCAGTACCCTCACTTGGCCCCTAGGTCTAACTGTCTACCCTTCTCCCCTCCCCCCAGGGCCTGGAGCAGGATGTCCTCCAAGCCATTGACCGGGCCATTGAGGCTGTGCACAATGCAGCCATGCGGGATGGGGGCAAGTACAGCCTGGAGCAGCGCGGAGTCCTCCAGTGAGCATGGTGGGGTGGGGTCCTTCGGTGGGTACCCGGATGCACGGAGGGCAGGTTTGGTGATACTGCAGAGTAGGGTGGAGCATGAGGGAGGTGGGAGCGGCCTGGGCTGTGGGAGACCCATCACCCCACAGGGAAAATGTGAGGACTTTGGGGTTGTGAGGTAATACGCCCAATAATCTCCCTGGCCCTCCATCAGGAAGCTGATCTACCACCGGAAAGAGACTTTGTCCCGCAGGGGCCCCTCCACCTCAAGCCCTGCAGCTATGACCCTATCCACCAGTGACCACCACCTCGATGCTTCTGCTGCTAGGCAACCCAATGGGGTGTGTCGAACTGGGTTCGAGCGGCAGCATAGCCTGCCCAGTTCTGAGTATCTTGGGGCAGACGGAGGCCTCTACCAGGTATGTGGTGAGAACATCCTGGGGGAGGGCGGTGGGTGGGGCCTAAGGCTTTGTCCAGAGGCTCAAAGGGTCCACTCGGGTCAGCGATACAACCCAGAGCCATAGCCCTGCCTATTCCGGGAGCTCAGGGCCCTAACCACTGGCATCCCAGATGGCAGCCTGTCCTCTCAGATCCTACTTGTGTCCTCCCAGATCCCACCACAGCCTCGCCGAGCAGCACCTGCCACACCACCCCCACCTGTGAAACGCCGAGACCGTGAGGCCCTGGTGGCCTCGGGGAGCGGTGAGAAGGCAGGGTTGGGAGGATGGGAGGGCCCCTGTGCTTGGAATGGTCGTTCTGCTGTGTCAGGGAGTTGGAGATTCCAGGCTTGGGGGGAAGACAAGGCACTTGTCGGGGCAACTGGGGTCTCTGGGCCTGGTGGGGAGGGTCTGGCAGAGGAACTGAGCCCTGTACTAGAGAACAGGAGCTCTGGGCTTGGAGGGTTAGAGGCCCCCAGGGGGCTACCCTAGCACAGCATTCACTCTCTGCCCACAGGCGGCCGCAACACCACGCTCTCTGGGGGCAGTTCTGTGTCCAGCGGCGGCTCAGTCAGCAGCACCTCCCTTGACACACTCTATACTGGCTCCAGCTCATCTGAGCCAGGCCCCAGCTGCTCACCCACACCCCCACCTGTGCCCCGACGAGGCACCCATACCACTGTGTCCCAGGCTCAGCCCCCTCCCTCCAAGGTGCAAGCCCCTGAACCCCCTACAGAGGAGGTAGCAGTTGATACAACCTCAGCCCCTGATGAGCTGGAGGCCCTGGGTGCGCTGAGCCTGGGGACCACAGAGGAGAAGGCGGTGGCTGAGACGGCTGTGCCCAAGACCATCGGGGCAGAGCTGATGGAGCTTGTGCGGAGAAACACCGGCCTGAGCCACGAGCTATGCCGCGTGGCCATTGGCGTTGTGGTGGGCCACATCCAGGCCTCCGTGCCAGCCAGCTCACCTGTCATGGAGCAGGTCCTCCTCTCGCTGGTAGAAGGCAAGGTGAGGGTGGGCAGCAAGGCCAGGAGCCTCCCCGTCCTCGGGCCGCCCTGCCACCCCTGCCCCATTCCCGCCCTCACACTGGTGTCCAGCCTTTCCTCGACAAGTGTCAGTTGACCTCTGGCTCTGGGCCTCCACTGTGCTGGGTGCCGGGAAACATTTGAGCTGATCTCTGAAGGAGAGGGAGGAAGGTCATTCCAGGCAGGGGCTCAGGCTGGACAAAAACCATGAGGCAGGACTGAGCTTAGCTCACAGGAGGAAGTGGAACAAGGCCAGCATGGCTGGAACAGAGGGAGTGAGGGAGCAGTTGGTGTGGGAGGAGGTGAGCCCTGGGCAGGTGACAGGTGAGACCAGATGTGGATGGCCAAGAGTTCTCTCTGGCTGCAGGGAAGGAATGGACATAGGGCATGAGTGAGGGCAGTGCCTTGCTGACCTTGACAGTGGAGAGAAATGTGTGCTTCGAGAGCTACGAAGGCCTAAGTGCTGACTCAAACATGAGTGAGGTGTGGGCATTCTAGGGTGGGCACTGGTCAGGGAGCAGGATTAGAGGGCAGCCAGCCCAGGCTACACAGTGGTGGCCAGAGAAGCCAGAGGACCTCAGTGGCTCCTGCAGCTCAGGTTTGGTGCAAAGGGGGCGGGGGGGGGGCGCTGTAGTGGGTCAATGGGCTCGCCTGTGCTAGGCAATGTGGGCACTGCGTGGCTGGCAAAGTTCAAGGAGAGGTGGGCAGATGACAGGCCTGGTGCTACTTTGTGTGGAATTGGAGGGTGGAGTGTCAAGAGTCTCATTCAGGCAACGACAGTCCACCACACTCCTCATGGAGGTTTATCTAGGTCTGGGATGAGAGGCAAGTTGCTGGAAAACACCTCTCCCATGCGCTTCATGCAGAAACCTGTCCCAGGAGGTTATCAGGACTGGGGGGGCAGTGCAGTTACTTGGAGAGGGATGTAGAACCGGGCTGGTGCCCTTGGAAGCCATGACATTGAGGGATGGATCGTGGGAACAGGTCTTTTGTGCGAGCTTAAGGGGAAGCAGTGGAGAGGAGGTAAGAGAACCCAAGTGTGGTCCCCTCTCTGGTCCTAGGAGGACACTGACTAGGCGCAGCTCTGGTAGATGAGACCAGGGCCTATTGCCCGATGCTGGCCTAGAGCTCATGCCCACAACCTCAGGGTGTGGGTTGAGCTCCAGGCCTTGGGGGCTTCCTGGAGATGGTAACGGGCAGGGAGTGTGCTGAGCCATCCCTTGCCCTTCCCCCAGGACCTGAGCGCTGCCCTGCCCTCAGGGCAGGTCTGCCATGACCAGCAGCGCCTGGAGGTGATCTTCACAGACCTGGCTCAGCGGAAGGACGATGCCCAGCAGCGCAGCTGGGCCCTGTACGAGGACGAAGGTGTCATCCGCTGCTACCTGGAGGAGCTACTGCACATTCTGGTACGGGGTGGGCGCCCACAGTTGTCCCCAGTGTCCAGAGCAGCAACCCCACCCTACACCATTCTTCAGTGTTCAGGAGTCTCTCCTCCATGTATTCAACTTGCTCAAGTGTGGCCGCATGGCTCACATTGAGTGACTTTCATACTTCCTCCTCCCCACAGACTGACGCAGACCCTGAAGTTTGCAAGAAAATGTGCAAGAGAAACGAGTTTGAGTCTGTTTTGGCCTTGGTGGCCTACTACCAAATGGTGTGTGCAAGACAGGGGGAGGGGGCATGGAGGGACCTGGGTCGAGGAGGGAGTTCTGGGCACTGAGCACACAGGGTCCTCTGCCAGGAGCACCGGGTGTCACTGCGGGTGCTGCTTCTCAAGTGCTTCGGTGCCATGTGCAGCCTGGATGCAGCCATCATCTCCACACTCGTGTCATCTGTGCTGCCTGTGGAGCTTGCACGGGACATGCAGACAGACACGCAGGGTGAGGAAGGGGAGCTTCCTGCCCTCTGGGGGAGTGCCCACCATCCTGAGGGGCTCTGACTGCTTGCCCTGCTCCCCTTTTCCCCCCAGACCACCAGAAGCTCTGTTATTCAGCCCTCGTCCTGACCATGGTCTTCTCCATGGGGGAGGCAGTGCCCTACGCACACTATGGTAAGAAGGCCAGTTGCTGACCAGCTTACTGTGAGGAGCCCACCGCCAGCTGGAGCTGGGACTCACGGCCTGAGGGCCTGGGGACTCACTGACCATAGCCTGACAGGGTGTCTCCAGGGCTCACAGAAACCCAGGGAGGCTGGGTGGTATGGGGGAGGGGAGCGGGGCTGCAAACTTCCGTGTGCCCCTCTCCCAGAGCACCTGGGCACACCCTTCGCCCAATTCCTGCTGAGCATTGTGGAGGACGGGCTGCCCTTGGACAACACAGAGCAGCTGCCGGATCTGTGCATGAACCTGCTTCTGGCTCTCAACTTGCACCTGCCAGGTGGGGGTGGGGCCCGGCTGGGAGGTGGCTGGCGCGCTAGGGGCTCTCCATGCTTAGCACCTGTGCTCTTGCCTCCACCCATGTCCTTCCTCAGCCCCTGACCAGAACGTCGTCATGGCCGCCCTGACCAAGTACACCAATGTCAAGTTCTTCTCCGAGAAGCTGCTCTTGCTCCTGAACAGAGGGGGTGAGGGCCCCAGAATCTGAGGGTGCCCCTTCCATGTCCCGTGACTCCATGAGCCCCTCTACTCCCTGGGGGAACTCGGGGGCTGCTCTGAGGAATGCCCTGACGCCTCTTCTCCCGCCTCCTAGATGACCCTGTGCGCATCTTCAAGCACGAGCCGCAGCCACCGCACTCCATCCTCAAGCTGCTGCAGGACCTGTTCGCCAGCCCCACCACAGCCGCCATCTTTTACCACACGGACATGATGGTGCTCATAGACATCACCGTGAGGCACATCGCAGACCTGTCACCCGGAGACAAGGTGCCTGGAGGTGGCTGCGGTGGGGACGGGACGCTGCTGGAGCCAGGTGTGGGAGGCCGTGCAGGAGCTGTGACGGTGTGCCAGGGCCCAGAGGAGCCGCCATGAGGCAGTGTGGGGGTTGGCTGTCTGGAGGGAGCGGTGGGAGGCGAGGGGAGAGCAAGTGGAGTGTGGCGGCTGCAGCATGAGGAGGGGAAGTGGCCTGACGCACATCCCAGATGGAATGTTGACTGCGAGAGCACAGCAGAAGCGGAGGCCAGTGAGGAAGCAGCCGCAGCTGTCAGGGGTGCAGACGTGGTGGGAGAGTGGCTCCGGGTTGGGGGTGGGGGAAGTTGGCCTGGCAGAGCGCGCTGCCACAGTTGTCTGAGCAACCAGGTGGATGAAATGCTGATTTCTGAGGCGGGGAGGAGCTTCTGGGGGGAAAGAGAGCTCTCTTTTGATGTGTCAAGATTGAGAAGACACCTGCTAGACAGACATCCAGGTGCAGAGGACGGCAGGGAGGCCGCAGGGTGGGAGTCAGGACTGGAGAGTGACGCTTTGGGGATGTCTGTGCATAGAAGGGGTGCGAAGCCTGTGACAGTGCAATCACCTAGGGAACAGGAATGGACGGGTCAGAAAAAAGCTAAGGCCTCAGCCCAGGGCCCACTACAGCAAGTAGGGAGAACTCCAGCAGGAAAACCAAGCGAACAGGAGCCCAAAGCCATGCGTTTAGAGGAGGAGGGAGATGAGCCGTCTCCACAGTGGGGACCCTGAGTAAGATGAGGGCTGAACATTGGCCATTGGCTGTGCCGGGCAGAGGTCAGTGGTGACTGACAGGTCACGTCTGTGGAATGGAAGGAAGAGAGTCTGAGTGGAAAGTTTAAGAGAGAATTTGAAGTTGGAAGGGAATAAAACTGGACCGGGTTTGGAAGCAGTAAATGGGGACAACTCTTGTGAGTTTCTGTGAAGGGGAGCAGAAAAAAGGGCTTGCTGGATGGCGACATGGGGCTAGGGAGAGTGTTTTAAAGGTGGGAGATGCTGGTGCATGTCTCTAAGCCAGAGGGGACGATCCGGGAAGCATAGAGAAGGGGCCCATGTGTTGGGGAGAGGGGGCCGCTGCAGAAAGCAAGTAGACGAGGCCACGGGGAAGGGCCCAGGCCCATATCGTCAGGGGATAGCGCCTGACAAGAGCCAGGGCAGTTAATTCCCGTGGGGACAGGGAAGATGTGGGTGCTGAGAGAAGACAGGGCTTTCTGAAAGAGTGCTTGTTTTCGCCATGAAGCACGAGGCCAGCTGACCAGGCAGTCTAGGTTTGGAAAACAGAGAAGGTGGGCAATGGTGCTTTACGGGACAGCGAACACAGCTGGGCGTGGCGGGAGTCCCAGGCAGTGCCTGTCGGGCCAGCCGGTGGAGGTTTGTGATAAGGAACGAGGTTGAGGCCTGCACACGTCTCTGCAGTTGTCTGCTATTTGGACGCCAGGGTTTGATTTGCAGGCGCTTAGGTATGACCAGGGTGGGGAGTCAGCAGGGTGATGCGGCCTAACACTGGTTTTGGTATTGGCTCCTCTAATCAAAGGTAAAGAGAGAAAGGGCTGGGGAGCGGGACAGACTGAGTGAAAATGCCGGGGCCCGGTCAGGAATTGGGGGTCTCAGTGAGGGCAAAGAGCAGCTTGAGTTTCCGAGTGGAGGAGCTGTTGGAGCACTTTAACCTGAGGTCCTGGGAGGGTAAGTTGGGGGTGGGGATTGGAGATGGATTCAGGGCTTATGTAGAAGGGCAGGTTTCACTGATGGGTTGAGTTTGGGGTGTGGGGAGAGACTAATCTAAAAGGACACCTGCAGGTTTGGCCTGTGCGTTTGAATGGACAGCAGTGCTCTTTATAAGATAAAGAACATGAGAAAGCCTTCAGCTTTGGGAAGATGGGGAAGGTCATGAGTGTGATGGTAGACATAGGGGCTTGGAGTCGGAGATTTGTAGGAGGTGACAAGTGGGCAGCTGCGTATTCTCACCTGGAGCTCACAGGAGAGGCCTAGGCCAGGGGTATGAGTGCGGGTCACATTTGAAGCTGTGGGTGCGAATGAGGGTGAGAGGCAGAGGGCCTGTCACTACAGACACTGGCACATGAGGGCCCAGCATTAAAGGAACCCAGCGCTCACTGCTTCTCCTCGCCACCTCTCTGAGCCAGATCTTCCCCTGGGACTGACTACGTCTGGGGTGATTCATTCATTCACTTACTTATCCGACAACTATCAAAGGTCCAGTTCTGTGCCAAGTACATTCTGGGTGCGGGGGATGCGACCCAGATGTTCACTGGGGTGTGAACTGGTGCATGTGGCTGCCATGAGGCAGTGGTGGCCTGTCCCTGAGCTCGCCTGCTCTTTCCACAGCTGCGCATGGAGTACCTCTCACTGATGCACGCTGTGGTCCGCTCCACGCCCTACCTGCAGCACCGCCACCGGCTCCCTGACCTGCAGGCCACGCTGCGGCGCATCCTGACCGAGGAGGACGCCTCGCCCCAGTGCCAGATGGACCGCATGATTGTCCGAGAGATGTGCAAGGAGTTCCCGGAGCTGGGCGAGGCCCCCAGCTAGCACCTTCCTTTCTTCCCTTCCCTGCAGCCCTGGGCAGAGTGCAGGGGACTTGGGGCTTGGCCCTAAGAATGTTTTGCACTGACTGTATGGGGGGGGAAGGGTGGCAGAAGGGACTTGAGCAGGACCCCCTACCTGAAGTAGGGCTAATGCGAGGGGCCAAGTACAATATTGGGGACCATGCTCTGGGAGCGATACAGGGGCAGAAGGAATGTGTGAGCTGAAGCCCCTCCACCTCCCGGTAGCTGCCTCTTCAGCATGTCCCCCCGCCCTCGACGTATACACGCACACTCAGAGTCCTGCTGCTGCTCCAGATGGGGGCCAGAGCCCCCATCCCCACCCTGCCTGGTCTGTGTCCTGGGCCTCACCAAGCCATGTCCTTGGGGTGAGGGGAGACCCCTCCCCCGCCAGCTCTGTTCTTTGCCTTAGCTTTGCAGTAAGCGCTGCTCATGTGCTTCCCCTGCCCTGTGGCGGTCGCTGCCCCCTCATCCCACCCCCAGGGGTCTTGGCCAAGCTGCTGCTTTGAAAGCAGAATCTTGCAGACAGGCCAGCGATCCTTGAGCCTCACAGAATGGGGTGATGGCGCTGAGAAAGCCAACGACAGAAATCTATTTTCTCTGTAAAAATGTAGACTGAAAAGCCATGTGTATTTTC
This sequence comes from Hipposideros armiger, assembly GCF_001890085.2. Lineage (NCBI taxonomy): Eukaryota > Metazoa > Chordata > Mammalia > Chiroptera > Hipposideridae > Hipposideros > Hipposideros armiger. The sequence continues at coordinate 1,928,601 of NW_017731368.1, forward strand.
CTACGTGCTGCAGCTCCCCTTTGGAAATAAATCACAGGCCTCTGGAAAGGCCTCCCTATGTGGTCCTGGGCGGTGATGGGAGAGGGTGGCAAGGGCGCTGGGGCCCCAGGACGTCATCACTAGCTTGCCCTGGTTTCTGCAACCCCGACAGGCCTCCTTCAAGGTCCCTTGAGTCCTGTTTCAGCCGCTTCCCTGAGTTCTGTCTTATGGGCCACAGCCAACGAGTGCCCTGTTGTCCATTTGCAAGTGACTGCCCTTCCACAGTTCACTTAAAATCTTTCTTAGCCTTGAATGCCCTGCCCCGCACCCCCCATGAAACCCTACCCCAGCCCTGGCCTCTGAGTGCCAGCTCTACTCTTCCTCACTTGTCAGGGGGCCCAGCAAGATCCCCTCATTTTGCTTCAGCAGAGATTTGATAATTACATATGGCAAAAAAAGGAAACAAGTGTGGGGTTGGTTAGATTTGCACTATTGGTTGAGAGGAAATTAGAGGCCGTTTGGCAAAAACTTCATTTTCCTTGGGGGCTCCCGGGTTAAAAGCTCTCGCCATAAGTGGGGGAGGAGAGCCCAGAACCTACTGGCAGATGCGTCAGTGGTTTTCATCGGTTCCCTTTATTTTTTATCACATGATTCCCCACATCCAGCATCGCTGATACTATGACTTCCTTCCTCACTGGGATGCTGAAGACGGGGCTATTAGTCTCCCAACAAGACTAATGCAGTGAAGCGCAGAGACGCCAGGGCTAAGGATGGGGTCCCCAGGATACTGGTCCTTAGGAAACTGAGGCAGGAACATGTGACAGGGAACCCAGGGGAGCAAACAAAGCCCAGGAGGCTGATGGGGAGACATCCTTACCTGTTGACTCTCAGGAGGCTAACCACACGCTCACCTGGACCTGAGGAGGGACTGACAAAATGTTTGGCCCCGATAAAGCTCCGTGTGGCACAGCCTAGTCACTCTTCATCCTGGAGGCATTCTGCCTCCCTTTTGCATCTACAATCAATGAAACACTGAGTCACAGCCCCTTTCTCATTGAAGTGCTGGCATCAGAAAACCACAATCCTGAGAAACTAATTCAGAGGAAAGCACGAGTCCTCAGGAAGCTGAGGCAGGAACATTTGACAGCCTCTGTGCCCTCTCTGTTCCCTGTTATGATGCATACGCTGACCTCGTGGGAAGAACAGAGCTCCGCTGTGCCATCTGTCCCAGTGCTGGCACTTATGACGAACAGTGTGGCCCTATGGGAGGAGGACCAGAGGTGCAGCCGTTTCCACATGATTGCCCAAGGGCTGCTTGTACATGTTTGTAAAGGATGCAGGCGCCCCAGCTGTCGAAGTTAAATAATGCCGGCCCCTGGCAGCAATCACGTTCTGAGAGGACCCAGTATTCCAGGACCCCCTCAGCAAACACTTTGATGGTCTCACAACACGAAATTACAACCACAAGGAAAAAGGATTAGCCAGAGAACTCGGAGGGAACGCCTTGAAATGACGGTGGGTGTGGGATGTGGCTAGGCGAGAGAAAAGGCAGAGAACTAAGCCACTCAAAGGGGGTTTATTTGGGTGGAATTGAGAAAAAAAATTTTTTTTGAGGGGCAATGAGGGCTGGGGTTTGGGCTGACCTCTGGGCTGGAAATGGGTGTTGGCACCGAGTCTGTGGGACATGCACCATGGACCACAGGGTGGATGCACATATGGCAACTCCAGGGTAAGGGGCTGAATGAAGATCACCTACCTGCTCAGTTCCCAAAAGACACAAAATGAGGCTCCAACTAGTCAGGGACAATCTTTTTTCTCTTGTTTTTATGGAAGAATAACACTATGAAAAGTACAGTATACAGAGGGTACAGCTTCATAAATTATGATAGAGAATGCTAATATAACCATCACCCAGGTCAGGAAATAGAATACCACCAATCTCCAAAGTCTACTTGTGCACCCCCTCTTAATCACTGACTCCTCCCAAGCCACGTTCCTAGTGGTAATTACAGGTAACTTTTGCCTGATTTTGAACTTTGTATAGTGAAATCATACAGTATAAACTCTTATGTCTACCTTTTTCACTCACCATTAAGTTTTTGAGATTCTTCTGTGTCATAGTACGTGGTTGCAGTTCTTTCATTCCCAATGTTATAAGAGACATACCCTCATTTACTTATCCACTGTTGATGCTTTCAGTTTCCGATTTTTGTCTTATGCATAGTGCTGTAACATTTTTTTTTTAAGATTTTATTGGGGAATTGGGGAAGGGGAACAGCCAAGTTGTTGTCCTTCAGTCTTAGTTGTGGAGAGCACAGCTAGCTCAGCTCCATGTCCAGTCGCCATCCGGCTGACCATGGGTAGCTCACAGCCACGCAACTCAAGGCACTGTGTTCAATCTTAGCTGTGGGTGCAGGAGTCATCCCATGCAGGAGTCAAATCGGCAACCTTGTTGCTAGGAGCACATGCTCTCACCAGCTGAGCCATCCTGCCACCTGTTGGCAGCTCAGTGGCAGCTCAGCTCGGGTGCAGCTCACTGGCCCATGTTGGAATCTTAACTGGTGACCCTGTTGCTCAAAGCTCATGCTCTTAACCTACTAAGCTATTCGGCCAGCCCAGTAACATTCATATACATGTCCTTTTTTGTACATATGCATTATATTGGGGGTATGTGTGCAAGAGTGGAATCGCAGGGTCACAGGCAGACACTGCCAAAGTTTTCCGAAGTAATTGTACCAACATATGCTCCAGTGTCAGCGTTCCAGCTCCTCTGTATCTTTCCCAAAACTTGGTATTGTTGGTCATTTTTATTTTAGTCATACTGGTATAATAGTATTTGATTTTAAATTTGCATTTCCCTGATAACTAAAGAGGTTGAGCACCTTTTCATTAGTTTACCATCTATTTGGATCTTCTCTTTGTGAAGTGCTTGTTCAAATCTCTTGCCCATTCATCTGCTGAGTTGTCTATCTTTTATTGACTTGTATTGGGTTGTTGGAAAAGTCATGATGTATTTTTTACATGTTTTTCGTTGCAAAAATGTGTCATGACTTTTCTGACAACCCAGTAGTATGTATTCAGGATGTGAGTCCTTAGGTTGTGTATCTTACAATATCTTCTCTCATTCTTACTGTTATCTCTTGATGAAAAGAAGTTCTTAATTGTAATGTAATCCAATTTTTCAGTATTTTCTGTTATGGTTAGTGCATCTTGTGTCCTGTTAAAAAAACCTTTGCTTAAGTCATTTAGAGCTTCTGTGTTCTCTTCAAGAAGCTCTTTTCTTTCATATTCAGATGTCAAATCTATCTGGAATTGATTATGTGGGTAGTATGAAGGAGGGGCCTCACTTCATTTTTGCTACATACAAGGTCTGACAAGTTCGAGAACTCATCCTAGAAAAAGTGCTACAGACCTCGTTGCTGAATATCACTATGGTCACCTTCGAAGTACTCCCCTTGGGAAGCTATGCACTGACACCAGCACCTAGCCCACCCTTCAAAGCAATTTTGGAACTCTTTTTCTGGAATGGCCATCAAAGCTGTCATCACATTACCCTTGATGTCCTGAATGTCATCAAAATGTCTTCCTTTCAATATTTCCTTTATCTTTGGATAAAGAAAGAAGTCATTGGGAGCTAAATCAGAGAGTAGGATGTTCTAATAGTTATTTGTTTACTGGCTAAAAACTTCCTCACAGACAGTGCCCTGTGAGCTGGTATATTGTCGTGATGCAAGAGACATGAATTGTTGGTGAAAAGTTCAGGTCATCTAACATTCACGCAGCTTGTTCAGCACTTCCAAATAGTAAACTTGGCTAACTGTTTGTCCAGTTGGTACAAATTCATACTGAATAATCCCTCTGATATCAAAAAAGGTTAGCAACATCATTTCAATAAGTTCGCGAACTTAATTGTCCTACCTTGTAGATATCCAAGTGACCCAGCACCATTTATTGAAAAGCCCATCCCTTCCTCATGTTGGCTTTTAAGAAACGCCCTTGTCAAAATTCAAGCCGCCATACATTTTTTAGGCCCGTCTCTGGATTTTGTTCCATTAGTCTGTTTAGTCTCACACAAGGACCAGACAGTCTTGGGTTTTATAGCTTTCTTGATATCCAGTAGAGGAAGTTGTCCTACTTTGGTTTTCTTCAACACTATCTTGGGTATTCCTAGCCCTCATACATAATCTCATTTGTCAGTGCGTGAACACACACACACACACACACACACACACACACACACACACAGATTGTTATTGGAGTTGCATTGAATATCAATTTAGGAAGAATTGGTATTTTTACAATATTGAATCTTCCAATCTTTGAACATAGTTTTTCTTCATTTATGCCTTTATTCTTTCAATTTGTGTGTGTGTGTAGAATCATTGCACATCTTTCATTAGATTTATTCCTGGCTTTTTATGTTACTTGATGTTTTTAATTTTTTAATTTTCTATCTGTTGTGGATATATAGCAATTACAATGATTTTTATATATTGACCTTGTATGTCCAGTGACTGCTAAACTAACTCAACAACTTATCTGTAGGTACTTTTGGATTTTTTACATACACAGTCCTGTTGTCTGTGAATGAGTTTTATATTTTTTCCTTTCCAAACCTCATACCTTTTTTTTTTTTTTTTTTAGCTGAGCCATCCTGCCACCTGTTGGCAGCTCCACGGCTGCTCAGCTCGGGCCGGGACTTGAACTGCTATTGCTCAGAGCTCAAACTCTTGAGTGAGCTCTTAGCCAACTGAGCCACTCGGCTGGCCCCCTTTTTTTATTTGTCTTGCCTGACTGCACTGGCTAGGCCCTCCTATATAATATTGAGGCTTGTGGTCATGAGTATAGAGTGTTTTTTTTCTAGCAATGCTCTGCTGCTCCAGAGGTGATGGATACACAAATAGTCTGTTTTAAGTGGGGTTACATTTTAGCCCAGCATGTTTGTCTAAGAAGAGTCGGGCAGGAGAGTTGTTATAGGACTGGATTCTATAAGGCTAGAGGTAAGGGCAAGGAACTGAGAAAGTAATGAATGACAGATTAGAGATCTCAGTGAGATCAAAGAACTGTTGGATAATTGAGCTGGATGGGTTGGCCAGACCTTCTGGACTGCTCTCCCAGCAATGTATCCCTGACTGGGAGGAATAAGGGAGCACACACAGAGTAGGGAGGACAAGGCAGGAGAAAAGAGGCCAAGATGTTCTGGAGGACATTTTCTGCCAAGCCTTTGCCCTCTGGTCTCCTGTCCTGCTCTCCATCTGCCCCATAGCAACCGCAAATCCAGGTCTCTGGGCCCTGGGTGGACCCCCTAGCTCGGAGCTGACAAGGAGACTGAGGATGAACCATGTAGGGGTCTTGCTATGTTCCTAGGAAGTAGGGGTGAAGCTGGACTTGGAGGAACTATCACCAATATAAGCTGCCACTGGGGGTGAGGCATAGAGGTGAGTGCAGATGGGAAGGGAGAGACCTCCAGGGAACAGCAACCACAAAGGGAGGACAACTGTGAAGGGCAGGAACGGCAGGAAGCCAGGGAGTCAGGGGTGTCAAGGAGAGGTCTAGGTCTTGTCTCTGCAAGAAGCACCAGGTGAGGCCAGTGCTAGCCCTAGTGGAGAGACCAGAGCTTGATTTCCTCCAGCCCTTAGTCCCTCCTCCCTTGGTCCTTTTATGTCTCTGCACATTTGCCCACACGGCCTCCAAGACCTAGGATGGCCCCTCCTTCCCTAGCAGCTGCAGACCTCCTCTGGGTTATTCAAGGCTCTACTCAGGCATCTTCTGCAGGAAGCCTTCCCAGGTAGCTAAGTTGGCTCAGGCGCCTCCTCTGAGAACCCAGAACCTCTTCCCCTAGGTCTCCGCCTGTCTCCATCCTTTGTTAGTGTAAAGTTTTGTGCCCTCCACTCGCTAGATTGTGGACCCAGAGGGCAGGTGTGCAGTTAAAACCACGTCCCCCGCCTCCCTCCTTCAGAGCCTGCACCGGGCCCCCATCCAACGGAATTTCCGGTCTTCAGCCCATCTGCAGATGCTCCACCCTCACGCCCATAGGAACCCAGACCACGGATCTGGCGCGAAGCGCCAACCTTAGGGTGTCCTCAGATTCCGAAACTCTGGAGGGCACCACTTTGGCCCATCCGCTGGCTCTCTGTTGCCACGTGAGGCGCTCTGGAGGTGAAACCCGAGGGAACCCCGCCTCCGGTAGACGAAGAAGTCCAGAAGCCAAAGAATGAGCTGGCGGATTGGTTGGTGGTGATGTCATATGTACCATTTGGGGTGGGCCAGAGGCCTTAGCCAGAAGTTCTCTACTGGTTGGAAGCAGGAACCGCGCTCCTTGGGGTGTTCGGCGCCCGGGACCTGACTCCTTATTCCTGCCTCCTTTTTCCTTCCTCCTTTCTCGGTCCTGGGACGCCCGCACCCTCTGCACGTGGCGTTGCAGTCAGTTGTCGCTGCTGCCTTTGCAGGCCAGCCCATAGAACGTATCCTGGATGATCTCTGGGCTATCCTGGAACCCGCGGAGCCCCTTCCCCCGAGACAATGAGTCCGCCGTCGGGGCGGGGCCTCCCATTGTGCCAATAGAGACCGTGACTTTCCGATTGGAATAATTTGCGTTCAACCACAGCCCCCTGTCGTATTCTGTGACGTCTATTCAGCCGTGTCTGCCCATTGGCCAGCCGGGACCGACTTGTGCCAAGAGTTGCACAGCGTGGGGAGAACTGAATGGAACCGCGGTAGGAAGAATGAGCTTCCGTTAGTCCCTTCAAGGGGTTAAGGGACGCGGTCGTAGGGGGCGAGGGGCGGATCCGAGGAGCCCAGCCCGCAGCAGTGTGGCAACGCCGGACTCCACGTGGCATCCCGAAGCACTCGAGACACGCGACCGGGGCGGGGGAGGTTAGCTTCCAGTGGAGGAGCCCCCAGCCCGGGGAGGCTGCTGGGGGCCATCATGGCAGGGAAGAGTTTGGCCTCTACTTCCACCTCGGGCGGGTCACCTCCCGTCCCTGCTCCGCAGGGCTGCTCCAAAGTAGGAAACGGTCGCAACATATTTCATGAGCTAAAACTCACCGAACGAATAGTTAAAGCTATTGTTCGGGCTGCTGGCGCCCCAGGTACCCATCTAATCATCACCCTCTCTACCCCCAGCGTCCCACACCCCGCTCAGCAGTCATGAGTATACTCACTGTGCACCAAATTTTCAGACCAAAATCCGGGACAGGATTCGGAACTAGTGCTCAGCAAGGGGTACAAGAGACCCTCAAACAGAAGAAAGCGTGGGCGCTGGGACAGCGCCCTAGAAGGAGAGAGGCGGGTGAGGTCGGTGGCCGCGAACAGGGAGGGTGGATCCAGAAGCCGCGAACCTCTGCGCCCTGTTCAGCACCGTGGGCAGCGCTTATGCTTTGCCCTCAATAAAGATGGCGGTAACAGCTTCGGTAGTCAGAGCTGCCATGCGCGAAGGGCTGTACCACCGGATTTGGAGCTTCGGGCGGAGGTGGAACGAACCATCGCAGCGGCCGGGAGCCATGTTGGAGCGACGGGAGGCAGCAGCAGCGTCAGGGATGCTGTGGTGGGGGAGGCAAAAGCCGGGACCGCACGCCAAAGAGGCTCTGGCCGCGGAATAGATGGTGCCCAGAGGGCGGCGGCGGTGGCGCGGAGCTATAGGCCGAGAGGAAGGGGACCGGGGCGGCGGCAGGGGCCTGGGACAGGGCCCGAGCGGTGGGGCGGGCCCAAGGCCCGGACCGGGGCGGGGGGCGGTGGAGGCCGTGTGGGGAGGCGGGGGGTGATGGCGAGACAGCCGCCGCGGTGGGGTCTCAGGGGGCCGACGACCCCGCTACTCCTGCTCCTTCTCTCTTTGTTCCCTCTCAGCCAGGAGGAGCTGGGGGGCGGCGCGGGCCAAGGCTGGGACCCGGGGGTAGCTGCCGCTACAGGGCCAGGGGCGCGGATCGGCGGCGAAGCCTTAGCTCTTTGTCCCGAGCCACCCGGGGCCCGGGAGGATGGAGAGCCTGGCCTGGAAGTCAGGGAGCCTATCTTCGAGGGGCTCCCAGGGGGAAGGCAAAGCGCCCAGAGTGGTCGAAGGTCCCCTGAGCAGCCAGACGCAGGGCTGGGGGCGGAATACGGGGTCCAGGCATTAGGCCGCCGCGGGCGAGACAGAGGACAAGGCCCAGGGTCTCTGTTATGCTGGCGCCCAGAGGTCTCCTCTTGCAGGCGGACAGGCCCCTTACGAAGAGATAGTTCGTCACCAGGGGCTCTGTCCCCAGGGGTCCAGGGCCCAGAGAACAGCTCGCCCTTCCCTTCGGACCTTCTGGTTCGGCCCCGTGGTTTCAAGCCGGTGTCCTCCCAGAAGAATGCTGAGAGAGGCTCCCCAAAACAAGTGGGAACAACACGCTGCTGCGGGGAATTGTGGACGCTCGGGTACAGGGGTCAGAGTGAGAGAACCACGACATCCCGAGCCGAGAGGACAGTTCCCCGGGCGGACTGTCCTCCCGGAGCTGCGGGATCTGGCCCCGGGCTGGATTCAGCACCGCGCACGGCGAGGACAGCTCCCGCATCTGGTTCAGCACCGCGCGATTATCGGACAGCTCCCGAGCCGACGCCCAAGCGCATGCGCTCCCGCCGTCTCTTCCGCCGCCGCTTCCTCCCGCTGCTCGCTGGGCCGCGCCCCCCGGGGTTCCCGGTCGGGTCAGAAACCAGGAGAGTACCCACAGCGAGCCGGGTCCGCCCCCGTCGCGCAGCGAACCGCCACCCTCAGTTTCCGCAGTACAACTACCAGGCGCTAGTGCCCGAGAACGAGGCGGCCGGCACGGCGGTGTTACGTGTGGTGGCGCAGGACCCGGACGCGGGCGAGGCTGGGCGCCTAGTATACACGCTGGCTGCGCTCATGAACAGTCGCTCTCTGGAGCTGTTCAGCATCGACCCGCAGAGCGGCCTCATCCGAACAGAGGCGGCTCTGGACCGCGAGAACATAGAGCGCCACTACCTGCGCGTCACGGCGCAGGACCACGGCTCGCCGCGCCTCTCGGCCACCACCATGGTGGCTGTTACAGTGGCCGACCGCAACGACCACGCGCCGGTGTTTGAGCAGGTGCAATACCGGGAGACGCTTCGTGAGAACGTGGAGGAGGGCTACCCCATCCTACAGTTGCGTGCCACAGACGGCGACGCGCCCCCCAATGCCAACCTGCGTTACCGCTTCGTGGGGCCGCCAGCTGCGCGTGCTGCAGCTGCCGCCGCCTTCGAGATTGATCCGCGCTCAGGCCTCATCAGCACCAGCGGTCGCGTGGACCGCGAGCACATGGAAAGCTACGAGCTGGTGGTGGAGGCCAGCGACCAGGGCCAAGAGCCCGGGCCGCGCTCTGCCACCGTGCGTGTGCACATAACTGTGCTAGATGAGAACGACAACGCGCCTCAGTTCAGCGAGAAGCGTTACGTGGCGCAGGTGCGCGAGGATGTGCGCCCCCATACGGTGGTGCTACGCGTCACGGCCACCGACCAGGACAAGGACGCCAATGGGTTGGTGCACTACAACATCATCAGCGGCAATAGCCGCGGCCACTTTGCCATCGACAGCCTCACGGGAGAGATCCAGGTGGTGGCACCTCTGGACTTTGAGGCAGAACGAGAGTATGCCTTGCGCATCCGGGCGCAGGATGCAGGCCGGCCCCCACTGTCCAACAACACCGGCCTGGCCAGCATCCAGGTGGTGGACATTAACGACCATACGCCTATCTTTGTCAGCACGCCCTTCCAGGTCTCTGTCCTGGAAAACGCACCCCTGGGCCACTCAGTCATCCACATTCAGGCAGTGGATGCAGACCATGGGGAGAACGCCAGGCTGGAGTACTCCCTTACTGGTGTGGCACCTGATACACCCTTTGTGATAAACAGCGCCACTGGCTGGGTCTCTGTGAGCGGTCCCCTGGATCGTGAGTCTGTGGAGCATTACTTCTTTGGTGTGGAAGCCCGAGACCATGGCTTACCGCCACTCTCAGCGTCAGCCAGTGTCACAGTGACTGTGCTGGATGTTAATGACAATCGGCCTGAGTTCACCATGAAGGAGTACCACCTACGGCTGAATGAGGATGCCGCTGTGGGCACCAGTGTGGTCAGCGTGACCGCTGTAGACCGTGATGCCAACAGTGCCATCAGCTACCAGATCACAGGCGGCAACACTCGGAATCGTTTTGCCATCAGCACCCAGGGTGGTGTAGGTCTGGTGACACTAGCTCTGCCACTGGACTACAAGCAGGAACGCTACTTCAAGCTGGTGCTAACTGCATCTGACCGTGCCCTTCACGATCACTGCTATGTGCACATCAACATCACAGATGCCAACACTCACCGGCCTGTCTTCCAAAGCGCCCACTACTCCGTGAGTGTGAATGAGGATCGGCCAGTGGGCAGCACCGTGGTGGTCATCAGTGCCTCTGACGATGATGTGGGTGAGAACGCTCGTATCACTTATCTACTGGAGGACAACCTGCCCCAGTTCCGCATTGATGCAGACTCAGGGGCCATTACACTGCAGGCCCCACTGGACTATGAGGATCAGGTAACCTACACGCTGGCTATCACAGCTCGAGACAATGGTATCCCGCAGAAGGCAGACACCACTTACGTGGAGGTGATGGTCAATGATGTGAATGATAACGCTCCGCAGTTTGTGGCCTCCCACTACACGGGGTTGGTCTCTGAGGATGCCCCACCTTTCACCAGCGTCCTGCAGATCTCAGCCACTGACCGGGATGCTCATGCCAATGGCCGGGTCCAGTACACTTTCCAGAATGGAGAAGATGGGGATGGAGATTTTACCATTGAGCCCACCTCTGGCATTGTCCGCACAGTGAGGCGGCTGGATCGGGAGGCTGTGCCAGTATATGAACTTACTGCCTATGCCGTGGACCGAGGTGTGCCCCCACTGCGGACTCCAGTCAGCATCCAGGTGACAGTGCAGGATGTGAATGACAATGCACCTGTCTTCCCAGCTGAGGAGTTTGAGGTACGAGTGAAGGAGAACAGCATTGTGGGTTCCGTGGTGGCCCAGATCACCGCAGTGGACCCTGACGAAGGCCCCAATGCTCATATAATGTACCAGATTGTGGAGGGGAACATCCCTGAGCTGTTCCAAATGGACATCTTCTCTGGAGAGTTGACAGCACTCATCGACCTGGACTACGAGGCTCACCAGGAATATGTGATTGTGGTGCAGGCCACGTCTGCCCCTCTGGTCAGTCGCGCCACTGTGCACATCTGCCTGGTTGACCAGAACGACAATAGCCCTGTGCTCAACAACTTCCAGATCCTCTTCAACAACTATGTATCCAACCACTCAGACACCTTCCCCTCGGGCATCATTGGGCGCATCCCAGCTCATGACCCCGATGTCTCTGACCACCTCTTCTACTCCTTTGAGCGGGGCAATGAGCTGCAGCTTTTGGTGGTCAACCAGACAAGCGGGGAGCTTCGACTCAGCCGCAAGCTGGACAACAACCGCCCACTCGTGGCCTCCATGTTGGTGACTGTCACAGGTGAGGGGTGGGGGGCAGGCAAGTGACCTCAACCTGTCAGGGCCTCAGGGGCTCCCACAGAGCACTGTAAACCAAGCCTTCCAAGAATCCCTTAGGTTAGGTTCACATAGTCTAGTCCCTGCTGATATTCTTCAGAAGTCTCTGCAGAACCCCAAACATTCTAGGGCATCTAGCAGACCCCATAAAGACTGTATGATGTGTCTAATAGCCCCCCTTTCTCTGAAAGGCTGGAGGTAATCCTGGGGTAATTCTCTGGAGGTTGCAGGGAAAGCCAGCATAGGCCAGTCAGCCCACACCACACCTCTGTTCAGATGATGGGTTACTTTGGGTCCAGTCTGACCCTCACCCAATCTGTGCAGGAGAGGGAAGCCAATAGTTTAGTGGTCAGGAACAGCAGCTTACTCTGGCAGCTTTAGGCAGAGAGTGGGCCCACATTGACCTGGCTACTATCCAAGAGACTGACCGAGGCCCTGCCCTTTGGGGAAATGTCCAGAGGCCCACCTGCCTCTTTCCTGCCTCCACAACCCCACGCTTTCACAAAGCTCTCCCTAATAGGAAGGTGCAGGTGGGAGAGGCTCCTGCAATCCTGCCTACTGGAGGCTACAGAGGTTGGCAGAAAGGCTTTACTGGTGTCCATTCCCCAATTCTGGAGCATGGATTCCTGGCATTGCCAAAGAAGCACAGCCTCCGTTTAGCCTTCAATTCACTCAACAACCAACCTTCACTGACGACCCAATGTGTGCTAGGGTCTGGGGACAAGGCATATAAGCACCTCATCCTCATTTCTGAGGGTGGCCACTAAGATTGCAGGATCCAGGTTTGTCTGGGGTGATGGGCAGCTTGCTGATCCAAGAATGCTGAGGGTGGGGGAAGTCAGGGTACAAGACCCTCCTGGAGAGAGGGAGGTTGCCAACCAACCCAGGGAATGGAGTTGAATGATCCCAGGGCCAGGGCCCCTTCCAATGCCATGGGAAAGTAGTTTGCTGACCAGAGATAGGGGGTGGGTGATCCCTGATCTAGAACCCTCTTGGTTTTTTGGAGGGGATGTTTTGCTGGTTCTGCAATGCTGGGGTGGGGGGTCAGTGGCCCTGGTTCCTCTTTGTCCTGAGTGGTGGTGGCCTGCTGACTATGATAGCATGGGGAAGGATGGGTTACTGACCACTTAGGGCCTTTCTTGTGTTGTGTTGGAGGAATGGCTTTCTGACCCATGGGCACTGTGTGTGTGTGTGGGGGGGGGCACGGGGGAGGGCTGGTCGATCCCCGGCTCAAGCAACTCCTTGTGTTGGAGGGAGGGGAGAGGAAGCAGCAACTTGTTAATGCCTTGACCCTGGAGGAGCTGGTGGTAACAAGCCCCAGACTCCCTTGTGTCCTGGCGGGGTCAGACTACTGACTTAGGTGCTGGAGGACTGGGCAGTCACTGGTCCTAGCCCTCTTGTGTTCCAGAAAGGGCAGCTACTGATCCCAGACTGACCACTGCCTCTACTCCCATTCACAGATGGGTTGCACAGCGTTACCGCACAGTGTGTGCTGCGGGTGGTCATCATCACGGAGGAGTTGCTGGCCAACAGCTTGACCGTGCGCTTGGAGAACATGTGGCAGGAGCGCTTTCTATCACCACTGCTGGGACACTTTTTGGAAGGCGTGGCTGCGGTACTTGCCACACCTGCTGAGGATGTCTTCATCTTCAACATCCAGAACGACACGGATGTGGGGGGCACCGTGCTCAATGTGAGCTTCTCAGCGCTGGCGCCACGCGGGGCCGGGGCTGGCGCTGCGGGTCCCTGGTTCAGCTCCGAGGAGCTGCAGGAGCAGCTGTACGTGCGCCGCGCTGCACTTGCCGCCCGCTCACTTCTGGATGTGCTGCCCTTCGACGACAACGTGTGCCTGCGGGAGCCCTGTGAGAACTACATGAAGTGCGTGTCGGTGCTGCGTTTTGACTCGTCTGCGCCGTTCCTGGCCTCAGCCTCCACGCTCTTCCGACCCATCCAGCCCATCGCAGGCCTGCGCTGCCGCTGCCCACCCGGCTTCACCGGAGACTTCTGCGAGACCGAGCTGGACCTCTGCTACTCCAACCCATGCCGCAACGGCGGCGCCTGCGCAAGGCGTGAGGGCGGCTACACCTGCGTCTGCCGCCCGCGCTTCACAGGTGAGCAGGGGGAGGGGCTGGGAACCTGGCAGGAGCTGGGGGAACCTCAGGCAGAGCATGAGGGCGGAACCACGATGCAAGTGAGCTATGGGGCATCAGTCAAGCCAACTGGGTTTAGGTTGGGCGCCGTGAGACCAGAAGTCGTAGAGCCTGGCCCACAGACTGCTTAGGGCCACGAAGAATTTAAAGACCTTAGGTGGGGCCTAGGCTGTGAAGGAGGCGTGGCCGTGGGCAGGGCTGGGCGTGTGGGTCTGTGGTAGTGGTCTGGGCGGGACCATGGGAGGGGCGGGGCCCGCCGGGGCAGGGGCTGGTGTGGTTGTGATAACCGCTGACCTCGGTTTGACCCTAGGAGAAGACTGCGAGCTGGACACTGAGGCCGGACGCTGTGTGCCTGGCGTCTGCCGCAATGGGGGCACATGTGCCAATGGGCCGGACGGCGGCTTCCGCTGCCAGTGCCCAGCAGGTGGCGCCTTCGAGGGTCCGCGCTGCGAGGTGGCCGCGCGCTCCTTCCCGCCCAGCTCCTTCGTCATGTTTCGCGGCCTGCGGCAGCGCTTCCACCTCACACTGTCCCTCTCGTAGGTGCCCGCCCCGTATCTCTGCGCACCTCCACGCCCTCTCTACTACTTACGTGCCCCTGACTCTGACTCCTGACTGTCCCGTCCTGACCTCCCACAGGACACCGCCCCCTCCCCGATGCCCTGCCCGGGGGTCTCAGAACTTCATTGCATTTGCCTCGCACGCCAGTCCCACCCTCTTTCATCTCTTCTCTCTTCCCCCAGCCTGGGCGGGTGCCCCTGGAAATTCTTGTTGTAGGAATGGTGGGTGTGAGGAGGTGTCCAGCTTGTGACACGCCCTGACCACCCCACCCAGGTTCGCAACGGTCCAGCCAAGTGGGCTACTCTTCTACAATGGGCGCCTGAATGAGAAGCATGACTTCCTGGCCCTGGAGCTCGTGGCTGGGCAAGTGCGGCTCACGTATTCCACAGGTGAGTGGAATGTGCCACAGGGATGTGCATGGGTGAGTGGGTGCATGTGTGGGTGAGATGGGGGCGGTTGCAAGCCCCGGGTCCTCTCAGGTTTGCCTCGCTGTGCACCTGAACACTCATCTCCATGCCAAACAGACATCAGTGAGGACCTGAACCCCATGGCCATTCCCTGTGGGAAAGTCCATCTCTCCAAGGAGAGTGTGCTGCTTTTATCTGTCCAAAGGCACTCTGGTCCAGTCACCAGTGGGGGGAGGGGAGTGATCTGATACATCCAGGGTCACCCTAGGCGTTTCTGTGCCTACGTGACTGGGAGGGGCAATTTAGCAGCTCCAGACAACCCTCCATATGCATCCCCCCAACAGGTGAATCCAACACAGTAGTCAGCCCCACAGTTCCAGGGGGCCTGAGTGACGGGCAGTGGCACACAGTGCACCTGAGATACTACAACAAGGTGGGCACCATCCTTAGCCTGGGAGTATGGGGGTACCTGGGATGCCAGGTTCTGCTCTCAGGGGTCACCCTGGGAGTCCCATTGACTGGTGTGCATGGGTCTCTAGCCCCGGACAGATGCCCTGGGGGGTGCTCAGGGCCCCTCCAAAGACAAGGTGGCTGTGCTGAGTGTGGATGACTGCGACGTGGCTGTGGCTCTTCAGTTTGGTGCTGAGATTGGCAACTACTCCTGTGCGGCTGCTGGCATCCAAACAAGCTCCAAGAAGTGAGGCCCCCAGCCCCTGATCCCCTGGCCTCTGCCTGCCAAAGCCCACCCTACTCCTTCACATACCCCACTCGTTACTCCAGCCTACCAAACTCCCCATCCTTCCCCAAACTACCAGATTTTCCTCTCCCCACTAGGACCCTGAAACCCCACTACACCTTCACTTCATCCCCTATCCCAGGCATCCACATGCCTCACTCCTTCGTCCTATCTCTCAACCCCAGCTCGTCTACCTTTCCCCAGACCATCTGCCCACCATGAGCTCTCCTTTGCATCTCCAACTGAAGCAAAGCCCCAGCTGCTCCCCCAGCCTGGCCTTACCCTCCCTCCTGAATCACCTTACCCTCTGAGTCCTACCTTCCTATGGCCCCCAGGAGCAATCCTACCCTGGCCCCAGTTCCACCAATGACCAGGACCTCTGTCCTCCAGGTCCCTTGACCTGACGGGCCCTCTGCTCCTGGGGGGTGTCCCCAACCTCCCCGAAAACTTCCCTGTGTCCCACAAGGATTTCATCGGTTGCATGCGGGACCTGCACATTGATGGCCGCCGAATGGACATGGCGGCCTTTGTTGCAAACAATGGCACTATGGCAGGTAGGCTCTGTCCCCATCATAGGAAGGGGGTGGATGACTACATGGTGTGACTACAAATCTGACTTCACGCCTCATCTCCTTTGATGGCAAGCACCATGTCACAGTCCAGCCTTTAGAGCCCCTGAGAGAACATGGGACTGAGATCATGGCCCCGTTTGTCCCCTTTGGGCCCCTATGTTTTGTCCAGCACTTGTGCCCTGCCCCATGTCTCATATCCTCCATGTGCCTTCCTCTCCCAGGCTGCCAGGCCAAGCTGCACTTTTGTGACTCAAACCCGTGCAAGAACAGTGGCTTCTGCTCAGAGCGCTGGGGCGGCTTCAGCTGCGACTGCCCCGTGGGCTTTGGTGGCAAAGACTGTCGGCTCAGTGAGTGGGCAGTATGGGGCAGGAGGGACCTGCAGGGTGAATTCTGTTCCTGAGGTGGGGCCTGTGACCCTGCTCCTTTTATCCCCTCAGCCATGGCCCATCCCCACCATTTCCGTGGCAACGGCACACTGAGATGGGACTTTGGAAATGATATGGCTGTGTCTGTGCCATGGTACCTGGGGCTGGCATTTCGGACACGGGCGACGCAGGGGGTCCTGATGCAAGTGCAGGCTGGGACACACAACACGCTTCTCTGTCAGGTGTGTCTGTCCTCCTGCCCCTCCCTAGACCCCAGGTCTCAATCGATAATGCCCCTGGCAACATTACTGTGGGTTCAGGCCCGGTCACACAACATATTGGGCTGTCGGAAAAGTCATGAAGCATTTTTGCAACGAAAAACATAGAAAAAATACGTCATGACTTTCCCGACAACCCAATATTTCTCTGTCAGGTGTACCTGCCGTAACTGACCTTGCGCTGGACCCTGGCCCTTGAGCCGCTTTCCCACCATGCTGTGCAGGGCGCCACATAACTCTCTTGTGCTAGATGGACCGACCCACGACCTCTGGGCCTAACCTCTACCCTCTGACCTCACTCTCAGCGACATGGTGTCCCTGGCACAGTGCCCTATGTGCCAGATAGAGCCTTGCTCCTGCTATTCTGACTTCTGATATTCTTGACCTCTGAGCCCCTGATCTCACCTCCTGACCCTCTCGGCTCCAGCCTAACTTGGGGCTCTGACCCCAGGACTGTGCCTCTCTACCCACAGCTGGATCGGGGGTTGCTGTCTGTGACGGTAACCAGGGGCTCTGGCCGTGCTGCCCACCTCCTCCTGGACCAGGTGACTGTCAATGACGGCCGGTGGCACGATCTGCGGCTGGAGTTGCAAGAGGAGCCAGGTGGCCGGCGGGGCCACCATGTGCTCATGGTCTCAGTGGACTTTAGCCTTTTCCAGGTCTGACCTCTGACCCTGGGGTAGTCCATTTTGTCTTCCAATCAGACCACCTCATCTGATCCCACCTCTAGTCCAGCCCCTCTCAACCCCCTCCCCTGCCCATAGTCTGATAGTCTCCCACCTCCTTATACCCTGCCAGCCAGGCTGGTCCATTGCCAAGCCCTCCTCATGTCAGGGAGGCTACCCAGATTTCTAGCCTGGTCTTGAGGTACCTTTGCAGCCAGGACTTTGCTTAACTTCTGGAAACCCCTTCTGGTCTCTGCCCTGATCTCCCTGGCTCAGAATCATGGGATTTCAGGGCCTGTCTGAGCCCAGGTCCTGACTGGAATCTTCCTGTCATCCATCCCCCGTGCTCCCGCAGGTCCTCCGTATTCTGGAGCAGCTCACTCCCAGACCATTCCCTTGGTACAGAGGGACATAGCATGGTCATGCAGGGCTAAGACAAGGCCAGGACTGACTCTGGGCAGGGCAGGGTTCCATCAGCCCCCACCCCCACCCCCCCAGTGCTGACTATCCCTCTCCCCCAGGACACCATGGCGGTGGGGAGTGAACTGCAAGGCCTGAAAGTAAAGCGACTCCATGTGGGAGGCCTGCCCCTCAGCAGTGAAGAGGAGGTTCCTCGGGGCCTGGTTGGCTGTATTCAGGTGGGGATCGGCATGGGAAGATGATATGGGGCATTGTGAGTTGTCAGAGATCCGGGGGCTGTGGGACCTGAAAAAGCTGCATTCCCATGAGGGATGGGGGAGTGGCGTGGAGTGGGGACCCATCAGAGACGGGTCAAGCCTTTCTGTGCTGTTGAAGATGAGAGTCTAGCTCAGATTATAATGGGTCCTTAGAGGTTATGTGTGAAGGACAGCACAATTAGGGCTCCCATGGGGGGACTGAATTGGGAATATTGGGGTCAGGGTCTGGTGTTTTTTGGGAGTCTGCATGTCAGGAGTCACCAGACCAGGTGGCTGGCTCTGCAGGGCTTGGGGCCAAGGTGCTTTGACATGGGTCTCACCCCTGGCTGGCTGTGTCCATAGGGGGTATGGCTCGGCTCTACGCCTTTGGGGTCCCCGGCCCTGCTCCCCCCCAGCCAGCGAGTGAACGTGGAACCTGGCTGTGTCATGACCAACGCCTGTGCATCTGGGCCCTGCCCACCCCATGCTGACTGCCGAGACCTCTGGCAGACCTTTTCCTGCAAATGCTGGCCAGGTGGGGCCAAGGGGGCTGGTGTGATCTGGGTGGAAACCTGGGGCTCAGGGTGAAGACCCGGGCACTTGGAAAGCCTAGAGGAGGAGGGGACTGAGAAGGACAGGTGCCTGCTCTCTCCTGAGCTCTGACAACCTGCAGGTTACTATGGCCCAGGCTGCGTGGACGCCTGCCTCTTGAACCCCTGTCAGAACCAGGGGTCATGCCGGCATCTCCCAGAAGCTCCCCATGGCTATACCTGTGACTGTGCAGGTGGCTATTTTGGGCACCACTGTGAGCACAGGTAAGGAACTGGGGGCTAAGATGATGGGAAGATGTGGTGGGGAGTAGGGAGGGTCACTGAGATACCGTGGAGGCACCTCACCTGCCTGTCCACCCGCAGGATGGACCAGCAGTGCCCGCGGGGCTGGTGGGGGAGCCCAACCTGTGGCCCCTGCAACTGTGATGTTCATAAGGGCTTTGACCCCAACTGCAACAAGACAAATGGGCAGTGTCACTGCAAGGTGCGCCTGGCCCCTGACCCCTGACCTTTTAACTCTTCCCTAGCCATGATTTGCGATTCTCATCTGGCTTACTGACCCCTGTCCCCTGACTCAGGCCTTGACCTCTTGCCCACGTCCTGTGACCTAACTGCCATTTCTCGTCCTTGACATCTAACCCCTCCCTTAAGTTTCACTTGAGGCCCAGTCTTCCTCCTGGCCTGTGAGCATCGTTCTCTTGAGTCCTCTCATTCCCCAAGCTCTGACCTCTCACTTCAGGCTCCTGACCCGTTCTCAAACAGGAGTTCCACTACCGACCGCGGGGCAGCGACTCATGCCTCCCGTGTGACTGCTACCCAGTGGGCTCCACCTCGCGTTCATGTGCCCCCCACAGCGGGCAGTGTTCCTGTCGCCCAGGAGCCCTTGGCCGCCAGTGCAACAGCTGTGATAGTCCTTTTGCAGAGGTGACAGCCAGTGGCTGCCAAGGTGAGCTCCACCCAGCTCCACACATAAAAGGCTAGCACTGGCATGCTGCCTGCCACAGAGCATCATGGCATTCTTATCTCTTTGGGTAGGAACTCTGGGAGGCCTCTCTGAGGGGATACTGACACCCAGGGAATCCCCACATTTGCCCCAAGTACTTTGATGACCTGTCATAGAACCTGACAGGCCATCTCCCGTGAGGCCAGCAGGGGAGTGGTGGGCAGTGGGCCTGGGTTGGGTGGTGGAGGGACAGTAGATGTGACCGTCACTTGCCCCAGTCCCTGGCCATTTGGCTGAGTGCCTTGTTTTTCCCTAGTGCTCTATGATGCCTGCCCCAAGTCCCTGAGATCTGGCGTGTGGTGGCCTCAGACCAAGTTTGGTGTCTTGGCCTCAGTACCCTGTCCTCGGGGGGCCCTGGGTGAGTATCTGGGGGGCAGGCACATCGCTGAGGGTGGGGGTGGGCTTGTCCTTTGACTGCTGGAGCCACCTTCTTTCCTGAGTTGGGTGGCCTTGTTTCTGCCATGAGATGGGAGTGGGGTTGGGGTCCATGTGGGCCCCTCACTACTTCCTAAGGGCTCTGGGTCCCTCCACACACCTCACTGAGCCTCCGTCTGTTTCTCTTGGCTTCTGGGCAGGATTGCGGGGTGCAGGTAAGGGGTACGTGTTTGCTCAGGTGCGCTGCCCGCTCCCACTTGCCAGAGCTTTTGCAAATCCCTCCTGCTGCCTGGTCCCTGCAGACCCCTCCCCACTGCCTGAGGTCTCTAAAAGCTACTCCCAACTGCTTGAAGTCCCTGGACACCCCTTCCTGCTGTCTGAGGACCAACCCCAGGGTCCTCAGAGACCCCCTCCCCACTGTCTGAGGACCCTGAAGATTCCTCCCCACTTCCTAAGGTCCTTGCAGATACCTCGTCAGTTCCTGAGGTTCCTGCAGGTCTCTCCCTACTGTCTGAGGTCAAGAAAGACCCCACACACACCATTTGAGAACCCTACAGACTCCTCCCCACTGCCTGAGGTCCCCGCCAAGCCCTCCCCGTTGCCTGAGGTCCCCTGCAGTGGCTGGACAGAGATTGTCTGTATGCATGTTCGTGTGTGTGTCTTTCTGTGCCTGCACATGTGTCTGTGAGTCTGTCTTGAGGGGAGGGAGCTCTGTGTTTAAGGTAGGGTCCCTCTTGCTAATGGCTACAGGCTCCTTTATGGCCCAGGTCAATTCTTACGCAAACCCCACCCGAATCCCACAGTCAATAGAGCGATGGCAGAAAAGTCATCACTGGGGCAGTTAAAACTTGTGTGATAACTTTCACTCCCACACTTTGGTCACAAAATACTCCTGGAGAACCTGGTGTATGCCAGCACGTGTGTGTGTGTGTGTGTGTGTGTGTGTGTGTGTGTGTGTGTATGAGAGAGCATTGTGTCTGTGTGTTTGTCCTGGTCCACACACCTATGTGGATGCAGATGTGAGCATTGGTGTGTGTGAGTGTGTGTGCACTTGCCCTGGGCCACATATCTGTGAACCGCCCCTGGCGTGTGTGCGCACGCACATGCACATGCGCGTGAGTGGGTATGTGCACAGGCCCCACCTTGTGCTCACCTTTATAGTTGGTGTGGTCTGCAGACCCTTCAGGAATTGACTGACAAGCAGCTAGGGCCTGCCTGGGCTGGGGGCTGGGCTGCTCCATCCAGGAGTCTAACCGCAGATCCCTGGTACCCTGGTCTCTGCCTCAGCGCTCCTCCTGGGATGGGAGAAGGTGCTGTGGTCACCTTCTCAGTGAAGGTGTCCAGGCCCCCAGGCCTGACCAGGGCTTGCCTGCTCCAGGTGCTGCTGTGCGGCTCTGCGATGAGGACCAGGGTTGGCTGGAGCCCGACCTCTTCAACTGTACTTCCCCTGCCTTTCGAGAACTCAATCTGCTGGTGAGACTGCCCAGACCATGCCCTGCACTCAAGACCTGCCTGGCCCCGGCCCCAGCCCTGGCCTCAACTTCCCCAGGCCTGTGGTAGGCCCCAGACGCCATGCCCCAGCCCTTGACCTGGGCTTTTCCTGGTTGCCCTTTAACCTGGCCTAACCCTTCCTGTGAGGCTTTTGAGAAAGGCCTAAGGGACCACAGTGACCACCCGCATCTTTGTCCTGGCAGCTGGATGGCCTAGAGCTGAACAAGACAGCATTGGATACCGTGGAGGCCAAGAAGCTGGCTCAGAGGCTGCGGGAGGTGACCGGCCACACTGACCACTACTTTAGCCAAGATGTCCGAGTCACTGCCCGCCTCCTGGCCCACTTGTTGGCCTTTGAGAGCCACCAGCAGGGCTTTGGGCTGACAGCCACACAGGATGCCCACTTCAATGAGGTGGGGCTGTACCCTGTGCTCCTGACCCCCTAGCCCTGGACTCCAAGCCCTGGGTCCCCCATTCAGGCCCCTCCTGGTCCCAGGGAAGTGAAGGCTCTGGGCTCTCCTTCCCTCGTCCTCTAGACCCACCCCCTTGCCGGCTGGGCCCCTCTGAGCACCTGACCAGACCCCTCAGGCCTGCCCTGTCCCTTCACATGTCCTCACCCAGCTGAGCCCACTTTCCCCTCCCTCCTCCCAGAATCTGCTGTGGGCCGGCTCTGCACTGCTTGCTCCAGAGACCGGGGACTTGTGGGCAGCACTGGGGCAACGGGTCCCCGGGGCCTCCCCTGGCAGCGCAGGACTGGTGCAGCGTCTTGAGGAGTATGCAGCCACACTTGCAAGGAATATGGAACTCACATACCTGAATCCCGTGGGGCTGGTGACACCCAACATCAGTACGTGGCGGGTGGAGTGGGGTGGAGTGGGGCAGGGGGCTGTGAACGGGCAAGGACCTGGACATCTGAGGGGCTAGAGGCTATCAATATCAACCTTAGTGGCAGGAGACTGGGTTGCCACCCTCAGCGCTTTGCAGGGACAGGCTCTGTGCTGGTAGCAAGGAGGCTATGGGGTGTGGGACTCGCGTACAGGATGAGGTAGGAGGCAGTGGGACCCTCAGCACTGGGAGGAGATCCTTGATGGTCTCACCCCTCTTCCTCCTGGCCAGTGCTCAGCATTGACCGCATGGAGCACCCCAGTCTGACCCGGGGGACCCGTCGCTACCCTCGTTACCACAGCAACCTCTTCCGAGGCCAGGATGCCTGGGATCTTCACACCCATGTGCTGCTGCCTTCCCAGTCCCCACGGCCGTCCCCACCTGAAGGTAAGAGCCCTTGGGTGACCTCTGGGCAAGGTCCTGTTTCCTAGCCCCACCAAGCCATATATCATGTCGCCCTCCTGCGTTTCTCTGCTTACCAGACCTCCCCCATGTCAGACCCCCTGTAAGAGACTCTTCCCACGTCAACACTCCACCCCCACCTGGTCACACCACTCTCGCCACAGATGACCTCTCCCAGGCCTGATATTCAGGATCTAGTCCTGGGAGCCCATGTTCCCTTTGTGGGCCCCCCCTCGCCCTATCCCCCAGTCCCGGACCTGCAGGCTTGGGTTCAAAGCTGGGTTTGTGGGTGCTCGGGCTTGGAGGTCACTGACAGTAGATCCCTCCCTTGGCAGTTCTGCCCACAAGCAGCAGCAGTATGGAAAACTCCACCACCTCCAGTGTGACTCCCCCACCAGCACCCCCGGAGCCCGAGCCTGAGCCTGGGATCTCCATCATCATCCTCCTCGTTTACCGCACTTTGGGAGGGCTGCTCCCTGCCCAGTTCCAGGCTGAGCGTCGCGGCGCCAGGTACACGGGTGGAGTTACTCCCAGGCCCCTCACCCTAAGTTCCTGCAAGCTTCTATCCAGCCTAGCACCCCCTTTTTAATGGGCAAATAAGCAGGTTCACAGACACACAGATGCTCCTATGCACAGCCCCAAGGAGCCTTGTCCACACTGGCCGGCTTCCACGTCAAATGTGTTCTGTGGAGTTGTGCAGAGTGGCAGACAGGCACGGAGCCATGCTGGGGCAGTCACATGTAGGAGCCAGGCACAGACAGGCAAACTGGCTGATGGAGGTCAGTCAGATGGGGGTGGCAGGGAGGGCAGTTTGAAGCAAGTAATGTGGAGCTCCTCGGCCTTAGGCTCCCAGTCTGGGCAATGGGTCTGAAACCCCTTGGCTGGAGAGAACCTGCCATTCCTGCAGAACCATGACACCCCAGGTAGGCCATAGACCCCTGGTCTTAAAGCAGCCCAGCAGAGGCTGAAGGGGCTCTCAGAAATAACACCCACTCAGGAACATCCTAGACTGGCTTGGCCGTGGCAAGCGGCATGAAGACAGTGAAGTAGGCAGTTGGAGGTTATGGAGGTCTGCAGTGTCCAAGCCCAGGTGGGGTGTCTCCTCAGGCTCCCCCAGAACCCTGTTATGAACTCCCCGGTGGTCAGCGTGGCTGTGTTCCATGGACGCAACTTCCTAAGGGGTGTCCTGGAGTCCCCGATCAGCCTCGAATTCCGCCTGCTGCAGACGGCGAATCGGAGCAAGGCGATCTGCGTGCAGTGGGACCCACCTGGCCCGTGAGGACCTCCACTCTGGAAACCCTTAGTCCCCCTGTTAGCCCCTGGGAGGCCCAGCCTGCCCTTAGGCCCCCACAAACACCCTGTGCACCCAGGCCCGTGAGGAATGCTGCTCCCCGACTCAGATACCCTCAGCCCTTGCCACCACCTCTCACAAACCCCTGCCTGGCGATGGGGCCCTCCTCAGAGCAGATGGTAGGTCTAACTGCCCTGTGGCTGCAGGGCGGACCAGCATGGCATGTGGACAGCACGGGACTGCGAGCTGGTGCACAGGAATGGGTCCCACGCACGGTGTCGCTGCAGCCGGACAGGGACCTTCGGGGTCCTCATGGACGCCTCCCCCCGTGAGGTGGGGCTGTGTTCAGGGTCCTGAGGAAGTGGGAGGGTCAAAGGGCAGCGGTGCCCAACACCAGCCACCATCCTGTCCCTACAGCGGCTAGAGGGTGACCTGGAGCTGCTGGCTGTGTTCACCCACGTGGTCGTGGCCCTGTCTGTGGCCGCCCTGCTGCTGACTGCGGCCATCCTGCTGAGCCTGCGCAGCCTCAAGTCCAACATGCGTGGGATCCATGCCAATGTGGCGGCCGCCTTGGGGGTGGCAGAGCTGCTCTTTCTGCTGGGGATCCACAGGACCCAAAACCAGGTACAGGGTCAGGGTCAGGGGACCTGCGTCCTGATAACCTCTCCTGGCCCAGGTGTCAGAGCTCAGGGTCAGAGGTCAGGGACACTCCAGCTGGGGCCAGGGTTCGGGGCAGGACACTGGGGTAAGGTGCTGTGGTTTAGGTGTCAGAGGTGGGGAGCATATGCCTGGGGTGGGGTTCTGAGTTGGGCGAGGCAGGAGAGGTCCTGACGCCCCCTGCTCTGCCTTCAGCTGCTATGCACCGCGGTCGCCATCCTCCTGCACTACTTCTTCCTCGGCACCTTCGCCTGGCTCCTCGTGCAGGGGCTGCACCTCTACCGCATGCAGGTCGAGCCCCGCAACGTGGACCGTGGCGCCATGCGCTTCTACCATGCCCTCGGCTGGGGTGTCCCTGCTGTGCTGCTGGGTGAGGGCCCTGCTCACTGGCCCATCCAGGCTGTGACCCCTGACCTCCATCCATCACATGGCCTGGCCCCTGCCCCCCTGATCATGACCCCAGCCTCAGTCCCCCATGCCCTCTGCTCCGGGAGGGGCCTGCTCTCAGCCTCAGCATCTCAATACTGAGAGCTCAGCAGCTCTAGAACACACCCCTTCCGTCCTACCCCTTCTCCCCCGCCAGGCCTTGCTGTTGGCCTGGATCCAGAGGGCTACGGGAACCCCGACTTCTGCTGGATCTCAGTCCACGAACCCCTCATCTGGAGCTTCGCAGGCCCTGTGGTCCTTGTCATCGTGGTGAGTGCCCTGCACTCGATACCACCTTAGAGGCAGAAGGGGGCCCTGCAGCAGGTGTGGTGCTGGCAGCTGAGGGGTGCCAGGTGGCAATCCGCAGGCTTCCTGGGCTCAGCCTCTACTTCTGTTCCCCACTCAACTGGCTGAAGATGGACACATGGGGTCAGAGATGGCTGCCTCTCCCTGCCTCTGCCTCCCTGCATCTCTCTGTCTGTCCCTCCACCTTTCACTCCCTCCCTGGTTTCCTTTCTGACTTTTTCTGTGATTCTAAGCTCCTATGTCTCTGTTCCTGATCCCGTGTGTGTGTGTGTGTGTGTGTGTGTGTGTGTGTGTGTGTGTGTGTGTTTCTGGCTCTGCCTCACTCTCTATGAGTCTTATTCTCTGTCTCTCACCATCTCTTTCTCTCTCTGCCCTGCCCCACTCCACATGTCTGGCCTTGGATCCAGATGAACGGGACCATGTTTCTCCTTGCTGCCCGCACGTCCTGCTCTTCTGGGCAGAGGGAGGCCAAGAAGAACCCTGTGCTGTGAGTTGGCTGGATGGGGAATGTGGGAGCTTCTCACCCCTCCTGGGTGGCTCTGGGGTTCCCAGAGCATCTCTGGTGCAGGCTGGGCTCCAGATTCTGGGTAGTGGGAGGAAGTCATACTTGCTGTGGCCTGCGGTTCCTCTCTGGTGCCCTCGCCATACTCTGGCCCCACGTGTGTTTCCTCCCTGCCATCTCCCACTCTCCCATGGCCTAGGTGGCTCACTTTGCCCCCCTGCCCATGTGTCCCCACCTATCGTCCATGTTTTCTCACGTGCCCACCCTTCCTGTGTTTTCCCCATGTCCCCTCATGGCTCTCTGAGTACCTGGTTCTTTCTGTGACCTCTCATCTCCCCTAGTGCCCTCCATGTTCCTATGTAAATCCCTTTCCTTCCATGTCCCCTACGTGATCCCGCGCATCCTCCTGTGTCCCCTGCATGAGCCCCGTGTGACGCTTGCATGTCCTCCTGTGTCCTTCCATGTTCCCACGGTAGGACCCTTCGTAGCTCCTTTCTGCTCCTTCTACTGGTCAGTGCCTCCTGGCTCTTTGGCCTCCTGGCGGTCAACCACAGCATCCTGGCCTTCCACTACCTCCACGCCGGACTTTGTGGGCTCCAGGTAACGCTGGCATCCCTCCCTCTCCCTGGATCAGATGGGGCTTCAGCAGCGGGGGTCCAACCCTGGGCAGGGCTTTGGCCTGGGGCTTACTCCTGCTGGATGCCTGACACCAGGCTGGGTGCTGATACCAGACTGACCTTCACCAACACTGAGGCTCCTGGCCGCTTGCCGGCCACACTGACCTTTACTGACTCCAGCCACTCGTGCCACTCTGACCTCTCACTGCGTTGCTGACCCCCTGGGGACACTGCTCTGACCTTCTCTGACTCATTTCTGATCCCTCACTGACCCTTGCTGACCTGCAGGGCCTGGCGGTGCTGCTGCTCTTTTGTGTCCTGAATGCAGATGCCCGGGCTGCCTGGACACCAGTCTGCCTGGGCAAGAAGGCAGTACCCGAGGAGGCCAGACCAGCACCTGGGACGGTGAGGGGCTCTCAGGGCTGGGAAGTCGGGGGGTGGGGCCAGGAGGCCAGGGTGTGAGGCTTCTCCAGGGCTGGCTTACACTCTGGCACCCCCTTCCCTCAGGGGCCTGGGGCTTACAACAACACAGCACTCTTTGAGGAGAGTGGCCTCATCCGCATCACTCTGGGTGCCTCCACCGTCTCCTCAGTGAGCAGTGCCCGCTCTGGCCGGACCCAGGACCAAGACAGCCAGCGGGGCCGTGGCTGCCTCAGGTGAGCAGAGGGGCCTCCTCGTGTTGGGGACACACAGCTCAGACCAGCCCCACTTTACCAGGGGTGGGCATTACCAGGCCCCATCTCGGCTATCTGCTGCTGCCTCTGCCCCAGATGCCTCCTGCCTCGCTCCTGGGATGGCTTCAGAGCCATTCCACATGCACACACAGAAACCCGAGCCTCCGAAGCACCCCATCACATCCCTCT
The DNA here is from genome assembly GCF_001890085.2 of Hipposideros armiger. Lineage (NCBI taxonomy): Eukaryota > Metazoa > Chordata > Mammalia > Chiroptera > Hipposideridae > Hipposideros > Hipposideros armiger. The sequence continues at coordinate 1,955,875 of NW_017731368.1, forward strand.
TTGATGGGGTGGGGGGCTCCTGCATTTCCAGGGACAATGTCCTGGTTCGACATGGCTCGGCTGCTGACCACACTGACCATAGCCTCCAGGCTCACACTGGCCCCACCGACCTGGACGTGGCCATGTTCCATCGAGATGCTGGTGGAGGTGGGGCCTGGGTCAGGGAGGAGGGATGCAAAGGCTCTCCCCCCAATTCCCCTTTCTCCTTCCCCAAAATTGGGAGCAGTGGTGACTGCAGTGGGGTGGGCTTCCCCTAGGTCACTGCCCCAGGAGGTACCCAACCACCTTCTGTTCCTACCCCAACTCCAAGCTCTCCCCAGGTCCCCAGCTCCCTCTCTGTAGCCATCCTCAAGACTCCCCACGTCGCTCATTTCCCCAAGCCACTGCTAGGCCTCCCTTTTTCTGACCTTCCCACCTCCAGGCGCAGACTCCGACTCTGACAGTGACCTGTCCCTGGAGGAGGAGAGAAGTCTGTCCATCCCATCCTCAGAAAGCGAGGACAATGGCCGGACACGGGGGCGTTTCCAGCGTCCACTCCATCGGGCAGCCCAGAGTGAGAGGCTCCTCACCCACCCCAAAGGTGATGGGGCCCTCTGACCCCATAGGTGACCAAAGGACACCCCATATTCCATTTGGGTGTGATCCAGGGACCCTGCTATTCCCTGAAGATTCCTGGGACCAACCTACTGGGAACCTGGGTCATTACTGGGCCCCCACACCCTTTTTGCCATCCAGCCTCCCAGCAGTGTTCTGCTGGCTGGAGACCCAGGAACAGCCCGGGCAACAGAAGCACAAGGTCAGGGATGTTGTAGGGTGACATGTCACCCCTCCAGCCCCTGGGCCTCCCTGAGAGTTGGGGTTCCACTCTCAGTTATCAGGTTCGCCCACCCCCAGTCTCTGTCCACCTCCAGTCGAGAGTGTGGGTTATCAGAAACCCCTCCTTGGATGGTTCCATTAATCTGTTCCCATCTATGCTCAGTGAGAACAGCCAGGGTTTCAGGAGTTGTTTGGGTCAGAGCTCACCAGATCTGGATCACAGAGGTCATGAGTCACTGGGGTCAACCCAGAGGCTCCTGTGACCTGCTCTGGCTCCACAGATGTGGATGGCAACGACCTCCTGTCCTACTGGCCAGCCCTGGGGGAATGTGAGGCTGCTCCCTGTGCTCTGCAGACCTGGGGCTCCGAAAGGCGCCTGGGACTGGACACCAGCAAGGATGCAGCCAACAACAATCAGCCGGACCTGGCCCTGACCAGTGGAGACGAAACCTCCCTGGGCCGGGCCCAACGCCAGCGGAAAGGTGTGATCCCTGACCTTGGCCTATACTTTAGGGACCCCAGGGACCACCATGCGCTGACTCAGGGATTTCATCCTCCCAATCCCAAATTGCTTCACAGGGATCCTGAGAGCTCCTGTTGCTTGGATCTGGGGGGTTTCTGCTCTTCTACCCTTCATGGTCCCCGGGGACTGCCCCATCCTGCTGTGGTCTGGAATTGCCAGCCCCATTCCCTGGTGTGCATCACAGAAACCCCAGGGACAACTCCTGCCCCAACCCAGGGGATTCCTCCCCCTCCCCCAATCCCAGTCTGCTTTGTGGGGACCCTAGGAGCCGCTGTGCCCCAGATCTCAGAACTCCTGCTCTAACCCGGAGGGTTTCTGCCCCCTACTTTGCTTTACAGGAACCCCAAGAGGTTGCACCTGCCCCAACTCAAGGGGTTTCAGCCCTCACTCCTGTTTCACAGGGACCCCGGGGACTGCCCCTGCCCCATTCCAGTGAATTCCTGCCCTTTGACCATAGTTATATCACCAGAACCTGGGGCTGCCCCTCCTCCGACCTCAGGGGGAGGTTTGCCCCTACCCATGTACATGGGGACTGCCCTGTCCCGACCTAGGTGATTAGTGTCCCATCCTGTTGCCTCTCTGGAATTTCCAGGAGCTGCCTCTGTCCCTCTCAAGGGGTTTCTGCCCCCAGTCCTGTGTCACAGGGATACCAGGGCTGCTGGGCTCCTAGACCCAGGGAGTTCCTGCCCGCCCTGTATATACCCTGTCCCCATTTGCTCCCTCACAGGCATCCTGAAGAATCGATTGCAATGCCCACTGGTGCCACAGACCCGAGGCGCCCCTGAGTTGTCCTGGTGCCGTGCAGCCACTTTGGGTCACCGTGCTGTGCCAGCTGCCTCCTATGGTCGCATCTATGCTGGAGGGGGCACAGGCAGCCTTTCGCAGCCAGCTAGCCGCTACTCCTCCCGTGAACAGCTGGACCTGCTTCTCCGGCGACAACTGAGCCGTGAGCAACTGGAGGAGGCCCCTGCCCCTATTCTGCGTCCCCTAAGTCGGCCAGGTTCCCAGGAACACCTGGATGCTGTGCCAGGCCGCCTGGAGCCCAGGGATCGGGGCAGCACCCTACCACGGAGGCAGCCACCCAGGGACTACCCTGGCAACTTGGCCGGCCGCTTTAGGTCACGAGATGCACTGGACCTAGGGGCACCCTGCGAGTGGTTAAGCACACTCCCTCCACCCCACAGTGTCCGGGACCTTGACCTTCAGCCCCCACCTCTGCCCCTGTCTCCCCAGCAGCAACTCTCAAGGGACCCCCTCTTGCCATCCCGGCCCCTGGACTCTCTGTCCAGGAGATCGAACTCAGGGGAGCGGCTGGACCACGTGCCTAGCCGGCATCCCTCTCGAGAAGGCCTTGGGCCATCCCCGCAGCTGCTCAGAGTTCGGGAGGACCCAGCCAGTGGTCCTAGCCATGGCCCCTCCACAGAGCAGCTGGACATTCTCTCCTCTATCCTTGCCTCCTTCAATTCCTCGGCTCTCTCCTCTGTGCAGTCCTCAAGCACGCCTTCGGGCCCTCACACCACTGCCACGCCTTCTGCCACAGCCTCTGCACTTGGCCCCTCAACACCACGCTCTGCCACGTCCCACAGCATCTCGGAGCTGTCGCCCGACTCAGAGTAAGCAGAGTCCAGCCACCTGTTCACACCCTCATCAGCTTAGGGCAGCCTCCTGTGCACTCTGCTCTGTGTTCTGCCACAGAATGGGGTGTGGGTTGGCAGACAGTGTGGGCTCCCCCAGGCTCAGCACAGTAAGAGGGCTATAGGCCGAGGGCATAAATCTGGTAGGAAGTAGGACTGTGATTAAGATGGACTTGCTGCCTGTATGATTGGGCCCAGCCACCCTCTCCTGTACTTCCTGGGCTAAGGAGGAAAGGTGGGTACCTTCCAAAAGGACTTAAGCTAGTGGAGGGGGGGAGGGCAGGAACCAAGCAAGAGGGACAGGAAGGAGAGGGGCAGGAGGCTGTGTTTAGGGGGTAAGTATAGGATAAGGAGGGGTCGGAAGTAGTGCCAGGATATGGGTGCCTTATATTCCAGTCTGAGGACCTAACTCTGATGGTAGACCATTCATTCATTCATTCATTCATTCATTCACTATTAAGTTCCTCCCGCCTGTGGGCACTGGCATTGGGCACACAGGAATTGAGTTGGGACCTGGTGCATCTCAGGTGCCTGTCAGGCATCTGTGGGGTAGGGGATGACAGACATTCCCAGGAAGCAGCTGGTTACACAGGAGTCAGAGAGGGAGCGGGGAGGAACCAGGAATTGCCAGATCTTGGAGGCCAAAAGAAGAGTTTAGTTTCAAGGGGGAGGAATAGCTAGGTCAGGCTCTGTGGAGGTCTGTAGAGTGAGAAATCTTTGGGGGGAGGGGGACCCTGGGAGTGGGGCAGGAGACCAGCAGAATCTGAGCAGAGTTGAGGGAAGAGAAAGGAAGGAGAGGGGCAAAGGATTTGGGGGCCTGGTGCCCAGAGCTCTGGAAAGATGGTAGGGGTGAGGATGAGCGGGAGCTGTGAGCACCAAGCACCTGGATCCTCTTGCAGCCTAACCTTGGTGTCTGGCTCTTGGGGGGAGGGCAAGGAGAAGCTGGGGGGCACTGAGCAAAGGTTCAGGCTCTGGAGTCACACTTCACCTCTCTGAGCCTCAATTTCCTCATTTGCAAAATATGTCTGTAGTAACAGACTCAGATGTGGAGATTTTTGAGACAAAATCTTAGGGTGCTTAATGTGATGTCTATACATAGTAGATGCTTGCTAAGTGCTTAGAGAAAAGACATAGGTGGCCTGCCAAGGGGCCTTGCTGATGGTCTGGGGGTCCAGAATGAGCATAAGGGAGCTCGGGACTGAGAGGCAAAGGTGATGGGAGAGGTGGGGGGAAGCGGGCGGAGGTGAGGCGAGATGGGGGGAGTCCAGAGCCACCTGACTCAGTCTCCTCTCAGCAACTGCCTTTGATGTCCTCACTCAACTCTGCAGAGTTCCCAGAAGTGAGGGTCACTCCTGAGGGACAGACGGACAGCTGAGGAACAGCCGAGGGTGATGGAGGATTTGGGCCAACAGAAGGAGACTCCAGGGGTCGGGCTGATCCCAAGGCAGCCCCCAGCTCGCCCTGTTGCTGCAGTGCTGAGGTTCCATGCTCGTCTGTGAGCGTGAGCACGTGTGGAACAGGCATGCAGGGCGAGGGAACTGAAGGGAGGACTTTTATACGTTTTGTACCTTTGTAACCAGAGAGATATGCTTATGTTATTTTTCAGCTTTTCTGTCGCCCGGGGTTCTGAGACTGGGCTGGGAGAGGGAGGGGGACAGAGGGAAGGAGGTGCAGAGTTTGGCCCCTTTTGGGTCCCTGGCAAACCATTTGCTCTTTTGTCTCATCTTACTGGGGTAGATTCAGGCAAATGCCCTCTGCCTCCAGGTTGATCTAAATATTGTCAGGGCCCAAAGTACAGAATTGATCTTTGCTTTTTCTTGGATGCCCCAAGGGCCAAACTTCTGGGACTGGGGCGTGGTCTTGGAAAGGGGGGGTCCTCTGACCTCCTCACAGGGGCTCACTCATGCTGCCCCTCCCCATGGACATGGATGTTTATTATGCGGAGTCCTTGCCACTTACTGCCTTATGACCTAGGACTGATGCTGTGGGTGCTGGTGGAGCAGCAGATGTCATGTTTACAGAGCAAGGCTTCCCTTTCTCCCCGGGGGAGAGGCTGGGCCTCTAACCAGACATTCCCTGCAGAGGGTGGACCCAGGGGTCTTTTTTCAGCCCCAGCCCCTGCTGTGAGCAAAAGTTGTCTGTAGTGCCATTCGATCCCCTGACACTGCCCCTGGCTAGAATTTATTCTGAAGGGTGGGGTAGGAGGGAGAGCCAGGGAGCAGAAACAAGATGCAGAATGTAGGTGCCACTGCCTCCCAAGTTTACAGGAACCTCCCTGGTCCTAGGCACCTGGGCTGCAGGAAATGACGCAGCTCCACCTCTCCTTTATTCTCTTCTAAAGGGAAAAAAGACTGTTAAGACCCTGTTCACAAAACTCTTTTATTTGTCTGATGTCCAGAACTGGGGACTTTTATTGTTACTTTGTTTACAGTTCAAGATTTACAACATTTTAAAACTTTGTTTACAACTTAAAACTTTGAATTTTTACACTTTGTTTACAGTTGAGAATGTTTTTCCCCCCCTTTGTTTACAAGTGAAAAGTAGAGACAGTGGGAGAGGGGCTTGGAGGACCCACCTGTGAGGACCCTGGACCCGGTCATATGGAGGGGTTTCTAACCCCTAGCTCTCCCAGGCCAAAGGTCAGCCCTGAGTCCCCTGCTGAACAGCAGACCCAGAAGGCATCCTCTGACCACTGGTAACAGTGGTGGTGTAGGATTTACGGGGGGAGGAGGTGTGCAGACACCCCCTCCCCTACGCATACTTTTGGGAGGCAGTTTCCAAGGAGATTAAAAGTTTCATGTTACTGACTGGTGCCAAATCCCACCAGCCAGGACCCCAGCTCTCCTTACCCAGAATGACCCCAACCCTTGAAAGGTTGAGGGGTCCACTGTGGGGAGAGAGGGTTGTCCTTGCTATGTCCTAGGTTCTGTAGATGCCCCTCTCTGGGGGTTGCCCCTCCAGCCCCGTGGTCCCCTTTCCTGTCTGTGTAAATTGTTCCGTGAAGCCGCGCTCTGTTTTGGGAATAAACTTCTATAGAAAATGGTTATTGCCTCTTTCTGTTTGGTGGGGTCAGAGGGTGGCTATGAATGATTCAAGTCAAGCTGACCTTTGGGAGAAATCTGAGCAGTCTCTCCATCACCCTCCCCAGAACGTCCAGCTATTTTTAGCCCACTTCATGGGAGATTCGGACCAGGTTCCCATCTCTTTCACTCTGAATTCTGGCCTATCACCTTGTGATTGGGGCCTGAAGTATGAGCGCAGGTGCCAGGAGTAAGGCCCCAAGGGAAAGCCCCTCCCTGTCAAGGCAGCAACTTCTTAAGTCTTCAGGGCCTGCAGTTTTAACCTGGCATTTGCCCTAGCCAGGTGTCAAACCAACCCTAGGAACTTTGTCCTTGCTAACCCTTCAGACCGTTGACAGCACTGACCCCTACCAGCCTCTCAGACTTGGGGCCGGCGGCGATATCGCGTTCCCCCGCGGCTCCGCTCAGGCAGAAACCTTGGGGCAAGATGCCCGGGCTGTGCTATGTGTGGAGGAGGGGAACCTCAGGCTCATTTCAGGTCTGGATGTCCAGAGTTGAAGAGAGGTTTTGGGCATCTTCGGTCTCAGAGACATGCCCGATCTCACGGGAAGAGCCTGAGGGTGGCGTCTTCAGAGGCAAAATAGGCCCCATGGACTCGCATACCCTGACACACAAAGAAGGTTCAGACCACTAGTCGCGCCCCAGGCATCCTGCCCACTTGGGGGTTTCCCCTGCTCATCCCGCAGGGAACCTCCGCAAGAAGTCAGGAGACCTGGTATCAGCTCCGTCCCACTCAGGGACCTGGGGCCGCGGGTCCCAGTTCTGCAGTCCCACCAGGCTCAGGCAGGAGAGCTGGGCGAGTCACCTTGGGGGGGCAGGAGCGAGGCCGCAGGAGAAGAAGGGGTTAAATTTTCCTCCACAGGGTTTGTCCTGCCCACCTTGTCATTTAGGCCCCGCCCAAGCACGCTGATTGGCCCAAGCCTTCCCCGTCCTGCCTGGGAATTGGTTCTTGGGTGCACGCCGCAGGCTTGGCTCCTGTCCAAGCCCCGCCTTTTGGCCTGTAGCGGCCTCAATCCTGAACTGTTAGAGCAGCGGGCACCTGGCAGCAGGCCGGCAATGGGGCTGTCAGAGACGTCGGGGTGAGTGCAGGGCGCAGCCCGGGTTCCCGGTATCCGCGAGGCGCGAGCCACCCCATGGGCCCCGCTCAGGCGTGCGGCTTGAGTTGGCTCGGAAGGGGTACCACCAAGTTAGGCGCAGCCATTTTCCGGTTGCAACGCCTCGGTTTATCTCTTCGCCAATTTTCTGCTGGCGGCTGCCCAACACCAGCGAGGGATGGGGGCGAGAGCCAGCTCGGTCCCAGCCCCTGAGTTCTGTGCGGAAAGCCTCTCGATCGCCGCCTGAGGGCTAGCTGTGGGCCGCAGGGCGGCGGCTACGAACGGGGGAACCCCGGGCTAGGAGATGCGCTAGTGGGGCCCATTGGTGTCAGGAGATCGCGCGGCAAGAGAGTTCATTACAGAGGTCTGAGTCACCCAGCTGTACTACTTACTGATCCGGGAATGAACGCTCGGGTTCTGACCATGTGCTGTACTAGAGGGAGGAGCCAAGGATCTAGGTCCCGCCCTCTAAGCACAGGGTCCAGGGCGGGGTGGGAGTGGAGGAGTCCTTTTAGAAGACCTGAGTGACTCAAGAAGGAGGGGCGAGGGGGCTCAAAGATCTCTCTGTGAGACAGCGATGACCTGTCTCTGAGGATCTTCTTTGCAGCCACTCCACTTCCTCTTCCAATCGGGACACCCAGGTTTAGAGGCCCTTCCCAGGTGAGTTCCTGCTCCTTGGGTGAGATCCTAGGTCAGAGCTGCCTACAGATAGAACTTGCCTGACAGTTGAAAGCTTTCTCAGCAGGGAAGAGCTTTCCTCCAGGTAAGATGTCCTGTCTAAGATCTATTCCCAGGTGAGAGCTTTCTCCCATTCCAGGTGGGAGCCTCCCCCAGGTCAGAGGTTCCCTTAGGTGAGAGTACCCTCTGAATCAGAACTTTACTGGCAGGTGAAAACTTTCCCAGCTGGTGAAAGCTTCCCGCCAGGTAAAAGCTCCCCACTAAGAGCTCCTCTTCCCAGGTGAGATCTACTTCCAGAACAGCTTTCCCCCAGGTGAGAGCTTTCCCCAAATAAGAACTCCCTCCCCCACAGACCTCCTACTCCCAAGGGAGATCATCCCCCCTCTTCAGGTGGGAGCCTCTGGGCAGATCAGAGATTCTCCCTAGGACAGAATTTACCTGGTTGGTGAAAACTTTCCTGTCAGATTAAGAGCTTCCCCTGAGGTGAGATTGCCACGAGATCGCCTATTCTCAGGTGAGATCTTCTCCCTCTTCAGGTGGGAGCTGCTCTTTCCAGGTGGGAGCCTCCCCCTCCAGGTGAGACCCCTTTCTCTCCAGATGAGAGCCATCCCCTGGCTTTCCCAGATGAACTGAGCTTGTTTACAACCTGGACGCTGGGGCTGGAGGCTCAGGGGCAATCTTCACCCTAATATTTTCCTTCCTTGGAGGAGAGGGGCTCATCTGAAGAGGGGTGTGCCTGAAAAACTTGCCCCCTGGTTTGCTGGATCCCATCCTTTCGTATGTTCTCAGACAGCAAGCACTGGGCTCCTGGGGCAGCTGGATAAGGACTCAGACTGGACAGGGATTGGCTGGGGAAGAGCAAAGGGTGGGACGGGGAGAGGAGGAGACTGGGAGGGGCAGTCAGCCTGGGACCTGGCTTACAGAACACTCAGGGCTGGGCAGCCACACCTGGGCTGAAGGTGTGGCCTGTGCTCATCCTGCTGTCTCCTTGTCGGGGACTTTGGCCTAGCAAGAGGCTTCCACCAGCCAAAGTTCAGATATTGCCCCTGCCTGAGTGTGGGCATGGGAGCCAAGGGGCCAGCTGGGAGCTGGACCTACCCAGATCTTGGGGCCTAGAGAAGGCAGGTGGATGACTGTGGTCTGAGGAGGAGATGTGGGGGAGGTTGGGCCAGGGGTGCCCTCACTGTGTCTCTGATCTCGCCACCCCAGACCGAGGGACACACAGGTACTGCTGGCCATGACAGAGACAATGGAGCTGAGGAGGCGAGACTACCACGTGGAGCGGCCACTGCTGAACCAGAAACAGCTGGAGGAGCTGGGGCGCTGGGGCTCAGCAACTGGGACCCGTCGGTTGCGAACCTGGTTGCAGTAAGGCTGAGAGGGTGAGGGGCTAGGGGACACGGGCAGGACTTAGGTAGCCCATGTCCTTCATACCTGCCCTTATATCCCTAGGTGTTCCCATGCTCGGGCCCGAGCCCTTCTGCTCCAACACCTCCCGGTTTTGGCCTGGCTACCCCGGTACCCCGTGCGTGAATGGCTCCTGGGTGACTTGTTGTCTGGCCTGAGTGTGGCCATTATGCAGCTACCACAGGGTGAGCCACCTCTGACCCAGAGGCTGGACCCTCAGCTTTTGGGTGGTGACCCTGGCCCGTCAAGGTCCTGGGCTTGAAGTCCCCTGCCCCACCCCTCCAAAATCCCTGAAACCGTGGCCCCTACCCCTGGAACTATGGCCTACGACCTAGTGCTGGGATTCCCTCATTCTTTCAAGGCCCGGCCTCCAACTCTACATTGCTACCGTTCCACCTCCAGGTCTGGCCTATGCCCTCCTGGCTGGATTGCCCCCCGTGTTTGGCCTCTACAGCTCCTTCTACCCTGTTTTTATCTACTTCCTGTTTGGTACTTCCCGACACATCTCCGTGGGTGAGTGGAGCCACCCAGCCTTGCAGGAAGATGCCCATATCCCCCATGGAGGACAGAGCAAAAGAGGGCTGAGCAGGGCAAGGGAACTTAGGGAAGAGGGCAGCATCGGTGCTGGGCCCCTGGGAGACTGGCCCAAGGGTCATCCCCAGACAGGACTAGGCCTCTGAGCGAGGGGCTGCAGATTCAGGTTATCTGCAGGAGGATGTGGGTGGGTTAAGCAACTCGAGGGACCCAGAACTTGGCATAGGCCTGAGAGCCTGAGGCAGGCTGTGCCCCGTTCCCATTCCCCCTTCCACCTTTCACGAGGTCCTGAGCCAGTGGACACAGTGGGGCAAGGTAGATGATGCCAACATCTCTAGCAACCCTCAGGAGCCCTTGAGCTCAGCACTGCCTGTATTGCACAGCATAACCTGAGGACATTTGTCTAAAACTGAATGTCTTCTGGCCTCTCCATTAAGATCAGGACTTCTGGGTAGGGCAGTGTGCTCTACCCTTCAGACATGCCCTGACTGGTCCCTGCAGGAACTTTTGCTGTCATGTCCGTGATGGTGGGCAGTGTGACGGAATCCCTGGCCCCAGATGAGGACTTTCTGCAGTTCCCAAACTCCACAGTCGATGAGGCGGCCAGAGATGCTGCCCGGGTACAGTTGGCCTCCACACTCAGTGTCCTGGTTGGCCTCTTCCAGGTGCGGAGCAGACAGAAATATGTGCCCCCCACTCCACTGCCTGACCCACTCCAACCCCCATCTGCCAGTTCCCCTGAGTGTCTGACCTTCACCATCTTCCTCATCGCATCCCTCTCTGATCCCACCTGCCCCAGGCTCAGCCACCCCTAGTATCCCCTGACTGCCCCTGGTCACCCCACAGGTGGGGCTGGGCCTGGTCCACTTCGGCTTTGTGGTCACCTATCTGTCAGAGCCTCTGGTCCGCGGCTATACCACAGCTGCGGCTGTGCAGGTCTTCGTCTCACAGCTCAAGTATGTGTTTGGTCTTCATCTGAGAAGCTCCTCTGGGCCACTGTCCCTCATCTATGTGAGTGAGGGTGGGAGGAGGGATGGGGGGTTTGCCCCATGACCTTGAGTGCTGGCTGTGACCCCGCCTCCCCTCAGACAGTGATAGAGGTCTGCCGGAAGCTGCCTCAGAGTGTGGTTGGCACCGTGGTCACTGCAGTTGTGGCAGGGACGGTGCTTGTGCTGGTGAAGCTGTTGAACGACAAGCTGCAGCGACATCTGCCCCTGCCGCTTCCCGGGGAGCTGCTCATGGTTAGGAGTCTGGGGGGGTGGGGGGCAGGGGAGAGGGGCAAGTGAGGCTATACCCCTGTGGGCATCCCCCAGGTATTTAAAGATTAAGTGGAGTGGGCACTGGTGAGAGTTCCTGGGGGTGAGGGGACCACAGTAAGAAGTCCCCATGTTGGCATCTTCCCACCCCTGACAGCACCTCCTCTTTTCCCAAATGGTGGTGTCTGTTTCTCACCCTGTCGCCAACTTCCCCCGACCTGCCTGAAGGTTCTGCTTCAGGCCTCCCGTCCGCCTTCACCCCCAGAGTGCTTTCTCCACACACCCCCCCCGACGGTGATGCCAGCACCTCCCTCCTCTGACCCTGTCCTCTCCCCGCAGCTTATTGGGGCCACAGGCATCTCGTACGGCGTGGGCCTAAAGCACAGATTCGGGGTGGATGTCGTGGGACACATCCCTGCAGGGTGAGCTCCAGCCCCTGGAGGTGGGAGGGAGGGCAGGCAGCCAGGCCCAGCAGCTTCCTTTGGTCTCACAATGTCCCTCACAGGCTGGCACCCCCAGTGGCCCCCAGCCCCCAGCTGTTCACAAAGCTTGTGGGAAATGCCTTCACCATTGCCGTGGTTGGCTTTGCCATTGCCATCTCGCTGGGGAAGATCTTCGCTCTGAGGCATGGCTACCGGGTGGACAGCAATCAGGTCTGGGGGACAGGAGGTGGGACATGTAGGGGGCAACCTGGCATTCGAGAGACCCCAGGGCCTGGGGGGGGGGATGGAGTAGCAGGTGGGACACAGGGAGATGGCAGCAAACAGGTGTGCTGGGGCCATGTGGGGGACGGAGGGTGGGAGAGCAGGACACCTGGGACAGCAGACAAGTCTTTGCGGGTTATTGAGTGGCGACGTGTAGGCCTAGACACAGTGGCAAAGTGACCAGGCAGGCCCTGCTAGTGAAGTCTCCTCACACCTGCGCTCTCCTCAACAGGAGCTGGTGGCCCTCGGTCTTAGTAACCTCATCGGGGGCTTCTTCCAGTGCTTCCCTGTGAGCTGCTCCATGTCTCGGAGCCTGGTACAGGAGAGCACCGGGGGAAACACACAGGTGGGCTTCAGGTGTGGGCAGGGCTGCACCCCTGTGTGCACACATACTGCTTCTCTGGGTCATGCCGCCCACGCTCACCCTCCTGGTTCCCCACCCTCCACTCCGCAGGTGGCCGGAGCCATCTCCTCCCTCTTCATCCTCATTATCATCGTCAAACTTGGGGAACTCTTCCAAGACCTGCCCAAGGTGAGCCCCCATTCCCGCCCAGCCAGGTTTGAGGGCCTTAGCCAGGCCAGGGGGCTCAGATCAGTCAGTCAGGTCCCAGGTGAAGTGCAGGGACACAAAGTCATGCCCTGTTTTTCAAGGTCGAGATCTTTGGGGTGAGATTTGGAGCCAAGGGTCAGGGGTTAGAACCCGGCAGAGTGCGATCCAAGTTGTCAGGTTCGGGGGCAGATGGTGGGTGCGTCGTTTGGGATTATGCCCAGGGGCTTGGGGTCAGCCCGGCTCATGCTGGGGGTCAGGCTTGTGAGCACCTTTCGGCAGCCGCGGGAACACTCCCCTACCCCCGCAGGCAGTCCTGGCAGCCACCATCATCGTGAACCTGAAGGGCATGCTGAGGCAGTTCGCCGACGTGTGCTCCCTCTGGAAGGCAAATCGTGTGGATCTGGTGAGAGGCCTTGGAGTTCCCGGGGGAACAGGGGCCTGCAGCACGCGGCCCCTCTAGACCCTGCTGACTGCTGCCCTGTGGTGTTTAGCTCATCTGGCTAGTGACCTTTGTGGCCACCATCCTCCTGAACCTGGACCTGGGCCTGGCAGTGGCAGTGGTCTTCTCCCTGCTGCTACTGGTGGTCCGTATGCAGCTGTGAGTCACCCCTCTCAGTCCCCCCCTTCCAGCCGGTGAAGGATGAGGTCCACACTGGCTCCCCCCAGCTTTCTCACATCTCGCAGGTGACCCTAGGCTCCTAGTACCCCCTCGCTGCCCCCTCTCCTCATGCCCCCCTCTCCCCATGCTCAATCTCTCCTTCACAGGCCCCACTATTCTGTCCTGGGGCAGGTGCCAGACACAGATATTTACAGAGACGTGGCAGAGTACTTAGAGGTGAGTGGCAGGGCTGAGCAGGAAGAAGGCGTGGATGGGGTAGGACAGAGGCAGAATGGGCCTTTGTCAGAGGCAGAATGGGCCTTTGTCAGTCCCTTCCACGCCTGATAAGAACATGAGGGGCTAAGGGCACTTTGGTTCTTGGAATTTCAGGGGAGGAATTTGGGTCTATGACCCTAACTCAGAGTATGAGGGGTTAGGAAGGGACAGAGCAAGAGTGGACGGAGATGGACCTGCGGGCCTGGGAAGGGCTCTCTCTGGGAGCCAGCAGGACAAGCCCCATCCCGCCTAGCAGCCTTGGGTCAGGAATGTCGGAGGGGCAGAATCCTGGGGCACGGGATGTCAGGGGGGCTGTTTCTTGATCTGATGAAGCCACTCAATCTCTATCATTCGTGGGTCTCCTTGCCAAGCACTTGGAACAGAGGTAGGGTCTCTGGAATAAACAAGCCCATCCCCCTGACACGGAGTCTTGAAGGCTGAGCACAGTATGATCAGGCAGAGCAACGGGAGGTCACGAGGGGCAGCAGCTCAGCTGGATGGAAAGGGAGGTACAGGGGTGGCACACCGTACAGGCAGGCCTGAATGCTGAGCAGAGACCTGGGCTGTGCCCTGAATGGGGTGGGAGCTGGGGAAGACACAGTTGGAATGGCAGCTGAGGAGGGGCTCTGACTGCATGCAGCATACAGAAAACAGGGCTGGGGTCAGAGACCCAAGCAGAGACCTCAAAGCCACTGAAACCTAGCCTGGGTAGTGGGAGATGAGGAGGAACAGGTGTAGGGTGCACTGGGTGAAGCCTGACAGGCGGCTGAGGGCCTGGGCGGAGGGCGGGAGCAGGACAGAGTCAGGATGACACCGGCCACAAGTCCTGCCGTGCTGACTGGGGAGCAGAGGGTTGAGGGGTGGCAGGCACTGGGGCACACAGGGGAGGAAAAGCAGGAGAACAAGGTGCAACCAGGAGAGAGGGCCCAGCCACCCCCACTCTGACCCATCCCCAGGCCAAGGAGGTCCCAGGAGTGAAGGTCTTCCGCTCCTCAGCCACCATGTGCTTCGCCAATGCCGAGCTCTACAGCGACGCGCTGAAGCAGCGGGTGAGGCCTGGGGTCCCCAGGGCGAGTGTCAGGGGGTCCCTCACCTCCTCAGAGTGCCCACATCCTCCCTGACATTTGCCTTTAGTGTGGTGTGGATGTTGACTACCTCATCTCCCGGAAAAAGAAGCTGCTCAGGAAGCAGGAGCTAAAGCTGAAACGACTGCAGAAGGAGAAGCTCCAAAAACAGGCAGGGAGCCCTTTGAGCCAGCGACTCCTGGCCCCGCCCAGCCTTCCTCCCAGCCGAGTTTCTTTATTACCCCTGCTCCTTTGTCCCTGATGCCCCAGGGACCCTGCTTTACTCCCTTAGCAGTCTGCTCTTGGCGGGTTTTGTTTTTCTCCCACCTCCTGAGCCTCTGACACCATGAACCATCACAGTCCTCTTCTGTTTATGGCTGTTCTGAAAGCTGGTCAAAACCCTGCAGCCTCAGCCTGGCCCTGGGTCCCAAGCTTTGGTTCTTGGCCCGTCTAACTGCCCCAAACCTGGGGCGGGGGTGGGGGGGGGGCAACACCAGGCCTGCCTGGCATGGCTATTATATGGCAACTGGAACAACTCTTTTCTGTCCCCCTCTTCCCTGGCCTAGACTGCTGCCTCCACGTGCACTTCCGTTTCCATCAATGTCAACACCAGTGACGGAGACATTGAGAGCAACAATGTGGAGGGTTCCAAGGCCAAGGTGAGGCTGACAGTGAGGGAGGGGCCAGCCACAAGCTGCAGAGATTGGGGTGCCCAGACAGTTCCTGTGAGGAAAGCCATGGACCTGCCACTGTGGGTTCAAGGTGGTTGTGCCAATGGCAGGAGGAATGGGATGACGGATCAGACACTCTGTAGAGGAATCTCTAGTGATATGCCATCGAATTCGACTGTGGCTTCTTGTCTGTGACCTGAGGCCTCGATGAGGAGCTTGAATTTGTAGTCCATAAGACCCCACAGTCTGTGCTTATGGATAGAGGGAAGGGATTAGGTGAGTGTGTGGGAAAATGTAGGCTCAAAGGGGATGCCAAGCTCAATTAGAGACCCAGGCGGGGTGCTGAAGTGTCAGTGTGTGCACGTGTGTGCGTCTCTCCTGGTCTGCCCCTTGGCCCCCCCACCCAGTCTACCTTGGCTGACTGAGGATGGGGCACGGTCTTCCAGCACCCTCCCTTCTTAAGTGTCCTTATTAAGCCTTGCCCAGGAGATAATAGCAGTATATACGAGTCTGTGTGTTCTCGCCTGTGTATTTCCATGTGTCCCTCCTGTCTGCATGCAGGAGGTTCCCCATGTCCACATCCTCCTGTGTCCCCTGCATGCCCCCTATATGTGTGTGTTTACATGCTTGCGCCACGTCTGACCCTATGTGTCCCTGTGTGTCTGCATGTTCCCTGCCTTCACCCCCTCGTGGGCAACGCTTGTAGTGGGTCTGCTTCCCCAGCAGGCGAGCACAGAGAGTAAGCTAGAGGATGCAGCAGCCAATGGTCAAGAAGATGCCAAGGCCCCAGACGCGTCCACACTGAAGGCCCTGGGCCTGCCTCAGCCCGACTTCCACAGCCTCATCCTGGACATGGGTGCCCTCTCCTTCATGGACACTGTGTGCCTCAAGAGCCTGAAGAATGTAAGGGGCTGGGGGCGCCCCTAGAAAGGCCCTGAGGGAGGACAAGACCCCTTGAGCCCCTACCTTGACCTCACAGTAGCTCTAAGAGCCCTCTAAGCCTTCTGACCCCCAAACCCTCTGAGCTTCCCCTCTAAGCTCCCTCCTCCCCGCCATCTGCCTGAGTCCCCCCTCAGAACCCCTGAGCCCCCCTCTGAATCTGGTCCCCTTTTCTGCTGCAGATTTTCCGGGACTTCCAGGAGATCGAGGTGGAGGTGTACATGGCTGCCTGCCACAGTGCGTGGGAGTGGGGGCAGGGAAAAGGGTGGGGCTCTGCCAGGCAACACAAGGAAAAAGTTTTTTTCTGAAACTGGAGGTCAGAGGTCTCCTGGGAGGCAGGGGACAAGAGTCAAGAGCGACTGAGGGTTTAGCTGTAGCTTTAGGAGGGGGAAGTCAGGGTGGTATGGGTCAGGGCACTCTCCTACTGAGTGGGGCTGGGGTTCCTGGTGGTTCTTCAAGTCAGGGGTTCCCTACCTCTTGCTGACAGCTCCTGTGGTCGCCCAGCTTGAGGCTGGGCAGTTCTTCGATGCATCCATCACTAAGCAGCACCTCTTTGCCTCTGTCCACGACGCTGTCATCTTTGCCCTCCAACACCCAAGGTCCAATCAAGTCAGCCCTGTTTTGGTGAGATGAGCTCTGGCCCACTGAGCTCTTTTTATTTACCTGCTGCTAGTCCCCACCCTGACCCCAGCTCCAGGAAGTCCCCACTCTTCCTGGATGCCTCTGACCCCCGTGGACTCACTGCCTTCCCCTCCTGCTTTTCGATGAAGGTTCTCCTGAGGCAGCAGCTGCTGCCCCAGGGGAAGGCTGATATGTACCCTTTGGTAACTGACGGGAGCCTCCTTTCGTCTGCCTGCTCAGGTTACCAAACTCTGACCATGCTGCCACACTGTCTGAGACTGCCCACCTCTGGAGGTTGTGACGGGGCACCCATGAGAGCCCACTCCTGCGCCGCCTCCAGATGACACCCAGGAGTCCCCTCGGTACACACACGCACACACACACAACTCAGGGATGGAGGTCCTGAGACTCCAAGTGCAGTGCTCCAGGCCTGGGATGGGGCACCGGCCAGGCCCGGGGAACACGCGTGTTTTCATCCTCAGGAATAAAGACTCATTTGCCAACACCAGGCTCTGCTGTGGCTTGGTGGTGGCTGGGGTGTCTACAGCCCTGGCCCCTGGCCCTTCTTATGCCCCAAGTGAGAACTGGAGTCGGAAGTCGGCAAGGTTGGGGCAGGGACGGAAGGCTTGGAGAGGGCAGGGTCAGGCAAGGAGAGTATAGAGCAGGAAGGAGAGCTTGGGACCAGGCCCAGGCGGGAGCACCCAGGTTCAAGTTTGTCCCCAGCCACACACAGCCCTCGGCACCTATTCTTGGTGGTGAAATAGTTGGAATCAGAGCTGCTTTTCAGGAATGATCTGTTCTCGGGGACACCCGATAAGGGCCAGGGCAGGCCAGGTGCCACTGGGCAGCCCCTGGAGAGTGTAGCGTGAATACCTGAATTAGCCAGCTGAGGACGTGCAGGTGTTTACAGGGACTGCTGGTCTGCATTTAGAAGTAAGAAGGCGCATGACTGATTTACTTCAGAGAATGCCTCTTTGTATAGTTAGATCACCTCAGCTTTGCCAGTCAGTCAGCCACGAAGTATGTGCTGATTTTTGCCATAAAATGTCAACATCAGGGCATGTGGCCCAGTGGGCAGCAGCGGGCCTTCAGGCCAGCTGATACTCTGAGTGATTGAGGTATGGGGGTGGGGTGTTGGGAACAGATTTTAGCAGTGTTGCAAATAAAGACACATGAAGTCGAAAGTAACTCGGCAAGGCAAACTTTACTTCTGCAGAAGGATGCGGAGCCACTGAAAGCCAGTCTAGCAAGCACACTGAGTGGGAAGTCCACTCAGTTTTTATCCCTAACGCGGGTTCCACTATGTCATGCTCTATTGGCAAGAGCGTGACCTTACAATCTAAACCGATTGGCTAATAGAAAAGCAAGATCTGCCTAGTTACAAGATTAGATAAGCTTGAAAATGAGGAATTACTACACAATGGTGAGAAAGTACATTTTTAACTAAAACCACTACACAATAGTGAGAAAGAGGAAGTATATTTTTAAACTTTGTTGTCTTTGACAGAAAAGACTAGGGCCTTTTTGAATGAGGGACACTAGAACCTTCCTGGGCCTTGGTGTCTTCTCATCAATAGAGCAGGAATGGTAATAGTACCCGCCTCCTGGGTTACTCAATGAGCATTCAATGAGGAAATACCACAGAATGCTTGGAACAGTGGTGAGTAAGTGGACGGATGGGTGCTGCCCCACCCTCCAAGTCACTGAGCCACCCTTACCCAGCCCTGTTTCTGTCTCAGTGTGTATCAGTGCCCTGCGCTCTGTTCGCCACTCACCTGTCCTCTCCTCACCCCTAGAACCAGGAAGGCAGCCCCGGAAGGCAGGGCTTTGTGTCTACTCTGTCACCCCATGTCCCAGCACCAGGACCGGTGCCTGGCATGTGGCAGTGCTTGGTAAATATTGGTTGAGTGAAACTTGTGTGCTGGAGTAGAGGGCAGACCTCAGACAAGAAGTTGCAGCTACTTAGAAATGCTTTGAGGAAAAGAAACAGCGTCACACGAGAGGAGGGACTGTGTCGCCCAAGATGGTCACGGGAGGGAGGTTCAGGGAGCAGGGAGCCTTTGAACAGAAACTCCAGCCATGAGAAGTGCCTTTCCAGGAGTCAAGGACGGTGCTCCTGGTGTAGGGAACTCGGGTGTGTTCAGGATCACAGAGGCCGCGGGAGGGAAGACAGAAGCACCCAGTCCTCACAGGCCAGGATGGGCCCTTGGGCTTTATTCAGAGAGTGAGGGACCCCACATTTTTCAGCATTCACTCTGCTGTGATGCTGACTGTAGGGGACCACTGAGCAGCTCTGAGCTAGACAGCAGCATTAGAGGCGGTGGGGATAGAATTTTAGGGGTTGGATGTTAGGTGCAGAGGCTGGGGTGGGGAGGAGGTATTCTTTCAGTCCTAGGCCCCGAGCCTGCCATGCCATCCTCCCAGGCCTGGAACTGTATCCATACTCCCACCCCCCACTACATTTTCTGGCCAGGGTGCACCTCATGAAAGGTCATGGGCCCAGCTGGAACCTGCTGCCTCTGGGGGAGGGGTTGTGTTGCCTGTTGCTAGGCACCCAGGTTCCGGCTGGCACTTGGGCAGACATGCTGTATGCAACATCCTTCCTGCTTTTGCTGCTCCCGCTGGCGATGCCTTCCCCAACCTATGCCTGGTCACGGCCACTGTGGTACCAGGTGGGGCTGGACTTACAGCCCTGGGGGTGCCAGCCAAACAGCCTGGAGGGTTGCAGGGCTAGCCTGGGCTGTCCTGGCCACTGGATGGGCCTGGCGGGGAACCGCATCTACCCTGTGGCTGGGGTCACACTCACCACTACCATGCTGCTGCTGCTGAGCCGTAAGATGCTGCAGTGGAGGCGTTCACAGGCCACTAAGAGCGAGGTGAGCACAGCACTGCTCTGTCCCTCACTGCCCCCTACCTCCATTTACACGCAGTGAACTCATATCCTCCCACCAACCCACCCCCATGGCCCACTCATCCTCCTACCCACGTCCTTTGGGCCTCCTGCTGCCCTTCCCCAAGGTCCCTACATCTGACCACACCCGTCAGCCCCTGGCCATTCCTCATAGCCTGTCCCCTGTCCCCATCCATCTCCCTTTAATATCCCCATTCCTCATCCAGCCCCCATGGGCCCCATGACCACTCTAGTCCACAGTAGACCCTTCATTGCCCTAAGTCCCCCTTCCCAGGCCCTTCTCCCTTATCACACTTCCGTCCCATCCCTCCGCTATCACTCCTGCTTCTTGGTCCTATCCTCAGCATCTGAAGGTAACCACTGGCCCTTCGGGACCCTGGAAGCGGCAGACCCTGATCTCAGACCGAACCCTACTCGTTGGGGTCCTGCACATGCTGGATGCCCTCCTCGTCCAGATCGAGGGCCACCTGCAGCATCTAGCCACCCAGCAGCCAATGCAAATAAAGGGGACTCCCACCCACAGTGGGTGACCCAACATATGCCTCTCTCTTCTTGGCGGCCAGCCGGGGTGAGGCTGGCCTGAGACTCTGGGCCAGCCTGGACCCTGGACCCGCTTTCTACTTTAAGAGCCAACAGACCTGTTGAGGCCTCAGCGCCCAAGATAGGTGGGCGGTTGGGGCCCAAGCTGGCTCGCACAGCTCCATTGCCCCCCACCAACTAACCCCTCCTCCCTAAGGTCCCACCCACAAATACAACTGCTCTTCTGAGGCTCCTCAGGGGTCCCCAGTGTGGTGGCAGAATACTTGACCATCAGGTCAGGCTTCCAGGGAGGGCTGCTCAGTAGTGACTACCTGGCAAAGTCGGGTTGGGGGTGGGGGCTGGAGGGTGAGCCCCGGCTGCCTTCATCTTTGTGGTGTCTCAAAACATGTGCTCTGGTGCCCGAGTGGCCCTTGGTTCAAGGTCCCCGGAAGTGGAATGAGGGCTGAACCTCACCCTCTTCTTCCTTCTGCCATAGGTTGAGTGGGTACTGAGTCCTGTGCATTTTTAGGGTTTCTGTTTTATAAAAACCATATAACATTATGAATTCAAAAATAGAAACAAGTGAATTAATGAAAAATGACAAATTACAAATGTTATAAGGTTCACAAACACTACAATGCAAACTCCAGAACAATAACATTTATGGTGACTTCTTGATACATTTCTGGAATACTTTTCCCCCTACATTTCCTGACTGTTCGCTGATGGCCTCTCTGTACGGTCAGGATTCTGTCATTAGAGAGAAATATGTTCCATACAGAAAATAGAAAGATAATTCAGTCTTCCTTTTAACATGGTTGATTGAAATTTGTGTTTTAATTATGGATAGTTCAGAAAATTTGTTTCCTATTTCTCTCAATTTGTTATTGATGGTGTCACATAAATGATATGGATTGTTTTCAATTTTGAGAAACTGTCATCAACTTTCTTTCATATACATGCTGCATGATTTGGGAGAATTTGCCACAGGTGGGATTCTGGCACCACACATTTCAAACCTTGCTTTCCCTCCCTGGCCCACGTTTTTTCTAGCATTGGGCACTGTGGGGTAGGTTCTAAATGCAACAGGACCTTGCACATTTGTCCTGACCAGGAGTGCTGACCCAGCAAGAGGTTCCTGGAAGCCATCCAACACCAGGACAGAAACAATGAGCTAACCATACACAGGAGTGGAGCAAACCACAGAAATATGTCCCTCTGAACACAAACCAAGTGTGTCCCTTGGTTTGCATTGGGGATGGGCTGCCCACAACTTCAAGGAAAGCCTGCTGTTTCTGGGCCTTGAAAAGGCAGTTGGAGAACGGGTCTGCCTCAGCTGCGGAGGGCCCCATCACAGCTGGTTTCCTCCCTCCCTCAGATGCCGATCTTAAAGGGATCCCTGGTAAACACCCGGATCTCCCTCTTGGAGTTTGCTCCCCCGTAAGCCCAATCTGGGACAATCCCCAACTCACCTTCCACTTGGCTGGACCCCAAAAATGTCACAGCTTCTCCAATGTCTCCCACATAAAGAGAAGTGGGATGGAGGAGTATCCGAGTTGGAAAAAGACACATATCCTAATTGAACGCAGTTAGATTGTCTTAATTTTGCAAGTTTTCCAAAAATACTTGACCCTATGGACACACTACTGGGGCTCCTCTCAAAGCAAGGAAGTAAAGGGCATTGAAGGCTGAACTTCATCAGCCTCTGGTTAGGCCCACTTCTATACAAGGTTTAATGAGCACCTACTGTTTGCTAGCCCTATTGTGGATGCCGGGATCTGCTGATGTGCAGAACACTACCGGCTCCTCCCTCACCCACTCACAAATGGGGGAGGGTGGTGGTGATGGTGGTGAAACAGACTCAAGAAGGCAATTACTCTGCAGAGAGGTATGCTGGCACAATCAGAGTGGGGCAGGTATGGGCTGATTGCTGGGACCTGAAGGATGAATGTGGGGTGATGAGAGAAAAGGGAGAGTGCTCCCGTCAGGAGGACAAGCACATACAAGGGTCTGGTAAGGGAAAAGACCTCCTGTTCCAGGGTCTATAAAGTGTCCGGGATTTCAGGGGCAAGAAGGAGCTCTGGAGAGCACGAAGGAGCAGGCTGGGTGCTCCCACGGGCAGGAATTGGTGCCTCCTGGGGACGGTGTGGAATCTGTAGCTATGTTACAGTACATGACAAAAAGAACTCTGCAGATGGAATTAAGGTTAAAGAATTTAGGGAGATTATTCTGGATTATTTTGGTAGGCCCAAAATAATCACATGAACCCTTAAAGGCAGAAAAGGAGCCCAAGATTCAAAGTGTAAGAGGTACTTGGTCCTCTGCTGCTAGCCTTGAAGGTGGTGGAAAGATCCAAAGAATTCAGGTGGCCTCTAGAAGCTGGTGATATGACCTCAGGTAACAGCCAGCAAGAAAACAGGAACCTCGGTTCCACAAACCACTGGGATCTAAATTCTGCAAACAGCCTGAATGACCAAGGACACATTCTCCCTTAGAGCCTCCAGAAAGGAACACAGGCCTATTGATGCCTTGATTTTAGCCCAGTGAGATCCACGTTGGACTTCGGGCCTACAGAACTGTGAGATAATAAATTTGTTGTTCTAAGCCATTAAGTCTGTGGTAATTTGTTATGGCAGCAATAGAAAACATACAGATGCTGGTATCAAGAGTGAGGTACTGCTGTAAAAATTTTTTTACATGTGAAAATAGCTCTGGAATTGAGCAGTGAGCAAAGGCTGGAAGAATGTCAAGGAGCATAACAGAAAAAGCCCAAATTGCCTTTGTGTGGATTCAGAATGAGCCACCCAAGACATGCCTCAGTGGTATGTGGATCATTTTGAGTTAAAGGCAACTGAGGCCCCGTGGGCTCAAGAGAAACTTTTGCACCCCTCTTCCACAATTATCTACAGGAATTTGAATGAGGAGCCTTGCCCATAATAAGAGATTATCAGAGATAACTTTTGTCGACTTATCTATGTGGCAGGGCAAACTACTAATTACTGCACTGTCTCTCCCTGCAACGACCTTCTGAAGCCTCAAGGTGCATTACTCATCCCTAGCTCAGAATGCCTTATACACCCATTTTCCCTTTCTGTCTCTGAACCGCTCATGTACCTAGAATCTCTGACTCATGTATGTGGGGTTCCTGTACACACAAAATTGAACTTGATTTTCTCTTGCCAATCTGTCTCTTGTGGATTTATCGGCCAGCCCAAAGAATCAGAGTAGAGAAAGGGGAATTTCTCCCCTATACCTTCCACCGTTAGCAGAAACCTGAACTTTAAGAATGATGCCAGTGTTAGGGTTCAGAAAAAAATGGGGAACGTGTTTTTTGCAAACTATGAGAAAAGACTCAGGTCTTGTTGCTTGTGTGTTTTGTTTTCCAAACAAGGAATCCTTTTCAAAAATTAGTCTCAACTGCTCCTTTTTTTCTTAGCAATATATTGTTCAATTCCTTCCATGTCAACCGTCTGAATTAACTTCATTCTTTTAAAGAGAAAACCGTGACTTTCAGCAGCTGCCTCTTAGCCCCAAGACTGCCCGCTGGTGCCTTAGCCCCAGGATGCGTCCCCCGACCCCCAGGTCGCTCTGGGCACGCAGTGGAACCGAGGCACCCGCGGATCGTGAGAAATATCGCTCGCTCTGCCTCCTACTGGTGAAAGGGGACGATGGACTGGACCTCGGACAGACCCGCGCGGGCCAATAGGGAGCTAGGTGGATTGATAGGCGCAGGTACCTGTGGATGCGAGGACAGAACCACCCACCAGTCAGGAGTGAATATCCTCAGCCTCCGCCAGGGGGCAGCCGAGCGCCAAGGCTACGGTACTGCGCCTGCGCCTCGGGCGCCGCCGCGTCCACTCTACGCATGCGTAGCGCGGCCCAGGGCCGACTGGACTAGAAGATGGCGGCTTCCGTGGTTTGCCGGGTGGCTAACGCGGGGACGCGAGTGCTCCTGCGTACTCGCCGCTCGGTGAGGTGGCAGCGAGAGCGCAAGGTTATGGGACGTGGGGCTTCGGGACGCGGACAGGAAATGGGCTGTTAGGGGCGACGGGCTGAGATTGGGGAGGTCACGGGGTCAGAGCCGTGGGAAGGTCACGGCCCCGGGCGGGAATGGGAGCCTTTCGGCTGGCCTGGGGGCGGGGACGGGGATCCCCCTGCAGGCTTGGGAGCTGAAGAGCCGTCCCCTAACCCAGTCCTCAGTCCCAGCCGCCTCGTTCCAGCAGCCGGCCCTGCTGAAGTCGCCTGCCTTGCGGGGCACCGCCACCTTCGCCCAGGCCCTCCAGAACGTGCCAGAGACGCAGGTCAGCCTGCTGGACAACGGGCTGCGAGTGGCCTCGGAACAGTCCTCCCATGCTACCTGCACGGTGAGTGGGGGCCAGTGTCGAGAGGGTGCCTCCGTACTGGGCCTGGAGTTTTCCCAGGTCCGAGGGTGACCTTGGGCCCTCTGTGGTTTGGGTCAGACTCCTGCTCATTCACTGCTGGATTGACTCTCCTACCCCCATCTCGACTCCAGGCCCGCCTTGATTTTGGGGGTAGGGATGGCAATTTTCACGATAGTCAACATTCATTTAGCGTATGATACCTGCCAAGCAGCAGGCCAAGTTTTTTTTCCAGGTTGTTCTTAAGCAGCCCATAGAAGAGAAGCAATTCTGTCTCCATTGTACAATAGGGAAAATGGGGTTCAGAGACATCACTGACTACCAGCCTCACAGCTCAAAGTCGCTAGACCAGTAATGCATAGCAGAGGAGATATATTTGTTTTGTTTGTTCATTTATTTTGTTCTTTAGATTCCACATATAAGTGAGATCATATGGTGTCTGTCTTTCTCAGTCTGACTTATTTCACTTAGCATAATACTCTCTAGGTCTATCCATGTTATCGCAAATGGTAAGATTTTTTTTTTCATGGCCGAGTAATATTTTATTATATATATGTACCACATCATCTTTATCCAGTTGTCTATTGACAGGCACGGGTTGCTTGCATATCTTGGTTATTGTAAATAGTGCTGCAGTGAGCATAGGGGTGCATGTACGAGGTGTGATCAAGTACAAGGTATGATAAAAAACTATGGTGAATGCTGCTGCCAAGTGCCATCCAGCAAAAAGGCAGGGAACTTCAATACTGGAAGCACTGCATCAAACCTTAGTAACAGTGTGTGACAAGTTTCATTTTTTTCGGTGCAGTCAGCTGAGTGTGAGCTATGGTTGAAAGAAGGTGTGTTTTAAAGTATGCCATAAATCATGAATCACGAACAATGCATTCACATGAAATTTTGTTTCAAACTGCAAAAAAGTGCTAAAGAAACACACAATATGTTAAAATTAATATATGGTGGTGGTGCAGTGACCATGAGGATGGTTTACAAGTGGTTCGAGTGATTTC
>NW_017731368.1:1982290-2043805 GCF_001890085.2 Hipposideros armiger
TGTAATAATTTATTTTTAAATGTAAACATTCACTATTTTTTTATCATACCTCGTATCTCTTTGAATCAGTGTTGTTTTTTTTCTCTTGGATATATATCCAGAAGTGAAATTGCTGGGTCATAAGGTAGTTCTATTTTTAATTTTTCAAGGAACCTCCATACTGCTTTCCATAGTGTCTGCACCAATTTGCAATCCCACCAACAGTACACGAGGATTCCCTTTTCACCACATCCTTGCCAATACTTGTTTGTTGATTTATTGATGATAGCCATCCTGACAGGTATGAGGTGATACCTCATTGTGGTTTTTTTTGCATTTCCCTGATGATTAGTGATGGTGAGCATCTTTTCATGTTTGTTGGCCATTTGTATGTCCTCTTTGGAGAAATACCTGTTCAGGTTGTAGAGGAAATGCATTTGAAGATTCTAGTGAAGTGGATATCTTTCCAAAAAAAAAAAAATTCTCAGAATTGACTCAAGGATAGTAATCTTGGCTAGATATATGAATAGCTTAGAAGATTCTCAAGAAATAATCTTTCCCTTTCTCTCCAACCTAAACTGTAGGGCTAAGTGGTTTTATTGGCAAATTCTTTCAGTTTTTCAGGAACAAATAATATCCTGTGTGATGTTGTTTCTGAACACAGCAAAAGATGATGGGCAGTTTCCTTATTACATGACACCTGTAGAAGCCGACTGAAAGCCGTTATTAAAGCTTGGTAGAAATTCTGTATTTCATGGACTGTGAGATGCTCTAGTTTGCAAGGAGCACCACTGTGCTCCCGTTACCAGAGAAAGAATGCTGCCAGTTATAATCAAAGGATACCATGGATTGTGAAATGCTCTCCATGATGTTAGGTGTTAAATAGATGTTTATGGAAGAATTTGTGGCATGTGGTTGTACACCAACATCTCTTAGGAAAGTAGATGGGAAATTTTTAAGTCAGCTATGAACAAATAGTAAATTAAAAGAGGAAATCTGTGTGACCATGTAGGGTGAGTGGTGTCATTTGTTTCACAGCACACCAGGAGGCTATTTAAAAAAATTACAAGATTCTCTCTTCGGGTGCCAACGAGACGCTTGGCAGCGTTAGGTGTTCAGGTCTGATTAAAAACTTTTAAGTGTGAATGAAGGCTACTTTCTTAATAAAAAATGTTCAGTGTCTCTTTCCTTAATGGTGAAAGGAGAAAATAAGTTTGCAAATTTTGTGTTGCCTGCCTAGAAAAAACAATGAACTGAAAAGGGAGACTGAATTTAAGAGTTTCATATGTTGATGGGACCAGGTGAACATGCCCACTTAGAAACTTGGGAGTCCTTTATAACTAGTGAGAAAATACAGCAGGAAGGAGTGGTGCCCTGTGTACCTCCAAGCACGGGGGTCCTGCTTGGAGACAGCTGTCCCCCACCCTGGGACCATGAGCCTCAACTTTAGCCTGTGTGGATGGGGGTCCTGGGCTTTTGCTGAGTCACCCAGGGTGGGTTATAAGTGGGGCTGGGGTGGTTTGTTTGTTACCTTTATCTGTGGTTTCTTGTCCAGGTGGGGGTGTGGATTGACGTTGGCAGCCGGTACGAGACCGAGAAGAACAATGGAGCAGGCTACTTTGTGGAGCATCTGGCTTTCAAGGTGAGGCTCCTGAGGTCCTGTGTCTCTCTGGCCTTAGGGCTGCCTGTTGTTCCTCCTGAGGATGCAGATTAGAAAAGTTGGCCTAAAAAAAACACAAAAAGTCAGCCCCCTGAGTTAGGGGCTTCAGCTGGGGGCAATCTCTGGCTGGCCTTTCTGGAAGGAGCTACGTGGGCTTAGCTGCTCCTGAGTGAGCGCCCGTCGGCTTTCTGGTGAGCCCTGCACTGGCCCCCAAGTCAGAAAAACTCCAGGGAGCCACAGGAACCCCACTCTTCGCCAGAGAGGCTATGCTTGTGTATGCATGCACTGATGTGGAATTGTGGGATACCCATAGATAGACCTGTGCATCAAACACGCCCACAGACTTGGGTGGGCGTGTGTTCTTGTGCAGTGCTAATGCTCTGGCCGACTGCCTGGGCATGTCTTGTTTGTACAAGTGAGTGCTAAACTTTCTTGAGGGTGGAGACAGTCACCTCTGTAGCCCGTCAGTGAGCCCATGTTGGTGTGGAGTAGAGCCTGTGTTTTTTAAATGATATGGGGTGGGCAGGGGTGTGGAGCAGGAACAGGCAGCCTAGCCAGCTGTAGTATCACAGATGTGTGTGTGGATCTCAACACGCATGTGTGTGTGTACCAGTGGACAGCACCACTGCCACACACAGGACTAGGGTTTGGTCCTACAGAGGCCACTGCACGCATGCACACACACATACAGTCATATGCATGGTGTGGGGGGAGAGTAGGTAGTGGTAGCATCACCTGAACACGGTGTGAGCTTACCTGACCATGACTGTGAGTAACGGGAGGGGGGGTGCTGGTAAGGTCAGGCTGTTAGGGGAGCACTGGATTTCAGGTAACACTTGCTTTGGCCATGCCCTTCTGTCCTGGCCCTTGGCTGTCTCCATTCTTTTGGCCCATGATGCTGTGGCCCCAGTCAGCTCAAGGCCTGCTTAGTATTGGTGAGCACGCACTCTGGGCCCTACATCCACATACTCTTTGCTGAGGGGGGTACCTGTGGACACTGTTTGTGCTCACTTTAGCCTGTGGGTCCTGTGCTCTCAAGTGGTTCCTGATTGGTCCTGTTGATGTCTGGTTCTAGGGAACAAAGAATCGGCCTGGCAATGCCTTGGAGAAGGAGGTGGAGAGCATGGGGGCCCATCTCAATGCCTACAGCACTCGGGAGCACACGGCTTACTACATCAAGGCACTGGCCAAGGACCTGCCAAAAGGTGATACCTGGGGTGGGGATGGCAGGGACAGGGGATAGCACTTCAGGGGTGCAAGGGACAGGCACCCAGGAGCCCCGAGCATGGCCAAAGAATGGGGTCACCCTTGGTATATGGCCTTGCCGCAGGGCAGCCAGGGGGTGCCAGGCCTGGGGGTTTTGTGCTGTTACTGGTCTCTGGTGGCTCACCTGGTGCCCAAACCTGTCCTTGCATCCAGCTGTGGAGCTCCTGGCGGACATCGTGCAGAACTGCAGCCTGGAGGACTCCCAGATTGAGAAGGGTCGGGATGTGATCCTGCGGGAGCTGCAGGAGAATGACGCAGCTTTGCGCAACGTGGTCTTTGACTACCTGCATGCCACCGCGTTCCAGGGCACACCTCTTGCCCAGGCTGTGGAGGGGCCCAGTGAGAATGTCAGGTGAGAGTTGGCTGGGGTGGATTTAGTGCCCCCATTCTGTCCTAGCCAGGCACGTCCACACGGGTTTGGCTTTAGTTGGCTACCTGCCTATGCTATTTATTTTCCTAATTCACACAACTGAAGATGTTTTCTGTGTTGCCATGTGGTCCCTGTGAATCTTGTAATTCCTGTGTGGTCTTTGCTCCAGTTCGGGGCTTTGTTTTAGGATACTTTTCCACGCATATCTTGACAACCTGAGGGGTGGAGGGTCTGGGTATCCCATCCACGGGGCTTCTTGTTCTCTGGTGCCCCTCAAGAGCCCCCCGGCGTCAGCTCACACCCTCCCCTCCTTACAGAGGACTATGAGCCTGTCCTGAGGTCAGATGTGAGGGGGCCAGGCGAGGGCTGGGCCCCGGAGGGGTGGGTGGCAGAGATGGGGAAGGGATCGAGCAGTGTGCTAGGGCTTGCTCTCTCCGGAGAAGCCATGTCTCTTCTCGTCTGTCTCCTCAGTCCCGTTGTATGACCCAAATCCCTGGTTTGGGAGAGGTGTTGACCCATTGGCCATATGCCTTGCAGGAAGCTGTCTCGTGCTGACCTGACCGAGTACCTCAGCCAGCATTACAAGGCCCCTCGCATGGTGCTAGCAGCGGCTGGAGGTGAGTGATGGGCATGTTGAACTCCTGTGGTAATTAATGAGTGGGTAGGCACCGGCCTTGGTCACCAGGGCCTGGGGCTCCTGGTTCTGACCATAGGGGATCCTCCACTCCTGGGGACCCTGTTCCCGCCCTGTCCTTGAGGAGAGTAGCCTCTCTGCTGTGCCCTCTGAGGTGGGGAAGGATTCTGCACAGCTGCCACTACTGGGACTGGCCACCTAGGATGATGCCCCCCATATTCCCTGCCCCCCAATACAGGCCTTTCTCAGCCCCACTGGTCCTAAGGAGACCCGTTTGGAGGCTGGTGGGAGCTTCAAGCGCCCAGGCTTGTTCGTCATGGCCTTGCCGTTCGGCAGGTCAGACTTTGGATGAGTGATGATGCACATTTGATGGCAGACTGGGAAGTGCCTTGAAAGGAAGGCACAGACTGGTAGGGGGGACTCAGAGTTGGAGACTAGGGGGCTGCTTTTGAAGCACATCTCGTTTGAACACAGGCCTAAGGAATGGTGGGACTTAGGTGGGGAGTGGGGCACCTGAGCAGAGAGGAAGGGCAGTGTCATGGCCTGATGTGTGTTTTAAGGCTTGCTGTGCTGCCGTGTGGGAGCCAGAGTGGAGGCAGGCAAACCAGGGAGGGTCTGTTGTAGGTACCTGCTAGGAGATGGCAGGAGCGAGGGAAAGAAGTGGGTGGACTCAAGATGGTTGTGTAGATGGAAACTTAACGGAGGTCTGGATGTGAGGGGAGCGGGGGAGTGAGCAGGGTCAAGGATGCTTCCCCAGCTTATGGCCTTGGCCGCTGGCTGGAGGGAAAAGATGGCTAGGCAGAACATGATTGGCGGCTTTGGGGCCACTGAGCCTGGGGACCAAGAACAGTTGGAGCTACTGGCATATCAGTGCCAGTATCAGTGGAGTCCAACAGGATCTGAGCTCAGAAGGAAAGAATGAAAGGCAGAGGCACCTGGTGGGCTGTACTCTGGGGAAGGCTGCCCACTGCCCCGGCGCCCACCAGCCAAGGTGCTAGGGAAGCAGAGGCCTCCTGTTGTGGAGCTGAGGTCCAGCAGGGGTCCTGAAAGCGTGAGTTCGTAATGTTACTGGTAAATGTCCCCAGTCCTCAGGGGACCCCAGAGCTAGTCACAGCCTTACAGTAGTACTTCTTTGTGCCTTCTCACTCGCCACCCCTCACAGGGGCAGCAGCCAGGATCTGCCTGAGGTAGAGCAGGTGGCCTTATTCCCAGGGACCCCAGTCTTGTCCTTGATGCTGGTGAGAATGTGTCACCTAGGAGCCCATTTTTAGGCTCAGTATGCCGCTGCTTTCCTGTGGCTGAGGTGATGGGAGCTGTTCAACCCTGAGGTACCTGCCCTGCCCCTGAGGCAGTCTGTCTGCGGAGGGTCTTCTTCCCTCACCCTGTCCTGATGTCATGTCTTCCTTTGCTGTCTCCTGCCAAGACAGGAGAAGGGGGTTCTGCTCTTGTGTGCGACTCGTCTTACTCTGTGCCTCAGACCCAGGCTGGCCAGTCACACTGCTCTGTCTCGGCAGGGGTGGAGCACCGGCAGCTGGTGGACCTCGCCCAGAAGCACTTCGGCAGCGTGTCTGGGACGTACACAGAGGATGCTGTGCCTGCTCTCGCTCCGTGCCGCTTCACTGGCAGCCAGGTGGGCCGCCTGGTGGGCAGGGGTAGTGCTCTCAGCCGGGGCCTCTGGGAGGACCCACGTGTGCATGCTTAGCTTCACGACTCCAGAGACGCCTCAGGACATGGGAAGGGGTCCCGTGGCTGCTTCCTTACAAGCCCACGTGTTCACGCTTGCATGCACACACTCCGCCCACACCTGGCACCTTTTCTGTTCACCCAGGCTGTCTGGCTGTCCCTCAGCCTTGCCATATACTGTTTCAGATCTGCCACCGTGACGATGCCCTGCCTTTGGCCCATGTGGCCATTGCGGTGGAGGGGCCTGGCTGGGCCAACCCGGACAATGTGGCCCTCCAAGTGGCCAATGCCATCATCGGCCACTATGACTGCACTTACAGTGGTGGTGTGGTGAGTGCCAGGGACCTTGCCTTCAGAGAAGAGAGTGTTCTGGGGCTGTGGGGTTCAGGGTGTAGGCTGCAGACAGAAGGGGGGCTGCTCACTGCTCTTGCCCTTGGCAGCACCTGTCCAGCCCACTGGCTTCAGTTGCCGTGGCCAACAAGCTGTGCCAGAGTTTCCAGACCTTCAATATCTGCTACGCAGAGACGGGCTTGTTAGGCGCACACTTCGTCTGCGACCGAATGAGCGTCGATGATATGATATTCTTCCTGCAAGGCCAGTGGTGAGTGCCAGCCCCGTAGTACTAGGTGAGGTAGGGGCCTTTGAGCAGGCCAGAGAGTGGGAAGCTAAGAGACAGCACCCTCACGGAGTGAACACCCTGCCCTCTGCTTTATTTAGGATGCGCCTCAGCACCAGTGCCACAGAGAGTGAGGTGCTCCGGGGCAAGAACACCCTCAGAAATGCCCTGGTGTCTCATCTGGATGGTGAGTCCTGCAGCCCTTTGGGGAGGGTAGGGGGTGGAGTGCATCCTGGCAGTGACAGTCCCAGTGCGGTCACCATTCCTAACCAAGATTGGAAAGGAACGCTGTGGAGGTCACACCATACCCTACCACCCCACCCACAGGGGCTTGGAGCTTCAGATACAGGTGTGTGTGGCCAGGGCAACAGCCCATTGCTACAGTAACAGGTTTTGACCTGGGGTCAGGCCACGGTCCAGGTGTCAGCCTGAAGCTGGAGGTTGAGTGTGTGCCCCTGGTCCAGGACTGAGCTGGGTGGACCTGCAAGCCTCCCCTATCCTTGCAGGCACCACTCCTGTGTGTGAGGACATCGGACGGAGTCTCCTGACCTATGGTCGCCGCATCCCCCTGACCGAGTGGGAAAGCCGGATTGCGGTAACTTGGGCCCCTGGGAGAGGTTGTGGATTTTAGAGGGCGGGGAGTTGAGGCCTGACGGCACACGCTGCTCCGTAGGCATCCCCGGTGTCCTAGGCAACGTCATATGCCGGGCTGGTGTAATTGGAGGGGAGGGCAGGCACAGGCACTGGCGATGAAAGAGCCCTGCTGCCTTGCCCCTTTGGGGCGAGGGGGCAGCTCCATGGTACACATGGAAGATGCTGGTCGGCTGGGTGGTGTTGACTGGCTGAGGTGGCCCCGGTGCCTGTCAGTGTGCCCTGTGCTTCACCCTGCAGGAGGTGGATGCCCATGCCGTGCGTGAGGTCTGCTCCAAGTACTTCTATGACCAGTGTCCAGCAGTGGCTGGACTGGGTAAGTGACCTGGAAGGCCTGCTTTGTCTTTTTTTGGGGGGCCGTTCTCTTGGCCTCCCCAACCCCCCAGCCTACACTGGGAGCAGCACGTTGGGGCCCCTAGGAGGCTCTGCCCAGTAGTCTGGCTGCCAGGGAGCTCTTGCTCAGAAAACCTGTCCCAGCAGCTCCCTGACTCCCTGCCAAGGTGCCTCCATCAGTACCCCTCACCCGCCAGGTAACGGACACCTCCACTTGTGGGGTGGGGCTCTGAGGGCCAGAGCATGAAGGGACAGGCTCAGCACCCCGGAGGAATGTTCTTTTCCCTCTTTGCACTCAAAGCCTGTCTTGTGCTGCTCTGGGCAGCTCTGAATTGGGTGCGGCACAGGGCCAGGTGTCCCTGTACCAGCCAGGTACCCCACCCTGACACCCCACCCTATCCCCACAGGCCCCATTGAGCAGCTCCCAGACTACAACCGGATTCGTAGCGGCATGTTCTGGCTGCGCTTCTAGGCAGGAAGCCTGTGCAGGCAGGAGGGCGGGGCCAGGGTGCATGGTCCCCCCACCATAAACATGCCTTCTCAGCTCTTCAAACCTGTGCTACAGATTACCACCAATAAAGTCCTGTGTTTAAAACTGTGTTGTCCCTCTCTTGGCATTGACATGGAGTCCACAGAGCAGTGGATGGGGGAGCAGGGACTTCCCCCCAGTTCTGTACCTCCGGGATCCTTCCGCCTTCCAGCAGGCTGATGTGTCCTCAGCCAGGGGCAAGCGTGGGGGTTGCACCATGGAGGCCGGAAGCCTTTGATGCCTGCAGGGAGCTGAGGCCAGATGTTTCCACTTAGCCTCATGGGTAATGCTTCTGGCCAGTCTGTCCCGAGTGAGGTGGAGTCTGTGGCAACTGCAGGCCCAGCCTTTGCCCTGGTTGGGGTTCCAGCCTGTGGCCTCAGGGGCTTCAGGTGGGAAGCCCCTTGCTATGTGCCCTGTGCAATCACTTGGCTGTTCCTGGTCCCCTGAATGGACCAAGGACTGCTGTCCCTGAGGGAACCACCTTCATACGTTGACTCTGGATTCTGGGAGGAGGATGCCCTGGGGCACTGTTCCCGTTTGGTTTCTAACTGCTGCCTGGACAGGCAGGGCAAGAATCCTTTGCCTTGATTTGATTTGCTGCTGACTCAGGTTCCAAGAATAGCCCTGAGCTCAGTGGGACCTGAGCCCCCTCCCTTGACTGGGTCTCTCCCAGGCAAGTCCTGAGCTGCTGGCCCAACGGTCCCCTCCCCATCCTCCTGAGGCAGCCAGGAACTGGTAGAGCTCTCAGCTGTCTAATCCTCCTGCCACCTTGGGCCCTGGTCTGCAATGCAGGTGGGCAGGTAGGCCCCTCTTGCTGTGCTCCTAACCCTCTGCAGTCAGGTTGGGGCATCATTTCTAAGCCCAGTCCTGACCCTCAAAGGCTCCAAGTGTGCTAGACGCAAGAGCTACATGCAAGACCTTCATACTTAGCCGTGGAATTTGATCCAGAAGCATGTGGGGGAGGTGCATTGGAAGTTACCAGGAAGAGAAGTGACTCGGTCAGCCTGAAATTTAGCATGGGGACTCAGGCCAGATTTCTGTGGCGACATGGGGAGCTGCACTATGGCAGAGCAGAGGTCATGGCTGTAGGAAAGGCTAGAGGGGGCTGTTGGGGGAACTCATCCCGCAACGGGGCTGGGGTACCTAGTGGAATGGTAGGTTAGAGGAGGATGACCTGCCCAGCTGTTGATAACTGTTCTGGGAGAAATTTGAAGCATCCAGGACTGTGGGATGTGGGGCTAGAATCCTGAAAAGAGGCCCCTGTTGGAAATACATATGGTGCCATCTGGCAGAGGTGGTGACTGAAGCCAGTGTGGGAAGGAAAAGAGCAGCTCAGAGGCCTGGCTGCCCTGATGTAAGCTGGCCTCGGGCTGTGCCCTAGGACATGCCTGCCCGAGACTGGGACCAGGGGCCTCAGAGGACCACACCTCTGCTCTTGAACCTCCCAGGAGCTCCAGACCTGCACTGGACCCCAACCTTGCTTCTACCTCCCCAACAGCCTGTTTTAGTGCTTTTCGAGTGACCCTCCATCACAGCAGACGGCCCCCTCTTTTCTTTTGGGGACACCTCATGGTTCTGATGAGGTTTTCCTGAACACCCTCTCAGCTCAGCCTCTAGTTTCCCCTGAAGGCTGGACCCACACTGTACATGCCGTTTCTGCCCTGCTCACACCCACCTTTGCTGTGCAAGAGAAGGGGAGGGTCTTGGTGACGGGCTGCCCTCTGTAAGGAGAAATGTCTGGTTCTCTGCTGCCCTCACCTGTAGCTTCAAGGGGTGGAGGGTCCTGGGATATGGCTGAGACCTTGACCTTGGGAAAAGGATCTAGGTCCTATGAGTCACAGCACTGCATCCCAGGATAAGTAGGGGGAAGGGTCAGTGAGAAAAGTAGCTCCCGCCTCTGTGCAATAGGACAATATAGATAGACTTAATTGCTCCCAGCTCTGGCTATACTTGAAATCTCAGGCCCTGGAGGAATCCAGGGAAGACAAAGTTCACAGAAGGGCTGTCCCCATCTCTCCCACTTAGCCTGTGGAGGCTGTGGGGCTAAGCATGTTGGAAGGGGCCCGGTAGCAGTGGTGAGTGTAGATGTATTGGGTTGTTGGAAAAATCACGATGCATTTTTTGCAATGAAAAACAGAGAAAAAATGCGTCATGACTTTTCTGACAACCCAATATTTTCTGGGCTTCCCAGAATTATCCAGGACTGGCAGAAAAAAAACGGGGGCCTGCGTTCTTGAGAGTATCTCTCTGCCTTAGACACATCTCCTCAGGATAGTGGCCCTGATCTGGGGGTATGTTGGAGGGGCCCCATTCACAATCAGAAGCCAGTTGAGGGATATATGGGAGGGAAGTCAGGCTGGTTAAAGGGAGATGAATGGGGCAAGGGTAGTCATGAAGGTGGAAGCCGTAGGTGGACTGTGAGGGCAGTAAGGAGAGGAGCCCAGGGTGACTTCTGGGCCTGGTGGGATGATGGGTAGAAGTGGGTCTTCAAGGAGAGTGGCTTGAAGGGGACTCTGGCAGGCCAGAATGAGGAGGTGTAGGTAGGGGAACCTGGCCTGGGGTAGGACAGGATCATCAGTGGGGTTGTAGGCAGGAGGGGGTGAATTCCTGAGAAATGAACTGTCACTGTGGGTTGTCCCACCCTCCACACACCGGTAGCCCCTCCCTGCGGGCACAGCTGGATGGCATCTGCCTGGGACTGGTTCAGGGCATAGCAAGGGATGCGGGACATTGGGATGGATACATGCATAAGCATGACAGATTCCTCCTAACTAGCCCCTCCAAATGGGGGGGTGGGGGGTGGGGGGTGGACACTACTTGGGTGCAGCTCAGTAGTGCTTTGATTTCTCTGGGATGAGCCCAGAGCCAATATTTGCTGGGGGCTGCTCAGCCTGTCAAGGGGATCGGGGTGTGGTACAGGAGACCCAACAGACAGAGAAATGGCTGAATCACAGGAGTGGCCGGCGGGATTCATGGCCCGAGGGCTCGTCTGGGCACCCGCATAGGGTGGGGGGTGAGTCATCTCCAGCTGCAGCCTCACACCCCCCACCCCACCCCATCCTGCTGCCTCTTTGGTCCCCAGGAACCTATGGAAATTCCGGCCTCCGGCAGTCACTTCACTAGTCACTCTGTTCGATCTAAAGCAGCCAAGACCTCTGACCCTAGATGAGGTTGGAAGGGGCTCCCTCAGCGTCTGTAGAGAACCTTCTGGGGGATTCCCAGAAGCCACAGGAGGTGGGGTCTTTACACTGAAGTGGAGTCAGATCATCTGTCCAGGGGAGGGGTGGTGGGGGCGGCGACCTCTGGGACGGTGGGTGGAGGCGGGCCCCTGGGTCCCCGCCCGCCGCTCCGCCCCCCAGGATTAGGGACTTTTCTCTGCTGTGGCTGGGGGACTGCGGCGGCGGCTGGCGGCGGGAGCCGGCGGACCGGCAGGCAAGACCGGGACTGGGGGCCGGGAGCGCCGGGCTCGGACCTGCCAAGGCTGCGGGGGCCGAGGGGCGGAGGCGGGGGTCCTGGCTGACCGTTTCCCCCACCCAGGATGAGGCTGCCGCTCCTGGTGGCCGCGCTCTGCGCCGGGATCCTGGCAGGGACACTCCAAGTGCGGGCCCAGCACAGAGAGAGAGGTGGGCACAAGACAGGACCCCGTCCAGGGCACTGCACCCTGTCACCGGCGGCTGCATTCGGCCTCCATCCCGGATCCCTCGCAACACGACCCCGCGCGCAGGCCTCCTGACTTGCCCCTGACTCCCCAAACCCTCCGCAACCCGCGCTGTGTCTCCCAAACTGCACCCCAGCCTATTCAGACCCAAACCCTGACTCCCCAGATGCGCGCTGGGTCCCCTTCCCTAGGTCACTCCGCGCTGAGTACCCGAGGCCAACCTCAGTCCCAGGTACTCCCCGGCGCAGGCGACTCTCCTCCCCACCAATCCTCCGCAGAGTCGTCTCTGGCCACCACCGCGGCTCCTCCAGGGCTCTCAGGCCCTAGCTGGCCCGGGCCTGTCTGCATAGCAGATAAGGGCTACTCCCCCCGTCCCCAGCTCCTAGTCCCAAGGGACCACAGTAGGGGCTGGGGGAGCGTAAAGGGGGATGGGCTCCAAGAAGAGGTCGTGATCGCGCCACCCCTCCATCCCCAAAGTGACCTGCACACGCCTTTATGCCGCTGACATCGTGTTCCTGCTGGACGGCTCCTCGTCCATCGGCCGCAGCAATTTCCGCGAAGTGCGCAGTTTCCTCGAGGGGCTGGTGCTGCCCTTCTCTGGAGCAGTCAGCGCACAGGGTGTTCGCTTAGCTGCGGTGCAGTACAGCGACGACCCACGGTGAGTGGTGCTGGAGCTGGTGGCCCAGAGATGCCCCCCAGGACCCCTCCCCCAGATAGGAGCGAAAATCCCCAGAAAACCTCTTAGCCAGTCTTTGGGGGAACACAGAGCCCCCTCAGCCAGGACCTCCTCTGGAAACAGGGCAGAGATCGCCTAGGTAGAGCCCTGGCACCTGAGACACCTCCACACTAGTGCCCTGCCAAAGACAAAGGCTGTGCTGCCTGGCCTGAATATGGAGCGCCCAGGAGGGGCCCAGGGGCTTCAGATGCCCCATGGTTGCTGGACTCCCCACGTTCTAGCCCTTTGATGCCTTCAGCCTCTTCACTCACCAGAGGGCCTTCCTGACTGGCCAATATCCACCTCCCAATAACTGGGCCCTACCTCCTACAATTATTTGATTAATCAGACATCCTGCCCCGCCCCTGCCCCGAGGCTGGGTGCCCCAAGGGCTGCAGGCCTGCTTTGGCCCAGCCACAGACAGGACACAAAGGGGCACCTGAGGAGTTTGTTAACTTGGGGGCTTCAGGGGTGGAGAGCAAGAATCACAGGACCAAGAGGACCTTCAAGGGGGCCTGATACTCACAACCTTCACCCCAGGGACCTCCTGGAGACCAGTGCCAGAAAAGCTCCTGGTCCCTAGCCTGTAGCCACATCCCTACTCCCCACAGGACAGAGTTTGGCCTGGATGCGCTTGGCTCAGGGGGTGATGTGATCCGTGCCATCCGTGAACTCAGCTACAAAGGGGGCAACACGCGCACAGGGGCTGCGATTCTCCACGTGGCTGACCATGTCTTCCTGCCCCAGCTGGCCCGACCTGGTGTCCCGAAGGTGATCTCTCACCGTACCATGCCTCCTAAGGTGACCCCAGGTTAAGTATCTGATGCAGCCTTGACTTGACCCCTGTGTCTGCCCAGGTCTGCATTCTCATCACAGATGGGAAGTCCCAGGACCTGGTGGACACAGCCGCCCAGAGGCTGAAGGGACAGGGAGTCAAGCTGTTTGCTGTGGGTGAGTACTCAGGTGGGGGAGTGATAGGTCAGCTGGGGCAGGGACCAGTCAGAGGACATGTGGGCAGCTGAGCCCTGATTGGACATCACCTCAGGGATCAAGAATGCTGACCCCCAGGAGCTGAAGAGAGTTGCCTCACAGCCCACCAGCGATTTCTTCTTCTTCGTCAACGACTTCAACATCTTGAGGACACTGCTGCCCCTCGTTTCCAGGAAAGTGTGCACAACTGCTGGTGGTGTGCCTGTGACCCTGCCCCGTGAGTTCCTGCCCATCCTGTGTGCCCTGACCAGGACCTCCAACCCCAACCCCATCCCATGTGCTCCTGACACCAAGCTAGGGGTGCTGTCCTCTGATCCTGCCCTAGAGATGCTGACCCTACCCTCTGTGCTCCTGACTTTGATCCTAATGCCACATCGGAAGTGCTGACTCCTAGCCTTTCTGCCTGATTCCCCCTTTCTCAGCTGATGACTCGACCTCTGGTCCAAGAGACCTGGTGCTGTCTGAGCCAGGCAGTCAATCCTTGAAAGTACAGTGGACAGCGGCCAGTGGTCCTGTGACTGGTTACAAGGTCCAGTACACTCCCCTGACAGGTCTGGGACAGCCAGTGCCGAGTGAACGGCGGGAGGTAATGATGTCAGGAACCATAGGTGGAGGGCTGGGGACTTGGCTGGGCAAAATGAAGTGACCTCTGACCCTGGGTAGGTAAGCGTCCCAGCTGGTGAGACCAGCATACGGCTGCAGGGCCTCCGGCCACTGACTGAGTACCAAGTAACTGTGGTTGCCCTCTACGCCAACAGCATCGGGGAGACCGTGAGTGGGACAGCTCGGACCAGTGAGCAATTTTGCTAACTTCTGACCCCACCCACCTACCCACCCACCCCAGTAACCCCTCCCCATTCCTGACTCCACTAATCCCTGGTGGGACCTTCCCCCAGCTGCCCTGGAGGGGCCGGAGGTGACCATCCAGAACACTACAGCCCACAGCCTCCTGGTGGCCTGGCGGAGTGTGCCCCGTGCCACTGGCTACCGTGTGACATGGCGGGTCCTCAGTGGTGAGTGACAGGTGTGGGTTGAAGGGAGTCCCGGCACCTCAGACAGGATTGTAGAGTCCTGAGTCCGCAAGGTCCACTGACCACTCTGTCCCCGCAAGCAGGAGGGGCCACGCTGCAGCAGGAGCTGGGCCCTGGGCAGGGTTCAGTGTTGCTGCGTGACCTGGAGCCTGGCACAGACTATGAGGTGACCGTGAGTGCCCTGCTTGGCCGTACTGTGGGGTCTGCCACCTCCCTGACTGCCCGCACTGGTGAGAAGGCCCGGTGCTTTTTTCAGGCTGGGTGGGGAGACAGACAGGGCATGGAGGCCACTGACATCCCATGTACCCTGGGCAGACACTTCCATTGAGCAGACACTGCGCCCGGTCATCCTGGGCCCCACATCCATCCTCCTTTCCTGGAATATGGTGCCTGAGGCCCGTGGCTACCGGCTGGAGTGGCGGCGTGAGAATGGTCAGTGTAGGGAGGACGATGGGCAGGCAGGGTTGGGAGCTTAGCTTAAGCTGGCCTGACTCTGTTATCTTGTAGTCTTAGAGGTGCCACAGAAGGTGGTATTGCCCTCCGATGTGACCCGCTACCAGTTGGATGGTCTGCAGCCAGGCACTGAGTATCGCCTCACACTCTACACCCTGCTGGAGGGCCGTGAGGTGGCCACACCTGCAACTGTGGTCCCCACTGGTGAGGACTTGGTGGGCCTGGCCAAGTGACAGGGGAAGGTACAGGAAAACCAGGCTGCCTCTCATGCTGTGCTCTCCAACAGGGCCAGAACAGCCCGTGGGCCCTGTGACAGACCTGCAGGCGACCGAGCTGCCTGGGCAACGGGTGCGAGTGTCCTGGAGCCCAGTTCCCAGTGCCACCGAGTACCGCATCACTGTACGCAGCATCCAGGGTGAGGTGGACACAGCCGGCACCCCCCTGACACACACTAAAGTTCCAGCCCTCGGGGTCTGATTGAACCCTCACTCCATCTCCTTCCTCCTCTGGGTCTCCACAGCCTCTTCCTGTCTCCTTGTCCATTCACCTCTCAAGATAACACTGAGTCTAGACCCATCACAAGGACTGCTGCCCCCTGCTCTGCCCCACCCGGATCTGTCTCCACTCCCTGCCCCCTATCCCTGTCCATGGCTTTCACCCTTCTCCACAACTACAAGCTCAATTCCTGCTGTTCTATTACCCTAGCTGTGACCACTGTCCACAGTGACCTCTCATCCCATGTTTCCATCCAATACTGACCCTGTCACCACACATCACTATCAATAATCTGCCAACTCATATAGCTGTCCACTGACTTTTGTCATCCTACATCCCATGTCCTGTGTCCCCATTCATCACTGACCTTTGTAATCCTGTG
Source organism: Hipposideros armiger (assembly GCF_001890085.2). NCBI lineage: Eukaryota > Metazoa > Chordata > Mammalia > Chiroptera > Hipposideridae > Hipposideros > Hipposideros armiger. The sequence continues at coordinate 1,997,736 of NW_017731368.1, forward strand.
TCACTGTCCCCAATGACTTCTTTTTTCCGATGACCTCATCTCACATCCCTTTCATTCCATGGCCCATCCCTCACTGGTCCTTTTCATCCTGTGTCTCTGTCCATCACTGACCGTCTGTGTCCCACACCTCTATGTCTCACTGACCCCTGCCCACTTACCCTGCCTTCTCCCATAGGGGTTGAGCGGACTCTGGTGCTTCCTGGCAGTCAGACAGCCTTTGACTTGGATGATGTCCGGGCTGGGCTGAGCTACACTGTACGGGTGTCTGCTCGAGTTGGCACCCGCGAGGGTAGTGCCAGCATCCTCACTGTCCGTCGGGGTGAGCACGGCAGGAGGGTTGTGGGGGACAACTGCCTCACTCACTCAGTCCTAGTCTTGACCCCTGACCTCTTGTTTTTAACCCCCCAGAGCCGGAAACCTCACTTGCCATCCCAGGGCTGCGGGTCGTGGCATCAGATGCAACGCGAGTGCGGGTGGCCTGGGGACCTGTTCCTGGAGCCAGTGGGTTTCGGATTAGCTGGAGGACAGACAGTGGTCAGTATCGGGTGTGTGGGAAGGTTGCTGGGGTTCCGATCGAGGGGGCAGGCAGGAACCATGCCAACACTTCCCTCTGACCCTAGGTCCAGAATCCAGCCAGACGCTGCCCCCGGAATCTACTGCCACAGATATCACAGGGCTGCGGCCTGGAGTTTCCTACCAGGTGGCTGTGTCGGCGCTGCGAGGGAGAGAGGAGGGCCCCCCTGTGGTCGTCGTGGCTCAGACTGGTCAGGGCCTGCTTCTGCCCCTTGGCTCTCTACCTCCAGCGCCCTTTCAGAGCCCCAGGCCTCCCCTCTTAGACCCTTGCTTCTCCTCAGAACTCCAGTCTCCGCCTTCAGATTCCCACCGCCTCCTCCCGCAGAGCCCCTGCTTCTCCCTCTGTCTCCCTTGCCTCCTCCTCAGCCCCTGCCCTTGTCAGATTCTTCTGCCTCTTGCCCGTGACCCCACTATATTTGCCTTAGAATTTCCACCCCCTCCTCTCTCAGGCCCCCGCTGCCTTTTCTGCTGGACTGGGCTTTCCTTTTAGATTCACACTTGCTCCTTTGTTAGGCCTCTCCTGGCCTCCTAATGCCTCCGTAGGAACCCTATTGCCTTCTCGGTCAGACTCCCTTGTCTCTCAGATTCCTATCACCTGCCACCTCAAATTCCCACTATCCCCTCTATCAGAACCCCTACTTCTTCCCCCATCTGACCCGTTCGCTACCTCCCCTATCAGATATCTGCCTCCTATTAGGCGTTGATAGCCCTCCCCTATTAGATGGCCCCAAATACCACCCCCGCCAGACCTCCTACTGCCTCCTCCATCAGACTCCCCATTGCCCCTCCCTGCAGACCCACTGGGCCCAGTGCGGAAACTCCATGTGACTCAAACTAGCAGCTCATCTGTCACCATTGCCTGGAACAGGCTTCCTGGTGCCACGGGATACAGGATCTCCTGGCGCTCAGGCCACGGTGGGGACCAGGGGTTTCGGAGGGGACCAGAGGCTTTGGAGGGGACCAGAGGCTTTGGAGGGTCTTGGGGGGTCTGGATGGAATGGTGGCTGGGAGTTTCTTAGTATTCCAGGTGGGGCATTGGGGGGGCAAAGTCTGACTAGCCCTGGAGCTGCCTCCATCCTCACTCCCAGGCCCAGAGAAATCCCAGTTGGTTTCTGGAGAAGCCACAGTGGCTGAACTGGATGGGCTGGAGCCAGGTACTGAGTACACGGTGCACGTGTGGGCCCACATGGCTGGTGTGGAGGGGACTCCTGCTTCCGTGGTTGCAAAGACTGGTGAGTGGACCCTGGCCAGCTGCCACCCACATCTCATTGGCTACCCTTCCCTGCTGTGTATTTCTGACTGGTCCAGCTGCCCACTCCATCACTGCTCAGTGACTTCCTACACTGACCCCACATTGACTAAGTGTCCACTCACAGTGACCACACTGCCCGCTCCGAAGCACTGACCTCCTCCCTCTAATGGCTTCCCTACACTGACCTGTCCACACTAACCTCATGCTGACCTTCATACCTCCTTGTATTGACTATGCCTGCACTACCACCCTGTTCTCTGCCAGCCATCTAGTGGCCCCTGACCCCTTACTATGCTTCTGCTCCCAGACCCTGAGCCCGTGGGCCGTGTGTCAAAGCTGCAGATCCTCAATGCTTCCAGTGATGTTCTGCGGATCACTTGGGTGGGGATCCCTGGAGCCACAGCCTACAGACTGGTCTGGGGCCGGAGTGAGGGTATGGTTCCGTTAACCCTGACTTTGTCCTCCCTGCTGGGGACTGTCCCCTCTGGTCAGTCACCCCCACTCCTGACCATTGCCCTATGTTCGCCTGGCCAGGTGGCCCCACGAGACAACAGATACTTCCAGGAAACACGGACTCCGCAGAAATACGGGGGCTTGAAGGCGGAGTCAGTTACTCGGTGCGGGTGACTGCACTGGTTGGGGACCGTGAGGGCGCACCGGTCTCCATTGTCATCACCACACGTAGGCGGAGCTTGGACTGGGACGAGCCTTGGATTGGTGTCCCGGACGGTTTGGGGGCGGGGTTTGGAATATTGACCAGAGATTAGTAGTAAACCTGTGGGGGCGGGGTCTGAGTGGATAAAACCTGGGATAGGCAGAGGGGCAGGTTGGGGGGTGAGTGTTCCAGTGTTGGTCTGGAATTGGCGGAGGGACCAGTGGGGGTGGAGCCTCCCTAATTCTTGTGCATTCTCTCAAGCACCTGAGGTTCCGCCGGCCCTGGAGACCCTTCGCGTAGTGCACCGAGGGGAGCACTCGCTGAGGCTGCGCTGGCAGCCGGTGTCCGGAGCACAGGGCTTCCGTCTGCGTTGGCGACCTGAGGGTGAGAGGTGCCCCCGGTAGGAGTTTAGGGGCCACTGGGGGTGGGGCCGTGGGCGGGGTCGGCCAAGTGGGCGAGGTCAGTGAAAGTGGGCAGGGTCTGTCAATGGGGTCTGAGACCCTCCGGAGATTAGTCAACCAGATGGGTGAGATCAATGAGGGTCAGTTGGACAGAGTGAATAAAACGGGTAGGGTCAGCCAGTGAGGCTGGCGGGGTCATTGCCAGTAAGGGAGGTGAGGGTCAGTGAGGTGGGCGCGTCCATTAATGCCGGGCTGTAGCACCCTCCCACGTGCCTCCAGCCCGACCCTCACACTTGCCCCAGGTGGCCAGGAACAGTCCCGGGTCCTGGGGCCAGAGCTCAGCAGCTATGAACTGGATGGGCTGGAGCCAGCGACCCCATACCACATATGGCTGAGTGTATTGTGGCCGTCTGGAGAAGGGCCCCCCGTGGAAGTGACTGCATACACCGGTGAGCCCAGAGGAACCACCCTTCCCTGGTGCGCTCTTCCCCCCACTGATGTCGCCCCTGATTTCCTGCACTCCATGACCCTGAGCGACTCCTCCTGTAGCCCCTCTACCACTTCTGACCCTGGGGTGACCTCAGCATGACTTCCCATGACACTTCCTTCACTAAAATGAACCTGCCCCGGGATCTCCTTAGAACTCTCCCCTCTGGATTCTCAGGACAGACTCTGATCCCTGGTCTTTGATCCCTTCTTCAGAGTCACCTCGTGTCCCAAGCACTGAACTGCGTGTGGTAGACACCTCAGTTGACTCAGTGACTCTGGCCTGGACCCCAGTGTCTGGAGTATCAAGCTACATCCTATCCTGGCAGCCACTAGGAGACCCCGGCCAAGGTGAAGGGGAGGCCAGGGTTGGGGGGGCTGGCAGTGGGGCTCCATGGAGGGCCTCCCGCTTAACGGAGTTCTGTCCTCTGCAGAATTGCGTGGGGCCTCACAGACACTTCCAGGGATCTCGAGCTCCCAGCAGGTGACAGGGTTAGAGCCCGGCATCGCCTACATCTTCTCCTTGACACCCATCCAGGAGGGTGTACAGGGTCCTAAGGCCACTATCACACAGAGCCCAAGTATGATGGGCACAGTGGGAGGGGCCTAAGGGTATATATAGTTAGATGGGCTGACCACTTTCGTAACTCCGCCCCCTTCCTGCAGTGTGTCCCCATGGCCTGATGGATATAGTGTTCCTGCTGCACACCACTCGGGACAACGCTCATCGTTCAGAGGCTGTAAAGCGAGCTCTGGGGCGTCTGGTGTCTGCACTTGGGCCCCTTGGGCCACATGCAGTCCAGGTTTGGCCCTAGAGGCAACCAGACCCCTACCTGTCCCTGCCCTGCCCCACCCCGGGCTCCACAGTAGCTACGATTTCCATACCCCACCATCGGTCCAGGCTTTCTGCCAGTCCTTCCCCAGGCTCCAGATCTTACCTGCTGCTAGGCTCCCTATCCTACCATCACTGCTGACCCCTAATAGTTTAGGTTTAGTCATGTACCCGGGCTCTATGGCTCCACTTCCCCCACCCCAGGCTCTGTGCCCCCCATCCCTGCTCTGTCATCCTCCCCAGGCTCTGTGTTCCCTCCCACCCCAGGTTGGTCTCCTGTCCTACAGTCACCGGTCCTCCCCGCTATTCCCGCTGAACAGCTCCCATGACCCTGGCATCATCCTGCAGAAGATCCGCGATATCCCCTACACGGACCCAAGTGGGAACAACCTGGGTAAGGACTGCAGTGGACGTGGGCTCTTTGGGCTTCTCCATTGGGAGCTCAGTGCCCCTGGGTTCTGACATGTCTTTCCTACCAGGCACAGCCGTGGACACAGCTCACAGACACCTGTTGGCACCAGATGCTCCTGGACGCCGCCGGCAAGTGCCAGGGGTGATGGTTCTGCTAGTAGATGAGCCCTTGAGAGGTGACATCTTCAACCCTATCCGTGAGGCCCAAGCTGCTGGTGAGGAGTTGGGTTGGTGGGGGTAGGACCTGGCATAGGGCTGGCCCCAGCAGGGTTGTCATGCAGGCTGCTGGACCCCTCCTTAGGGCTGAAAGTGATGATCTTGGGCCTGGCGGGAGCTGACCCAGAACAGCTGCGTCGTTTGGTGCCAGGCATGGACCCTGTCCAGACCTTCTTTGCCGTGGATGATGGTCCAAGCTTGAATCAGGCAGTCAATAGTTTGGCAACAACCCTGTGTCAGGTAGCTTTGGCCATTCAGCTTTGGAAGGGGCTTCTCGGGGGCGAGGGCGTGGAGAAGAGGGGGCCTGGGAGCTCTTGGTAGAACTGCCTGGCCTCAAGGAGACCCTGTTTCCACAGCCACAGCCAGAGCCTTGCTCGGTGCATTGTCCAAAGGTAAGTGTCCAGGGTTATGGGGTGGGCAAGGGCCACACCTGTGGTTAGCCACTCTGACCCTTGTCCAACATATCTTTCCCCAGGGCCAGAAGGGGGAACCCGGAGAGATGGTGAGTGGCCCTGGTGGGGGGTAGAGAATGGGTTAGGGGTCAATGGGGCAGCGGGAAGGTTGGGAGCCCAGAGCTCACTGACCACCCTTCCTAGGGCCTGAAAGGACAAGATGGGCCTCCCGGCTCCCCCGGCCTCCCGGTGAGTGCCTCCCCATATCTGTCTTCTGTGCCCCGACTGGCATACAGCCTCCTTAGCCTCCTTACCTGTTCTCTCTGCTCAGGGCAGGACCGGTGCTCCTGGCCCCCAGGGGCCCCCTGGAATTTCCATTGCAAAGGGTGAAAGGGTGAGTGTGGAGACCACTGTGTTTCGCCTAAGACACTCCTTGATGTTCCCTCAGGGTTTTTAGAAGAGAGAAAGAAAGAAAGAACAAAGTTAGAACCACAGGGTATTTCTAGAAGCCTAAGTGAATACTATAAAGCCCATCAGAGACTTTGGGGAAGGGGCTGATGTAGAAAGGCCAGTGGGGTTTCGAGATTCCCTGGAGAGCCTGGGTGGGAATCCTAAGTCCCTGAGGTGGAAGGGCCCGCTGCCTCCTCACTGCCCTTGTGCCTGGGGCTAGGCTCCATCCAGTTCAAAGAGGCCCACTTCTCTGCCCCTTTACTCCACCCCCAACGACACCTGGGAGCCTGTGGGGTGAGGACACCAGATGGAGAATAGTCTGGGCTCCTCCAGCAAGCCAGGGGTGCTGAGGGAAGGTCCCTTCCTGCCCTGACCTCTTTGCCTCCTTAGGGCTACCCTGGAGCAGATGGGGCTCCAGGCAGCCCCGGCCTCCCTGGGACTCCTGGAACGCCTGGCCCAAAGGTGAGAGAGCCTTGCCCTTGTAGGTCACATGGTGGGACACTTTGCTTCAGTGAGAGGGGTGGTCTGACTGTCCTGACTCTGGCCTCCATTTATAGGGCTCCCCAGGGTGGCCTGGCTCCCGTGGCGAACCGGTAAGTTTGCTGTTCCTTCTTTGCTCTCCCAGCATCTTCCCAGAGTTCTTTCTGCAGAGTGGAGACGTGGGGTGGTGGGGCAGTGTTGGCCCGTGCGGGCCCACCCTGAGACGCGCCTGAGACCAAGCATCACCCTTTGCTCTGTTTTGTCTTCAGGGAGACCGAGGGCCTCGAGGCCCGAAGGGGGAGCCGGTAGGTGAAGGGGGAAGGGAGGGGGCCAGGATATCCCAGGGAGAACCAGGGTTGCCCCAGGCCAGACTCTGTGCAGGGCCTGAGGTGTGGTAAGAAATAGCTGGGCACTTCTAGATGTTTCTCCCACCTCAAAGCTCCCATACCCTGAGTCCTGCCCACTGTTCTCGTCCCTGTAGGGAGAGCCTGGACGAGTCACTGGCGGTGATGGCCCAGGGCTTCCTGGGATGAAAGGGGACCCTGGACCTCCGGTAAGTTCTAGGGTATGTGGGATCAAGTGATGTGTGGTAGGGGAACCAACAGAAAGCATGGTGAGAGTAGGGGTCTGTGGGGTGGTGGTGGTTGTTGTTTTTAAAGATTTTTATTTTTATTTTATTTTATTTTATTTTTTTTTTAAGATTTTTCTTGGGGAATTGGGGAAAGGGGACAACCAAGTTGTCCTTCAATCTTAGCTGTGGAGGGCGCAGCTAGCTCAGCTTCAAGTCCAGTCGCCATCCGGCCACCTGTCAGTAGCTCATGGCCACTCAGCTCAAGGTGCCATGTTCAATCTTAGTTGCAGGTGGTCATAGCCCACCATCCCATGTGGGAGTCGAACCGGCAACCTTGTTGTTAGGAGCACGTGCTCTCACCAGCTGAGCCATCCTGCCGCATGTTGGCAGCTCAGTGGCAGTTCAGCTCAGGCGCAGCTCATTGGCCCACGTGGGAATCAAACCAGATTCCCTCAAATCAAATCAGAGCTCGCGCTCTTAACCAACTGAGCCACTCGGCTGGTGTGGGGTTGTTTTTCACACTTTTTCTTCTCCATCAGGGCCCTCCTGGATCTCATGGCCCATTGGGAGACCCAGGACCCCGTGGTCCCCCAGGACTTCCTGGAACAGCTGTGAAGGTGACAACATGACCCCCATATGGTCTCATGATCTCTCTGTGATCCAGTGACCTGGTGACTCCATTTGAACCCTACTGGTTGCTCTGAGCCCATGTGAACCCTTGACCACCCCCATGACTCCTCAGTTCCCCTATGACCTTTGTAATCTAATTGCACCCCATGACCCTCATTCCTTCTGGTATCTTGGGGAGTGAAGATATGGTCCAGGGTCATGGGGTCATGATCTGTCTTTCAGGGTGACAAAGGCGATCGTGGGGAGCGGGTAAGTGAGGGCAAGGTAGGCAGGGGGTGGCTTGGAGTCTGATTCCCCCTGGCCATCCCCCGACATGCTGTTCTCTCCCAGGGTCCCCCTGGACCAGGTGATGGCGCCAGTGTTCCAGGGGAGCCCGGGCTACCGGTGAGGCCCTGAGGACCATGCTCAGTGGTGTAGATAGAGGGGCTAGGGGCTCTGCTGGGCAGTGGTGGGTGCTGGGCCTCACAGTAGGAGGCTCACATTTTTACTCACTTCCTCCTAGGGTCTTCCTGGAAGCCCCGGACTCCCAGGCCCAGTTGGCCCCTCTGGAAAGAAAGGAGAAAAGGTAGGAGATCTGACCTTTTGGCGTCCCAGGTCTGGGGTGTGGGGATCTGGGTGCGGGGGTGCAGAGCCACCTACTCATCTGTTTCTCCTTCAGGGTGACTGTGAGGATGGAGCCCCAGGCCTCCCAGGACAACCTGGGACCCCGGGTGAGCGGGTGAGTATAGGGCCAGGGCTTCTGAGGGCTCCAGCTCCAACCCACAGCCATCAACCTTCTACTCCATCCTTATGCTCAAGCCCAAATCTCTGAACCCCTTCCAGGGCCTACGGGGACCTCCTGGAGACGTTGGCCCCAAAGTGAGTGCCATTTTAGGAGGTTTGGTATGAGGGGTGACACACTGAGACCTTTATAAGATTAGGGGAGGTGGGAGGATCAAGAAATAAGGGTTTTCAGGGCCGGCCGAGTGGCTCAGTTGGTTAAGAGCGCGAGCTCTAAGCAGCAGGGTTGCCATTTCAATTCCCACATGGGCCAGTGACACTGCCCCCGAGCTGAGCTGCCGCTGAGCTGCCAACAGGTGGCAGGATGGCTCAGCTGATGAGAGCATGTGCTCCTAACAACAAGGTTGCCGGGTTCGGTTCGACTCTCACATGGGATGGTGGGCTACGCCCACCTACAACTAAGAGTGAACACGGCTCCTTGAGCTGAGCGGATGGCGACTGGACTTGGAGCTGAGCTAGCTGCGCCCTCCACAACTAAGATTGAAGGACAACAGCTTGGCTGTTCCCCTTCCCCAATTTTCCAACACTGTTCCCCTTCCCCAATTCCTCAATAAATCTTTAAAAAAAGAAAAAAGAAGAGATAATAGTTCTCTTCAGTCACAGGTTCTGGTTTCAGAGGGATGGCTAGAGTCTGAAACACCTAGTCTGGGGCTCAACAGTCAAGGCTCCCCCTCCTGTCTCTCTCCCCTCAGGGTGACCGAGGACTGCAAGGGGGTGTGGGTGAGACTGGAGAGAAGGTAAGTGCAGCCTGGGGGGCTCTCAGGGCACTGAGGGGTCTGGAACCAGGCTCAGCTCTGACCCATTCTGTTCCATCAGGGCGAACGTGGACTCCCTGGCCCAGTGGGACCCCAGGTGAACCCACCGACCCCAACGCCAGTGCCAGCTGACCTGGGCTCTGGGTCCCCTCCTACTTCTGACTTCTCACCCTTGACCTCCACTGCCCCTGCTCCTTGATGCCTCCTCACATGACTCCTAATTCCTGCTGATGCAGGTTTTAACCCTCAACCCCAGGGACCTGCTTTTAGCCTTCTGATCCTGCGGAACTGACCTGGGGTTTGACCCCCTCCTGCTAAGTTTGACCCCTGCTGACCTAAATCCTGTTCTTCCGTGACCCCTCTCCAGTTCCACTCTTAACCTCTAGCCCTTGGGTGCCACCCCCTGGATCAGCATTTCTACTCCTTGTCCTCAGGGGCTTCCGGGAGTTGCTGGGTATCCTGGAGCCGAGGGTCCTGAAGTGAGTTTGTGACTTTGGTGGGACCAGGAGTGGGACTTTCACGTGTTCCTCCTCGCCTGGTCTCATGCTTTCTCTATGTGCAGGGGCCACCAGGACCCACTGGCCGCCGAGGAGAGAAGGTGGGTCATGGGATGGGGTACAGTGTCCCCCCCATAGCAGGGATTGTAGCAGGTGGGACACTGGGACCTTGGGTTCCTAGGTGGGTCTCTGACCCTTCCCTGCTTCTATCCTTTCTCCACAGGGGGAGCCTGGCCGCCCCGGGGACTCTGCTGTGGTGAGTGAGGAGAGAATGGGGCTCTGAGCACAGCACAGCCCCTCAAGCAGTAGTGATCCACCTGGAAGCCAGTGTCTCCATAACCTTGGGACCCTGGGCAGGCTCAGAGCTCGGTGACTCTCCTTATGCTATAACATGCCTCGACCCCTGGCTGTGATCTTGTGACCCCGTGACCCACCATACAGGTCATGAACTCTGTGCCACCCCTGCCCTACTCCCAGCGGTGACTCTGACTTCTGTGCAGAGATTAAGCTCTGTAACTTCCAGTTCTATGTAACCCCATCCCCAATCAAGGCTGTAGTACTGTGCTCCCCAGGCCGGGCCAAGCTGTGTCTGTCCTGTTTGTTTTCAGGGACCTGCTGGTGATGGAGTCAAAGGAGAGAAGGTAAATCTGGAGAGAGTGAAGGGAGGCTGTTGCAGGGTTGAGGTCAAAGCCATAAGGCTTGCCTAGAGGCCCCTGGAGGTTATGAGGGTTGTGGCATGATTGCTGTGTGGTGAGGGTCATGGAGCCTGGGGCTGGTGATTTTTGTCACCTCCAGGGAGATGTGGGGCCCACTGGACCCAAAGGAGCTACCGGAGTCAAAGGGGAGCCAGTGAGTATAGGGGAAGTGTTTTGAGGGGGGAGAACAGGTGAAGGTCGTGTCCCCCTGACTTCAGATCCTTCCACCCACAGGGCCCACCTGGCTTGGTTCTTCCTGGAGACCCTGGCCCCAAGGGAGACCCTGGAAACCGGGTGAATAAATATGGGGATAGGGAGTGTGACAGAAGATGAGGTGGTGCCTGGGAGCCCCAACTAAGTCTTAATCCTCCTCCCCATGCCCTGCAGGGTCCCATTGGCCTCACTGGCAGAGCAGGACCCCCGGTGAGTACCTGTGACCTTGGGTACAGGTACGGTAATGTCAAAGTTTCTGGGGTCACTTTTCCTCAAGGGTTGGCTGCTATATCTTGCATCCTCCACAGGGTGACTCAGGGCCTCCTGGAGAGAAGGGAGACCCTGGGCGGCCTGGCTCCCCAGGACCTGTCGGCCCCCGAGGACGAGAGGTAAGAGGGTCAGATTGGGGGAGTCCTTGGAGATGAGGAGTAGGGTGTTGCCAGCATCACTGGGGGTCTTGGAACCAGGGCTGACTTTCATGTCTCACAGGGTGAAGCTGGAGAGAAAGGTGACGAGGGCCCTCCGGTGAGACCCCTTTCCAATGTGGTTTCTGATTCTTTACCCTTGAACTGTGACCCCCGGGCTGGGAGCTCCACTAGGCCATTCAGTCTATCCCTCTACATCCTGCCCAGCTGGTGCCCAGGCCCGTCTTTGTCCCACTCCCTGAGTTAGTCTGAGCCTAATTCACCTGCTTAGTGTGGTTTTCTCTCCATTACCAGGGTGACCCGGGTTTGCCTGGAAAAGCTGGCGAGCGTGGCCTTCGGGTGAGGCTTGGCAGGGAGAAGTAAGGGGTGATGGGAGAACCTCTAGGAGGTGGGCATGGAAGTGATAGGACACTCTGAGGGAAGAAAGGGTGATGGGAGAATCTGGAGGGAGGTGATGGAGACCCACAGGGAGGCATGTAGTGATGGGAAACTCTGGCATGGTTTTTGGGGTAACGGGGAAGCTGGGGTAATATGAGGGGTCATGGGGGAACCTGCAAAATGCTGGGAGGATTTGTCTCAGACCAGCTGCTCTTCCCAGGGGGCACCTGGAGCTCGGGGACCTGTGGGTGAGAAGGGAGACCAGGGAGATCCTGGAGAGGACGGACGAAACGTGAGTCCTAACCTCTGACTCCGGCCCTTAACCTCATCTTCAAGCCCCAACGATCCAATTTCCAGCCCCTGATCCTGCCACCCCAATCCTGCAATGCTAGATCCTCACAATCCTCATTTCTTGTGACCCCTTCCTCACAACCTCCAAAGGCCACCAGGGTCACCATGAGTCTTTAGGGTGTGTCCAAAGGTCCCTGAAACTGCTGCCTAAACTCTGCCCCTGACCCTCTGACTTTCTGCAGGGCAGCTCTGGACCATCTGGACCCAAGGGTGACCGTGGGGAGCCAGTGAGTAGTGTTGATGTTCAGGTCTTGGGAGGGATGGAGATTTCTAGTGGTCAGCTCCGAGATAAGGGGCCTGGAGGTCAAGGTGGGGAGTACTGATGGTCACCTCCAGGCCTGGCCTGCCTTCTGGGGGTTGGCATTGGGGTGCTGCAGGGAATCTGGGAGGACAAAGCTGAGCCATGCCCTGGGACCTCAGGGCTCCTGTTGACGACAATTATTTCCTTTCCCAGGGTCTCCCAGGACCCCCTGGACGTCTGGTAAGGGTTGATCTGGGTCTGGTCCTCTGTCATCTCCCTCTCCTGCCTCTGTTGGCTCCACACTGTGTCCCCTCATTCCTCCCACTGGCTCCCACTTCCCCCCATTGCCCCCTGATATCTTCATTGACCCCACAGCCCCTCATGACCCCATCCGCCCTTACCGGCTCACTCCCCCTTGTTGAACCATTCTTCTCACTGGTCATTTCCCCTACAGGTGGACACGGGACTTGGAGCCAGAGAGAAGGTATCAGGGTGTGTGGGTGGAGTGAAGCTGTGAGCACAGGAAGACATCCCAGTGTCTGCATGGAAGGCTGTGCCTTGGGTGTGCCTGTGGCCCTAGTGCTGTTCCCGCAACAAGCTTGTCTTTGCCACAGGGAGAGCCTGGGGACCGTGGACAGGAGGGTCCTCGGGGACCCAAGGGAGACCCCGGCCCTCCTGGAGCTTCTGGGGAGAGGGTGAGTGTGGTTGGCCCCATGGGGAGGTGTAGGCCTGGGAGAAAGCCTGCTCTGATTTCATCCTTCCCCATCCTCAGGGCATTGATGGACTTCGGGGACCCCCAGGCCCACAGGTGGGTGACGCCCTTTGTCCCATCATCCTGCATCCCTATCTTGCCCTCACCTCTCACTGATCTTTTTTCTTTCAGGGGGACCCAGGTGTCCGAGGCCCAGCAGGAGAAAAGGTGAGAGGGCGTGGTGGTTTCTGACTGTGGGCCATCTCATCCTTTGAGGCCTCTTACCACTTGGTTTTCCTCAGGGTGACAGGGGCCCCCCAGGCCTGGATGGCCGCAGTGGGCTGGATGGGAAGCCAGGAACCCCTGGCCCTGCTGGGCTTCATGTGAGTCATGTGGTTACTGCCTGGCCACGCCCCTCCCCTCACCCCTGCACGTGACTCCAGCCTCACCTGGGTGTTCTGTCTTGATGTGCCCTGGGATCAGAGGGGTTCTCTGTGTCTTCTAGAGCCCTGCCTGGGTTGGGGATGTGAGTGCCTTGCAGGCCTTGGGTTTGCAGGAACTAGTGGCCCTGTCAGCAGGCAGTACCGCTGACCCCATGACCACTGTCAACTCCCTGACTTGGGTCTCTCCTCAGGGTGCTACAGGCAAAGCCGGGGACCCGGGAAGAGATGTAAGTAAGGGGAGATGTTAAGGTGGAGGGCAGCTCAGGGGTTCAGCAAAACCTGCAGTCAGGTCGTCAGAGTCACGGCATCAGTGGGAGTATGGGGAGTTGGTCCAGCCCTGTCCTTTTTTGGTGGTGGTGGGGGGGTCCCATTCCTTTGCAGACAGGTTCTAGAAGAGTCCTATTTCCTGACCTTCTCTGTCCTGGGGGTGTTAGTAGCCCCGCACCCCAAGTCCTGGAAGAGACTTTCCTTTGAGAATTTCAGCAGGGCCCCCTAACTCTTGGGGTCTCTGCCTCAGGGGATCTCAATGGCACCTCCCAATTCTGGGGGGTCTCTACTCTTAGTGGGGTCCTCCAAGTCCATGGGTATGCCCAAGGGATATCTCAGTGTCCCCCTCAATCCTAGCAAAGACTTTTTCCAGGGGCTTCCAGGCCTCCGAGGAGAACAGGGACCTCTTGGCCCCCCTGGGCCCCCCGGAGCACTGGTAAGTCCTGACTTTCATGGTTCCCTTTTGCTTCCTTACTGCCCTCACCCAAGCCCTGACTCCTGACCAATGATGTGTTCCCACAGGGAAAACCAGGCGAGGACGGCAAACCAGGCCTGAATGGGAAAAATGTGAGTGTCCAGGGCAGACACGGCAAAATGGCCAAGAGACGCCAGCACATGGACACAGCCCAGATGCGCAGATACACATGGGGCTCACATGCAGACACTTGCCGAGACAGCCCAGCACCCTTGACCTTGCGCAGACACACAGACACACCCTGAAACACTTGTCCATGCGCGCACACAGGCAGCCTTGCAGACAGTGAGTGAGGAGGGCGTGCTGACTGACTTGTGCCCAGATGGGCCGACACACGCTAGAATAACCCATAGACGTGGCACAGGCGAAGAGCTATAGACACAGATTGACAGGTGCAGTCACGGGTAAAGCCACATTCAGGGACACTTGGAGACTTGTTGACCCACAAACACCTCCACCCAGACTCAGATACGTGCTAAGACATGGCTGCATGGTCGCACGGCCACCCGTGGACCTGTGTTGAGACGTGGTGAGACATACATCCAAGGCTCTGACATGTGACACTTGCTAGGACATACTGACACATGCATTTATATCCATAGTCGCTCACATATATATGGCCACACATACTGAGATACACATAAGACTTGCAGACAAGTCACATAGACAGTTCTCAAAGCACCAGGGACATGCAGACATATGTCCATCTATGCAAACCTTATAAGCCCCCTGCCCATATGCAGACGCAGGTCAAGATATGCAGACAGACTGAGACACCTACCCAGTATCACCTACCAGGACACACAGGCCCGTGCACAGGTACACATGCTGATACACACAGATTCAGGACACGTGGACACCACCTCCAGAGATGCATGGATGTGGAGTTCCATCTCGGGAAGCCAGAGGCAGGAGGATGTGCAGCTAAGAGTGGAGGCAAACAGACCCATGCAGGCACACCCTCAGATGTGCACAGCTCGCTCAGACAGTCGCAGGCCATGCTCTGAGACACACAGGGGCTTGGAGCTACAGTCAGTCAGTCACCTGAGACCCACCAAGACAGCGGCTTGCAGCCAGATGTCAGTGAATGTTTGGGCTGATATGAGTCCTCTGCCTGCAGGGAGAACCTGGGGACCCCGGAGAAGATGGGAGAAAGGTAAAGTCCCTCACTTGCAATCTTCTCTAGCCTCAGATCGGGGCCATATCTGAAGCATCCTTGTCTTCCGTAGGGAGAGAAGGGAGATTCAGGCGCCCCTGGGAGAGAAGTGAGTGCTAGAGTCTTCTGCAACACCTAACCCCTGACCCTGACCCTGACCCTGTGATATATGGCTTCAATCTTTTCTGGGGTCCTGATGCTGACTGCATCCTCCACAGGGTCACGATGGCCCCAAGGGTGAGCGTGGATCTCCTGGTAGCCCTGGACTCCTGGGCCCCCCGGGCCTCCCAGGGCAGGTCGGCCCTCCTGGCCAGGTGAGTGTCCAGGGTTAAGTTAGGACTTGGGAGCAGCAGGGGCCATTGTGCTCCCACCAGACACCCTTCCAGATGCCATGGTCCTGTGTGACCCCTTTGTGTTCTGTCGTATCTCAGGGTTTTCCTGGTGTTCCAGGAAGTCCAGGCCCCAAGGTGAGTGTGCATGTGCTGGGTGGGGGGAGGAGCATTCCCCGTCCTGATCATCCTTTGTTCTCAGGGTGACCGTGGGGATTCAGGATCCAAAGGCGAACGGGTGAGGCCTCCCTGCCCCCCACCTTTTCCCATGCCCGGTAGCCACAGCACCCACATATGCACATACACGCCCCACAAGCTGGGTCCAGCAGCTTGTCTATTGGTGTCTCCAGGGCCTCCCTGGAGAGCGCGGCCTGAGAGGAGAACCTGGGAGTGTGACGGTGAGTGAAGCTGGGGACCTGGTCCTTGACTGTTACGTGCACGCCTCCCGGGGCCACCTCTCTGTTCCCCTCCCCGTTGCTATGAGACCCCATACGTTCTGTCCTGGGTACTGGGCTACTTGCCCTATTGGTATTCCTGTAGCCTACTCAGGGGAACCTGGGCATTGGAGGTGTGCCAGGGAGGGGCTCCAGTGGCCTTGAGCCTCCTCAACCAAGGGCTAAAGTGTCTTCCGGTAAGAGGCCTGAGGAAGAGGGCATGGAGGCTATTTCTGGGGACAGTGTGGGGCAGAGGTAGGGTTTCTCTGTGGACAACCCTTTACCCAGCTTGTGTTTCTAGAATGGGGAGCGGTTGCTGGAAAATATTGGCATCAAGGTAGGTTGCTTGGGGGCTGGGCATGGGCACTGGTAGAAGCCTCATGGGGCTGGGCCAGGGCATGGGGGGCTGCAGTCATGGGCCATACTCCTCCCACCCCTGCTGTCACTCAGGCATCTGCCCTGCGGGAGATCGTGGAGACCTGGGACGAGAGCTCTGGCAGCTTCCTGCCCTTGCCTGAACGGCGGCGTGGCCCCAAGGGGGACCCCGGCGAGCGGGGCCCCCCAGGCAAGGAGGTATGTGCTGGCTGCTCAGTAGGGGGTGCCCTGTGGAGGGTGTGGTTGCACAGCCACCAGCATCCACTCTTCTGTTCCTCCAGGGACCCACTGGCTTTTCTGGAGACCGTGGGCCGAAGGGAGATCGTGGAGACCCGGGCCCTCAGGGGCCACCTGGCCTGGCCCTTGGGGAGAGGGGCCCCCCTGGACTTCCTGGCCTGGCCGGGGAGCCTGGAAAGCCTGGTATTCCTGGGCTCCCAGGCTCGGCTGGGGGTGTGGGAGAGCAAGGAAGGCCAGGAGAGAGGGTGAGCCTGGGGGCTGACTGGGAGGGCCAGGGAAGTGGGGTCAGGCAGAGCTGGACTCCATACAAACATAGCCCCCACCCTGCTGTCTGCACTTCAGGGAGAACGGGGAGAGAAAGGAGAACGCGGAGAACAGGTGAGCTGCAAGGGGCCTCACGGGGTGGGATGACCTGGAGGCTGTGCTGGGGCAGCCACCTGTCTCCTTCTTTTCTGCAGGGCAGAGATGGCCCTCCTGGACTCCCTGGCCCTCCTGGCCCTCCTGGCCCCAAGGTGATCACCCCAGCCCTGCGCTAGGCCTGTGACTGCTGTCACTAGGAGGACACCATTAGTGTAGACCCCAGAAACTCCACGTGGTGTCTCTGAACCCATAACCTCTGGGATCCTGGGATCTGGGACAGACCTCCATGCCTCTGTGACAGATACATCTCCCCCCATATGACCTGTGCTTGTAGGTGGCTGTGGATGAGACAGGTCCTGGATTCCCTGGACTCAAGGGTGCTAAGGTCAGTGTGTGGGATCAACCTGGGGTCCGCCCCTTGCCATGGCAACAGGGCCTGGCTTGACATGTCATCCTCACAGGGGGAACCAGGCAGTGATGGCGACCGAGGCCCCAAAGGAGACAGGGTGAGGCCTCCCACCCCACCACGTTTCTCTCCTTTATGGGGGCAAACCAGAGTAGGGTGTATGTGGGCACATGGCAGTGACTGGGGGCTCAAGCATGACACTCTGCCTGCAGGGTGTGCCAGGCATCAAGGGAGACCGGGGAGAGCCTGGACAGAGTGGTCATGGTGGCAGCCCGGTGAGTCCTTTGTCACACGTGTGTGCCAGCACATGGCTCTTCCTCGCGTTGTCTGGATGGGGTGTGCACTGCCTGAGACTGTCTAGGGGGAAGCTGGGATGGGGGACAAGGACAGTGTGGCCTTAAACCTCTTCTCTCCAGGGCCTACCAGGAGAGCGCGGTGTGGCTGGGCCTGAAGGGAAGCCGGTGAGTGGCGGCAGGAACAGCTTGGTCCAGGTGCTGTCTGCTGTGTTGTGCTGACTGCCATATGTACCTGTCACCAGTGATCAGTGACAGGGTGTGTGCCTGTGTGTCCGGGTGCGAGCGCAGATGCATGATGTCTGAGAGGTGGCTGTGTGTGTGTGTGCGTACGCGCACGTGTCTGTGCACAGGACAGTATGTTACCCATGAGGGGCAGTCCATGGGTATGGGGTGATCTGTGCCTGGGAGGGGAGGAGGGGTAGGGGCACAGAAGTTGGCCCCCCAGGCAAAGGCCTCCAGGGGGTGGGAACAGACTCAAGTGAGGCCCAAATTGAGGCTTAGCAGCTCCCTTCTCTCTCCAGGGTCTACAAGGTCCAAGGGGGGCCCCTGGCCCATTGGTGAGTACCCCCAAATCCTCATCCCTTCTGCCCCCATCCTGTGCCCAACCCCCACCATGGGCAGCCTCAGTTTTTCTGGTGGGGTGGGTCTGGCTCCCCCTTATCTGACTCTTTCTCTCTCCAACAGGGTGGCCATGGAGACCCTGGACCACCAGGTGCCCCGGTGAGTGACAGAGCACTTTCTGGTGGTGGTGGTGGTGGGGGGGAGACAGATATTGGTCCCCACTGATGAGCCAGGCCTTGTTTATGTTAATCTCTGAGACCAGATGGATAACTCTGACCCTTGTCCCCTGCCCTTGACACTCTTCTCTAGGGTCTCGCTGGCCCCTCGGGACCCCAGGGACCCTCTGGCCTGAAGGTAAGTATAAGTGTGTGCAGGTGTGAGGCTGGAAGAAGGAGGCCCCTTCCAGCCACGTCTGCAGCAGGATAACATCTGCCAACCTCCTGGGATGTCAGGGGCTTGCAATGAGGCTGAGCACAAAGGTGCCCCATCCCTGGGGGCTCTGCTCGTGGCCTGGGGCTGAGGAGCCTCCCGTCTACTTGTGGCCTCACTCAGTCTGTGGGTTTTTGGCAGGGGGAGCCTGGAGAGACAGGACCACCAGGACGGGTGAGTGGCCCATCTTGTGAGTCAGAGTCACAGGGAGCCAGGTTGGGTTGGCACTGCCCTGAACTTCTTCTTCCCCCAGGGTCTGCCTGGACCTACTGGACCTGTGGGACTTCCTGGACCCCCTGGTTCTTCAGGCCTTGTGGTGAGTGAGTCCCTTCTGGCCCCAGCGGGGACACCGTGTCCCTGTCCTCTGAGTCCCGTGTTCTCCTATGTCCCCTGTGACATTTAACTTCTGTCCCTCAGGGTCCTCAGGGGGCACCAGGTTTGCCTGGACAAGTGGTGAGTTCTGAGGGTAAGGGCTGGGCTTCAGGGATCAGGCGGCGGCGGGCAGGCCCCTGACAGAGCTCCTCCCTTGCAGGGGGAGACAGGGAAGCCGGGAGCCCCAGGTCGTGATGGTGCCAGTGGGAAAGACGGAGACAGAGGAGCCCCTGGTGTGCCGGTGTGTGTTCTGAGGGGAGCACGCTGCAGGCCTGTGATGGGGCGCCTGGAGGAGGAAGGGGAGGGAGGCCTGGGACACCGGGAGGGGGTGGTGAAGCGGCACCGAGTTCCTCATGCTGCTCTGCCACAGGGGTCACCAGGTCTGCCGGGCCCTGTCGGACCGAAAGGAGAACCTGGACCCACGGGGGCCCCTGGACAGGTGATTTTTGACCCCACCGCCCGCCTAGTTTGCACCTTTCATCCAAGACGGCAGGGGTGGCGGGGTTCGGGGGGGTACAGCGGGAGGCAAGGTAACTCACCAGGCATTCCCCACAGGCTGTGGTCGGGCCCCCTGGAGCAAAGGGAGAGAAGGTGAGTGTGGGGGACCTGGGAAGAGGGGCCACATGGTGGGGCCAAGGAACCCCACTGAGTCCTCTCCCTCACAGGGAGCCCCTGGAGGCCTGGCTGGAGACCTGGTGGGAGAGCCGGTGAGTGGAACCTCCAGAAGCATAGTTTATCCCCCCCTTCATGACCTTCAACGTCCACAATATGTCCCACATTTGACCCTGGGCCTCATGCCATCCTCCTTGAGTCTCATCTGTCTTGTCCCTGATGCCCATGTTGCCAGGGAGCCAAAGGTGACCGAGGACTGCCAGGGCCGCGGGGTGAGAAGGTGAGATGGGCCTGAGCCCTGGGCAGAGAGGGGTAGAGTTGTGTGGCCAGACCCCCTCACCGCCCTTTCTGTGCAGGGTGAAGCCGGCCGTGCAGGGGAGCCTGGAGACCCTGGGGAAGATGTGAGTCTGGGGCCTGGGCAAGTCTGAGCCTGGGTAGAGGGGTGCAATTAGGGACATAGAGGACCGTTCCTGGGCCTGTGCTCCTGTCTGAACCTGAGCCTGGCCGCCCGTCCCACATTCAGGATCCTGTCCCCCGGGAGCGCACATCCCCAGGGCTGGGGCCCCGTCTTGGCTTCCATGTGCCAGTCCTCAGTCTCCTTACCCTGTCTGAGCACACGTGTGCTCCTGTCTGATCACCCAGGTCTCAGGACGCAGCGGAGTTTTGTGTGCCTCTCCTTGGTCATGTTTATGCTGCCCCTTTTCCCGTCCTATCTGTGCTCTGTATATCTGAGTTCATGTCTGTGGTCACGCCTGAACTCCCTGGGATGGGGTGTGTCTGAGTCGCCCCCTCCCATATCTGCGCTCACACACACAGTCCCATATGTCAGTGCTCATGTGTGAGTTCCGTGTGTCTGCGGTCACATCTGCACTAACCTGGGAAAATATTGGGACCATATCTAAGCTCTGGGTGCATGTTCCTACCCTCTCAAGTGCTGTTTACTTTTTTTTCTTAGGGTCATAAAGGGGCTCCAGGACTCAAGGGTCAAAGGGTATGTGTGCCCCAAAGTGTCCCTGCTAAGGGTCATGGTCCTGAGACTCCCTGAGCCTGATATGACCCCTTTTACCTTGAAGGGTGACCCAGGAGTCGGGGTCCAGGGTCCCCCTGGGCCAACTGGTCCTCCAGGTCTGAAGGTAAGTCGCTGCCCCATCCCCAGTGGTGGGGGCTGTGGGCAGGAGTCCCCTGGAGGTGGGAGGAAGAGGGCATTCTTTTTTTTCAAAGATCTACTTGGTTTTATTGAATGAATCGTGAATTGGGCAGCATCTCGTCTAGTAAATAGAAAGGTGCTCCTGGAAGAGGGCATTCTGAGGCTAGTCCTGGGAAGGGGTCCTGCTGGGACCACCCCTCCCTTTGTTATCTCTGTTCCAGGGAGACTTGGGCCCCCCTGGTCCCCCCGGTGCTCCTGGTATCGTTGGGTTCCCTGGTCAGCCAGGCCCTCGAGGAGAGATGGGTCAGTCAGGCGCCAGCGGAGAGCGGGTAAGGGTGCTGGGAGCAGCATGTAGGGACTTGGTGACTTCAGGACCTCTGAATCCAGTAGTGGGTGACGAGGAGGCCCAGGCCCTGCTTCAGGGGCTCCCAGTCTTGGGAGGCAGAGGGAGAGGAAGGTTCCCAAGTCACCCTCTGCCTTTCTTGCCTTATTTTTCTGATAGGGTCTGGCAGGCCCCCCAGGAAGAGAGGGAGCTCCAGGTCCCTTGGGGCCACCTGGACCACCAGGGTCAGTGGTGAGTAGACGCGCCCAAACCCCATGTGTCTGACTCCTGTGTTGGAGCCTGTCCATGTGAGAACTCAGGCTGGGGACTATGCCACACTACGTGGCTGGGTATGTGTGTGTGCCTTTGAGGGACATGGGACCCTTACCTCACTCTGTCCACAGGGAGTGCCTGGGGTCTCTGGACTCAAAGGAGACAAGGTGAGACAATGCTGCTGGCTCTCTCCTGTACCTTGTCACCCCCTTCAGCCTCCACTGACCCCTGTCACCGCTTCCAACCTCCGCTGGCCCGTCACCCCTTCCAACCTCCACTGAACTCCCATAACCTGTCCCCCACTGATTCCTGTCACTTATCCCTGGCGTCTTGTTGATCTCCAGGGAGACCCTGGAGTAGGGCTGCCTGGGGCCCGCGGCGAGCGTGGGGAGCCAGGTGTTCGGGTATGTACGTCTCACTCTGCAGCCACAGCCCACTGCACGGAGCCACCCCAGGCCTCCCTTTATTAGAGGTCTTGCCTCTAAATCCAACTTCTGAGTCAATGAAATTAATGTCACCGTCTAGGGTGAAGATGGCCGCCCTGGCCAGGAGGGACCCCGAGGACTTATGGTGAATCCCCTTGGGGAAAGCACCAGTGGTGTGACCTCATCACTTGCCTGTACCCTTCGGACACTGTGCCTTCTGCCTGGTTCTCCCTCTCTGGTCCTTTGCCTCCCTTATTCCCCTGGGGACCCCTCAGTCCTCCCTGCCCCCTGACCTGTCTCCCCACTAGTCCCCCACAAAGTCCCTTAGCTCACAGTCTTCTTCTCTCATGCAGGGCCCCCCAGGCAACCGGGGTGAGCGTGGGGAGAAGGTAAGTATGAGGAGAAAAGGCTCCTGGGGTGAGCAGGGGTGGGGGATGGGTCCTGTAATTCAGGACCTGGGACTTCTCCATTTCGGTGAGACACACTCTTCCACCCAACAGGGTGACCCTGGAACCGCAGGGCTAAAGGGTGACAGGGTGAGTGTGGGCATGGGGGAGGGCAGGGGTAAGGGACTAAGGGTGTTCCTGACTCCTCTGACTATCCACCATCCACTCAGGGTGACTCAGCTATAACTGTGGGGCCTTCGGGGCCACGGGGTGCCAAGGGGGACATGGTGAGTGGGTCTGCTCCATGTGCAGACTGGGTCTCCCTTGGGTGTGGGAGGGATTCCAATGGGGGCTGGGCCAGGAGACCTGAGAGCTCCGATCCTCAGAGGGTGAGGGATCTCCAGCCCCTGACCCTGACTTCTGATCCCTGACCCAGGGTGAACGAGGGCCTCGGGGCACAGATGGTGAAAAAGGACCTCGGGGAGATAGTGGGAGCCCTGGAGAGAAGGTACGGGGAAGGGCGTGGGGTACTCTATATGGGGTCGGGGGCGTTCTTATGGGTTGTGAGGGCTCTATGGAGGGTCTGTGATGATAGGAGTGGAGGATGGGGGAGCGGAGGCTTTCTGGGAGTAAGAGGGGAGAGGTTCTGTAGGCCATAGTGACATGGGGTGGCTGAGCCTCTACGGAGGGCTCAAGGGCCTTGATGTGAGGTCAGGGGAGCTCTGCGGTAGAAGCCCTCTGGGAACTGGAAGGGGGCTTGTTGGGTGTTAGGGGTACTCTAGGTAGGTTTAGGGGCCCCGTGGTATGAGGGAGGGGCAGGAATCTGGAGGAAATGAGCCACTCCATGGGCCACAGTCCCAGCTTCACCCCGCTATAGCATGGGCTGGGAGGGATGGGGCCACTGAGGGTGGCGGGGGGGAGTGGCACTGCTGCGCTCTGCCCCAGTTGGCAGGTTTCAGTCATACTCCAAGCTTCCAGCCTGGCCTGGTCCTGATTGTGTCCCTCTTCTGGTCACTTCCACAGGGCGCCAAGGGAGAACCTGGTGACAAGGGCTCAGCCGGGTTGCTGGGAGCACGTGGACTCACAGGACCCAAGGCAAGCACTGCCCCAGGCACAGACCCAGAGCCACACGTCACACACACGTGTCCCATGGCTGTCCTCTGAGTGTTGAAGGGTTTCCAGACTCCCTCACTGTTGGCATGTGTGTGTTCACACGGGATCTTTGTGCAGCCTGGGCCCTGGCTTAGAGTCACCGAGTGGCTGCACATGTGGCAGACAGGCCAGCACTGGGGACAGTCACACTGGGACATTCACACTGAAGGGTCATCCTCCCCCATCTGTGTTTCCCACAGGGGGAGCCTGGTGCTGCAGGATTTCCTGGTGACCCGGTAAGATACCCCTGATCCCATAGGCCCCTATCCCCATGTGGTGACCTTTGGCCTTACTCTCATGGTGTCCTCATGTTGCCCAGGAGCCCCTACCTTCACAGTAACCCCAATGATCATTCCACCCACGTGGTGACCCCCTGCCCATGGTGACCCTTGACCCCGTGGAAAACCCTGCCCTTCCAGTGACTTTGGCCTCCAATGGTGGCTTTCACCCCCGCGATGTTCCCTGGTATCCATTATACCCAGACCGATTCCTTTTGATTTCTCACTGACCTCCTGAGTTCATATTGACCCCTCTCCTCAGGGATACCCAGGAAAGGATGGAGTCCCTGGTGTCAGAGGAGAAAAAGGAGACATTGGCTTCATGGGTCCCCGGGGCCTCAAGGTGAGAAGGGAACTGGGTTTTTTTTCTGTTCAGGTGGCCTCATGTTGGAAGGCAAGGTACCTGGGATCAGAGGTCAGGTATCTGGGGTCAGATATTGGGCTATTCAGGGTTGAATGTGAGGTGTTAGGTCAGGGGTTGGAAGGTGAGAAGTTGTGTGTCTGAGGCCAGTTTGGAGAGTGGTTTCAGGGTCAAGGGTTTCAGGCTATAGGGTGAGGTGTCTAGAAGTCACTTTTCACCTGCTTTTTTCTTCAGGGTGAACGGGGGATGAAGGGAGCCTGTGGCCTCGACGGAGAGAAGGGAGATAAGGTACAGAGATGAGGGGGGATGTGGGTGGCTGGGGAGCCTGGGGCCTAAGGCTGACCCCTCCACTGGATGCCTGTAGGGAGAAGCTGGTCCTCCGGGCCGCCCTGGGCTGGCAGGACGCAAGGGAGATATGGTGAGTGTGGGCACACCCAGACTGGGGAGGACGGTGGTCCAGGGCCTAGCTCAATGTCTTCTCTTCTCCAGGGGGAGCCGGGTGTGCCAGGCCAGTCGGGGGCCCCTGGCAAAGAAGGCCTGATCGGTCCCAAGGTATGGAGTCTCTCAACAGTGGACATCAGGGGGGTCAGGATGGGCAAGGAAGGTCACGGTAGGGCCATGGGGTTTCAGGTGAAGGAAGGTTGTGGAAAGTTGGGACACTGAGGGGCGGAGTAGAGCTGGTCTTAAGGTTTCAGGGTGGGTTGGGGTCACAGTGGGATTTAGGATAGAGGGATGGGAGGTGGAGCAGGGGGATGTGTGCATCAGGGCTAAGGGGTTACAATGGGTTGGGGGTCAGTGGAGGAGTGTCAGTGTAGGGGAAATAGGGCAGGGGGTGTTACAGTGGGATCAGGGTCATGGGGATCACAGCAGATGGAGGGTCATAGGTATTCGGGTTATGAAAGGTTGTGGCCATTGAGCCAGGGGGCTCATGGTGGTTGAGATGAGGGAGGCCAGGGTGGAGAGTCTCTCATACTTTTTTCTGTTCCCAGGGTGACCGAGGCTTTGATGGACAGTCAGGACCCAAGGGTGACCAGGGTGAGAAAGGGGAACGGGTAAGTTGAGGCCAAGGTCATGGTGAAATGAAGGGATTGTGCTCTCAGGAAGTGGGTCCTTATTTGGGGACTCTGATCAATGACCCTAACATATTTCTCCTCAGGGTTCCCCAGGAATTGGGGGTCTCCCAGGTCCCAGGGGCAATGAAGGCTCTAGTGGTCCCCCTGGGCCACCTGGCAGTGTTGGTCCCAAAGGATCTGAAGGACTTCAGGGCCAGAAGGTGAGGGGCCCTAACTCTGATTTCTGATCCCTGAACCTCCTTGACCCTTCCAACTTTACTGACCTCTGACCATGTAACCAATTTCCCAATATCCCTGCCCCAACCTCTGAACCTATAATCCCAAACTTGTCCTACCTTTGACCCTGCTCACTCAGCCTTACGTCTGACAGGGTGAGCGAGGTCCCCCTGGAGAGAGTGTGGTGGGTGCCCCTGGTACCCCTGGAGCCCCTGGAGAGAGAGGGGAGCAGGTGAGTGGGGATCCCTGGGCTTGGGGTGAGAGATTGGGGTGACCTCTGGTGTCTCTGAGATGAGAGGTCACAGCCTGGTCCCACCTGTTGCACATAGGGGCGGCCAGGACCTGCTGGCCCCCGCGGTGAGAGGGGAGCAGCTGCGCTGACAGTGAGTGTGGGCCAGGGTGGGCTGGGGTCCTGCCTCCTGCACCCAACACCCTGACCCCCCAGGCCCTGGGCCCCTGACTCGATGCTGTCCCTCCATGATCCCTGCATCATGGGCCCTTTGTCCTTCCTGGGATCTGTGGGTTCTTGGTGATCCCTGTGGTCTGGTGCTCCTAGGAGGATGACATTCGGGGCTTCGTGCGTCAGGAGATGAGTCAGCACTGCGGTGAGTGGGACCCCACCCAGAATCTCTTGTGTCCCATCCCCAGTCCACCCCAGCACCCCTAGAAAAGGGCAGGCAGGGTCCCCAGAACTTATGGGGGGGTTGGCAAGCAGTCAAGGAGATGGGCAGAGACAGATGGATACACAGAAGGATGCACATTCTTCAGGACAGACATGGTGACAGGACTTCCCCAAGGGAGACACGCAGGCGGATGTGGGTGGACATGGAGTGTTCCTGGCTGCTCAGTATGGTCATGTGTGGAGCGGGTGAAGGTGGGAGCAAAGCTGGTCCCTCTGGGCCTAACATGGGGCCGGGGGTCTCTGATGGCCTTGACGGGCATCAGAGAGTGACGCCTGTCTCCTCCCATCTCTCGGTCGATGACTGCTTTACTGCTTTCGCTCCGTCTCATGTCTGCCTGTTTCTGAACATCTGTCTCTCCCTCTCTCTCTTGCCCTTTGCTGACCTGTTCCCAACTTCCCTCTTGTCCTTTCTGTTTCTCTGCTGCCTTTCTTCCTCATTCTCTCTCTCTCCCTCTGCTTCTCTTCCTTTCTCCCATTCTGTCTGTCTCTCTGTCCCGCTCTGTCCCTCCTGCTGTCCCTCTCTGTATATCTCTAACCCCTGTGTGTGTGATTCTCTCTCTCCCTACCTCTTTCCATCTTTGTCTCTTGCTCTCTCCGTCATTGTCTCTCTCCCTGTCCCCACTGCCCCTTCCAGCTTGCCAGGGCCAGTTTATCGCATCTGGGTCACGTGAGTAGTTCTCTGATATTTTCTGCGCCCGGAACTTTCCTCACCTGGTCCCCTCAGTGGGGGCAGGGCTGGGGTGGCCATCACGATGACCCCAGGGTCCTGTACCCCCCTGCTCCTTGCTCCAGGACCCATCCCTAGTTATGCTGCAGACACTGCTGGCCCCCAGCGCCACCTCGTGCCTGTGCTCCGGGTCTCTCATGCAGAGGAGGAAGGTGAGGACAGCTGGACCCACAGGGCATGGGTGGGTGGAGCACAGACAGGCAGGGTGCTCATGCATGCAGGGCACATGCACGGACACTCTTGTGCACACACTCAAAAGACCAGTGCTGCCTGCCTTGCCCCATGGGCTGGGGCTGGGCAGCATAAACCTGGCCCACCCTGCGTGCAGGCCGGGTGCCCCCCGAAGATGATGAGTATGAGTACTCTGAGTATTCTGTGGAGGACTACCAGGACCCAGAGGCTTCTTGGGACGGCGACGGTGAGAATGGCGACTGGGCCCAGAGGGATTTGGGGAGGGGTAGGCAGAGCTGGTTCCTGCTGACCTCCGACAGACCCCAGTCCCTCGCTAACTACCACCACCCCTGCTGACCTCCTGACCCCCCATTGGCCCAGATCCCTGTTCCCTTCCACTGGACGAGGGCTCCTGTACTGCCTACACCCTGCGCTGGTACCATCGAACTGTGGCAGATGGCACAGAAGCCTGTCACCCCTTTGTCTATGGTGGCTGTGGAGGGAATGCCAACCGTTTTGGGACCCGTGAGGCCTGTGAACGCCGCTGCCCTCGCCGGGTGGTCCAGAGCCAGGGAACTGGTATGAGCCTACCACCCCACCCCAGGAGCGGCCTGGGCACTGAGACCATCCAGGTCAGGTCCTGAATCAGGGTCCGGGTCAGAAGTCCCCTCAAACTGTGGGACCTGGGACAGACCCCCAGACCAAAGAGTTGAATAGAGAGCCCAGCTATGGAGTCCCCAGTATGGTCCCCTCCATGCTCCCTCCTTGAATGACCTAATAAGGGCCCCCCCCTCTGAGGTCAGAGCCCCCACTCCCGCTGGCCCCAGCTCCTTCCCACACTGATCCTTTGCCCAGTGCTGCTCTGTGGCCGATAGGTTGGGTGAAGTCAGGTGGCTGAAGACAGCTCCCAATCTGCCCTATCAGGTGCTCTCCAGAGCTGAGGCCCAGATGATGAGCTGAAGTCCAGTGACCCCCCAGAGGAGTCGGCGTCTCAGCAGGACCCTGCTGTCCCTTTCCTTGGTGCTAGAGGCTTGTGTGCACGTGAGCGTGCATGAGTCTGTCCGTTATTTCAGTGACTTGGTCCCTGTGGGTCTAGCCTTCCCCACTGTGGACAAACCCCCATTGTGGCTCCTGCCTCCCTGGCAGATGACTCAGTGTGGGGGTGGCTGTGGGCAGTGAGCGGATGTGACTATGTCTGACCCGCCCCTTGACCCAAGCCTGTGATGACATGGTGCTGTTTCTTGGGGGGCATTAAAGCTGCTGTTTTAAAAGACCCCCTGTTGTGACTGTTTGGGAAGATGGGGATGTTGGGAGGCAGGTTTTCCCTGGGAGGTCACTACTATCCTGCATGGGTGCAGAGTCCCTCTGTCTATCCCCGGACACTGTCCTGTGACCCTTAGTCCCCAACTTGTCCCCAAAAAGGAGTACACAGGGTGGGAAATGCGGATATGTCCTCACTGCTCCCCAGGAGGGGCTGAGTCATAGGTGGGGGGCTGCCTCATGCCAGGAGACATGCCCCAGCTCCCACCCCAGGGGACTGAGGGTGATAAAAGGGCCCTGAATGGGACAGAGAGTGAGGTCACAGCACAGCACTGCCTGGCCCCAGCCCCAGGCAGCCCCGGTGGCCCTGACTTACCCCAGAGAAGGCTGCTGCTTCTGGTAGGACTAGGGTCAGGGTGGGATGGGCAGGGCCTTGGGGGGTGAATGGATCTGGGGTGTGGGTGAATGGAGGTCTTTGGACCTGAGGGGGCTCTGGGGCTCTGGCTGCTTCTCCTGCTCCTCAAGGACTCCCACTAGCACCCCCTCTTTGTCCTGGACCTGCTACAGCTGCTCTTGCTTAGACCTCAGGCGCCCCTTCTTCCCGCTGTGTTTCTCTTTCTCTTTGCATCCTTATTTCCATCACGGTGTCTGTCTCTGGGCTGGTTTCTGTCTCTTTCTTCTAGGCTCCCTCTATTTTGCTCTTCCTCCCTCTCATTCATCTCCATTTCTTTCTCCTTATCCTCCCCCCCTTCTCTCCCTCTACACACACACACACACACACACACACACACACACACACACACACACACTGTCTCTGGATTTCTCTGTCTCTTTATCTATCTCTGTCTCACTCATTTTTGTCTCTCTGGCCCCTTCTCTGTCTGTCTTGGTTTTCTCTGTCTCACTCTGGCTCTCTCCTTGTCCCGTCATCTCTGTCCCTGTCTTTCTCTGTCCCTTGCCCGCCCCCCCTAAACTTCAGCTCTCAGTCTCTTGGTCTCTGCTCTCTCCACCTGTCTGTCCCTGAGCCACAGCTGACTCTAGCCCCTGCCTGAGCCTGTTTTCTCCTCACAGCCGGACCTCGTGATGACCAGGTGCGCTCTGCTGGTGCTGATGGTCCTGACGTTGGGCAGGGTCCCAGCTGTCCCTGCGACCCCTATCCCAACCTTCCAGCTCCTCCCTCAGAACTTTCCTCAGGCCACTCCCTGCCCTGTGGCCTCAGAGAGCCCCTCAGCCAGCACCACAGGCCCCTCCACTGCTTGGAGCCACCTCAGTCTTGAACCCCGCCCCGGCCCACGCATCACCCTCTCGCTGGATGTCCCTCTCGGCCTCCTGCAGATCCTATTGGAGCAGGCCCGGGCCAGAGCTGCGAGGGAGCAGGCCGCCGCCAACGCTCACATCCTGGCCCATGTTGGCCGCCGCTG
The DNA here is from genome assembly GCF_001890085.2 of Hipposideros armiger. Taxonomy (NCBI): domain Eukaryota; kingdom Metazoa; phylum Chordata; class Mammalia; order Chiroptera; family Hipposideridae; genus Hipposideros; species Hipposideros armiger. Next base: position 2,026,757 of record NW_017731368.1, read on the forward strand.
AGCCTGAGGGACGGGGGTCACAATGATGGGGTCACCTGGATGGGGAGACCTGGAGGGCAGCAGCAGAGCTGAGCGATACTACATTTGGGCACAATACATCTGGACACCACCATATGGGGTCACTGCCATGTGGTGCCATACCACACCTGAGTGCCTCACAGAGTCACAGTGTGTCTGGACAGCCTGGATGTTGCCACGTCGGGTGGCTGCCAAGTGGAATCTTGCCATGCCTGGGAGCCCCACAGACTTACAATCTGTCTGGACAGCTTGGACACTACCGTGGAAGGTCATGATCATGTGTGGGTGCCCCACGGTCACAGCATCTGGATACTACTACATGTGGTTGGTCACTATCACACCACTTTTGGGAATTTCAACATAGAAGCCCATCACTGCATCTGGGACCAGTCCACCTAAGACCAGACCCATAGGGCTGCCTTGTCCCCACAGGTCACCACACAGGGGTGTGGGAAGTCCTGGCTGAGGATCACATGCATGTTTAGTGCTCCCTAAAGTAGCACCCACTCAGATGGACGGGGCCGTCAGGGGCATCTCCAGGCACAGATGACCACAGTGGGAAGTCTGTGGCTTTGGCAGCCTTGCCTGTGTGTGGGGGTGTGTGTGTGTGCATGTGTGGCTTTGCCTCTGGTGTCTGACAGCTACACGAATGTGTGAGCAAGGTGGGGGCATGTGAGGGGGCTGAGAGGAACAGGCGCTTGCCCCCCCAAACCTGCATGAAGCGTGCACAGCACTCAGCCAGGCACTGTCCTACCTACACCCCTGTACACCCAGCCCTAGCCCTCGGACGCACATGGCGCAGGGGTGAGGAGGCGCAGGACGCCGCGGCTCTCACCCAACTCTGCCCCTCGCTCATCAAGTTGTCCTGAGCAGGCCTGCTCACATTTCCCAGCTTGTTTCCTTATCTGTAAAGCAGAGGGATGCCACCAAGCTTCTTGGGAACAAGCGACAAGTGTACCTGAAGGTTCTGGTGTGCAGGAAGCACTCAATAAATATAGTGATTACAGAATGGGAGGCCAAGAGTCACACTCAGTGTGCACCCAGGCAGTGACACATGGAAGGTGAGTCACAGCTGGCTGTGCTGCCCCTCTGCCCGCTCCCCACTCCCCATTTCACTGACCCGATCCCTTGGTGTGGAAGGAGTAAGTTTTGCTTTATCTCACACTCGCAACTCCATTGCTGGGCCTGAGATGGGAATGACCTGGACAATGTGGACAGGCTTGCCTAAGGATGGACCAGGCAGGCTGGGCAGTGTAGACAACTCCAGTTGGAGACGAGGGCAGACACTGGGCAGCATGGACAGCTCTGGATGGAGAGAGGCAATGCTGGCCGGAGTGCGGCTGTCTAGGGTGGGGGCACTGATGTTGATCTCAGTTGAAAGCAGCCTGGGAGGCGGGGCCCAGGGCGGGGCTGGAGAGGCGGGGCCACAGGGCACGCCGCTCCTTCCAGAGCCAGAGGGCGGGGTTGCCCGACTCCATGCTGCAGGGGGCGGTAGCCCAGGCCAGTTGGGTTGCAGGATGGACAGAGGCACGGAACGAGGCAGCTTCCTGACGGACTGCGGGTCAGGGAGCAACAGGCAGGGTAGGCACGGAGTGGTGTGGAGAGCGTGGGGAGATTGGGAGATGACCTGGGCACAGTGGGGGTGGTGCTGGAAGGGGTGGGAGGCTATTGGGCATCTCTGCAGGTATAGGGGTGCCCTGAGGGGCATCAGTATGTCAGTGGTCTGGAAGAGGGGGGACACTGTTGCCTTGCAGGGGAGAGAGGGCTGGGCCAAGAGGTAACTATAAATAGCTTCTTCCTCTAGCCCAGGGGGAGGGACAGCCAGCTGGAGCTGCCCAAGGCCTTCCCATTGGGCCCTCTGCTGGCCTCCAAGGGGTCACTGTTTGTCCAGGTCCCCCCTGAGGGGTCACACCAGTTTGGGGAGCTCCAGAGGCTCATTTGGGAAGTTTTGCCTATGATGTGGCTGTAACCCTTAAACCAGCATTTGTAGGGCACCTACTGTGGGCCTTGTCCCCATCCTGAGCTGCACTAAGCACCTATTGTGTGCTCTGTCCTGGTCATGAACCTCTTTGAACCCTTTCTGTGTTCCCTGGCTGTCTTGAGTCACCTTTAACATCTACTGTGTCCCCTGTGCCAGGCTGGAATCAGCAAGTGCAGATCAGGGTTCCCAGGCTGTTTGGTCACATGGCTCTATACTCCCAAGTTGGAACCTCACCCGCTCTGTGAGCTCTGGGTCCAGGGAGACCAGAAATGGCCAGAGGAAGCTGGAACTCCTGGGAACTCCCTGAACCTCCCAGTGGCAGCAGAGGGGAGAGGAGGAGGGGAATAAAGGGGAAGGGAGGCAGCAGAGAGCAGCAGGCCCGCTGCAGCCTGCCTGTCTCTGCGTGGGCCTGGACGCAGGGCTTGTTAGCATGTGTACGTGCAGCTGTGTGCATATACATGCTTTTGTGCATTGGTGTGTAGTCTGCGTGGTATTTACTGAGGTCCCTGGACTTCTATGCTGCAAAGGGTAGCTTGGTGGTTTGGCCAGGACTGACTGGCAGATACAGGATGGAATAGTGAGAATTGATGATTGAGGATCCCAGCCACCCCATAGCTTGTAGCCTGGGACACTGAGAGGAGGTCTAGTGGTCAGTGCAGAAGGTACCATGAGAGGCAACCAAGGCCAGGCTAGGTGGGTTCATGGTGGAGAGAGACTGAGCAGGACATGTTCACACATGAGTGCATGCTGACATCCTGGCACACTTCCCACCCCTGGGCTAGGATAGCTGGTTCACTTGGAATGGCCCCAAGGAGGTAAAAGCCATGAGGGCCAGTTTTTCTATTGGGCACCTACTGACAAGGGAGGAACAGAAAGTCAGGAGAGCATTTCAATAGAGGGGACAAGCAAAAGCACAGGTGTGGATGTGGAAGAGTGGTGACAGTGCCAGGTGTTGGAGGTGAGGTTTTGAAAGGTGGGAAGTTGTGCTGAGTCCATCCTGCACTGACTGTGGGCCAGCTCTGTGATAGTGGGCCCTGCTCCCCTTCCTCAGTTTCCTCCTTGAGAAATGGGACTGAGAGAGGGGAGTCGGGGAATATCCTCAGAGCAGATGTGGACTGTGGCCTTGGGGAGGGGCCCCAGGCTCCTCCTGCTATTGACGTGTGGCCTCCAACTGGATATAGGGACTTGCGAGGCTATGTCTGGATCAGCCCAGGGTCAGACTGTTTGGGGGAAGAGTGGGAGGTAGAGAGCCATTGCTTTTCCTGGGAAGCCAGGCTCAGACTGTGTGGGCATGGAGATGGCTTCCCACACATGGCCTGGCCTCCTGCCTTAGCCTGGCTGCCCCCTACCCTGAGCCTTTGACTAACACCCCAAAGGGGCCGAGGAGTTCCTGTGTGTCTGTGGATGTTAGAGGAAGCAGCATTTGCAATGAGTGCTAGGGGTTGGACAGGGTGTGGGCATGTGGTGACAAGGTCTCTAAGGCCAGGGTGGTCCCAGGATGACCTTGGCAGTGGCCAGGAGACAGACAGGAAAGCTGGCTGTGTCAGGAACAGAATGAGTGGCTTTGGAGGAGTAGGAAGCAGGAGGTGGTCACAAGGGGTGCCCTGCTCATCCCGAACCACCCACGGGTGTGCTCATAGAGCTGGGCATGAGGTGGCAGGGGGTGGGGGTGAACGTTGCAGAGGGAGGATGAAGGAGGAAGTGGCGAATCTATTTGAAACAGGGCCTCCCCAGGGGAGGCAGCTAAAGCTGGTTTCAGGGAGGGTCTAGGTGGGCTTCCAGCATGTGTACCTCCTGAACCTTCATTTCCTATTAAGCGGGAGAGCCATCTGTATCAGTCATCTTAAGGTTCCTTGCCAGGCTCTGAAGGGCTGGGTGGTGATTTGGAGGACGGTGTGGCAAGGAGGACAGAAGGAGGGTGCTGCACCTGTGGTGTATTGGGTTGATCCTTGCTCTCCATGCCCCTAGTACCTGGATCCTGGCTTGGCACACTTTGGGCACAGAGAACTTGAGGATGCAGTGATCTTGCCCAGGGGTGTGGGCAGTGTGATAGGTTCCAGCAGTGTTGGTTGGGACCCCAAGGGCAGAAAAAAGAGTCCAAAGCTTGGAGAGGCTGAGCTGAGGAAACAGAGAGGCGAGAGACCCAGGGGTTTCTGAACTTTCAGATCTCTCCTTTGCCCCTTGTCCCCACTGCATTTTTAGAGACAGGAGATAAAAAATATAATGAATGATAACATTAATGTGCTTTAGAATGGATAGCTCAGACATTGACACATTTATTTTTTATTCTTTTAAGAATTAATTCACTCTTCTGTCCATGTGCATTTGGTAGTTTGTTTGTTTGTTTATTTATTTACTTAGCTGAGCCATCCTGCCACCTGTTGGCAGCTCAGCTCTGGCCGGGCATCGAACCGCTGTTGCTCAGAGGTCACACTCTTAAGCGAGCTCTTAACCAACTGAGCCACTCGTCCGGCCCTTGACACATTTAATCTATACCAGAATCTTGTAAGATTGATGACATGTACATTCTATTTTCCTAACAAAGAGACAAGCTGACTAAAAAAAAAAAAAGTGTAAACTTATTATTTAAAATGTAATTGGTAAAAATGAAGTCCTGTTAGAAGTAAGATACTGCCTGGGCTCAGCGAATTCCCAGAGAGCTTGGTTACAAGGTCCCTCTCACTTGCTCCAGATGGGCAGGGGGTTAGCCTGAGCTTCCTAGCAGCTAAGGCAAAGAGAGAAACACAATCAATTTTGAGATCTGTCCATGAGATAAAGAAGCTTTTTTCAGCGTAGTTGAACAGGTCGCTCCAGTAGCGGGGGAGAATCCCGGGACTCCGAGCAGATGAGAAGGTTGGGCGTAAGGCCCGCGGGCGCCGTGAAGTTGACAGCCGAGACATCAGGCCAGTGATTAGAGTCCTGATTAGAGTTCTGACCAATCAATCCCTGCGGGTCACGTAGGCCCTGCCCCTCATTGCATGCAAACCCCTCCCTCCCCGGGTCCTGAGGTCCTGCTTGGCAGGGAGTGGAACCTCGGATGCCCTAGGGGCGAGGCGGCAGTGCCCAGGGTAAAGTTTTGGGAGAAGCCCATGCAAATCAGCGGGGTCGGATTGAGTGTGCTGGGCTTGTTCACCCAGGGCAGGGCCTGCACCTTCCAGAATATGAACCTGTGCGGAATTGGGCATGCGCGTCCTGGATCCCTGCATAAAGGGCGGGGCCGCTTGGTCTGAAACTGGCTCTGGGGCGAGTTGGGCATGCGTGGTCGGGGGCCACCTCCTTTCCAGTTGGGGTGGAGCCTACTCGTTTGGGGGCGGGGCCTGCGGAGAGTTGGACATGCGTCCTCGCGGCGTGAAGAGGGGCGGGGCCTCGAGGCGGGGCCTCGAATGGCTAGAGTTGACCCGGCTTCCTGGGGTCGGAAGCGAAGCAGTCCGGCTCCTCCCGGCTCCGGGATGGCGTCCCCACGGGAACTAACCCAGAACCCCCTGAAGAAGATCTGGATGCCGTACAGCAATGGGAGGCCCGCCCTGCACGCCTGCCAACGCGGTGGTGAGGCGGGGTCCGCAGGAAGCGGGGATGGCAGTGCACTGGGATGGGTAGATAGGGCGGCCTGGGCAGTGGTCTCTTCTGGAGAGGGGGCCAGGGACCGGTGAGGCTGCCGTGACTGGTGGGAGGGGAGCAGGAACCGGTAGGTGCCCGGGCACAGGTGTGGCAGAGCAGGGGGCGGGACAGGTATGTGGTGATGTCTCAGGTCGGCGGGGGCTAGATCTGGTCGCCATCACCTCGGGGAGGGCCCGGCCCCTTCGTACCCCAGTGCCTCCACCGCCTCAGACTCGGACACTGAGCCCTGCCCTCTCTGCTGACCAGAGAGCGTGGGCCGGGTGGTTGGACTGTGTCTGAGCTGTGTTGGCTCTAGAGAAATCACTTGGCCTCTCTGAGCCTAGTACATTCAAAGGGCCAAGGGTAGGCTAGTCCTCCAGTGGGAGGAAGGGCGCCCCTTGGCCTTCATTACCCACTTCTGTGTCTAAACCGGAGTTTTAGGAGGAATTTCAGGGAAGTGCAGATGTGACCAGAATAGAGACAGCGAGAACATTTGTGCCATATGGACCTGCCTTTGTGTCCAGGGGTGTGGAAGCATTCATATGGGGTCGTGGGTGAATGGTAAAATTGGAAGGTGAAACATCTAGGAGACATGCTGACATTCATGGAATTGTTAAGGGGCTCATCTTTCCTGGGGTTCCAGATGTTTAAACCACTACCTTGACCTTTCTGCTTGTCCTTAAATGAGTCTGCAACCGTTTTATTACCAAGAAAAACAAAACATTTGTTTTAGAAGTAACTGAAACACTGTAATGAATTTGCAAGTTGGCAAAGACCTCAGAACATCTAGTCCAACTCCTGGTACAGATACGGAAATGGAGGTCAGGAGATTGGGTTATATGCAAGGGTCTCCCTGCACGTCTAACCTCTGCTTGGGCATGATAAGGGAGGGGAGAGTGTTGGATCATTGTCATGCTTTGAGGCCAGCCTGAGGGCCTTGGATACCACGGGTGTGAGTCCTGGGGGAAGGATGTGTGTATCTCTTACCACTCGGTGGGTCCTGGCAGGGGGTGGCCATGGCTTTGACCAGATGTTCTGGTGGGACATGGCTCTGACCATGATATAGGGCCCCATGGGGGACCAAGGCTGTGATCATGCTTTTAGTCTCAGGGTCATGGCTTTCCAGTCTGTGCTCTGAGTCCTGAGGGGCTGTGGCCATGCCCTAGGCAGCCCTCCTTCCAGACTTTTCTGGAGGTGTGGAGGCCAACGCTCCTTCCTCTTGTGCTTCTGGCCAGCCTTACCTTAGCCAATGCTAGTTAGGGCTGTGTTGCCCTAACTAGGAGGTGGCTGCTGTTATTACATAAAGGAGAAGTTGTAAGAACCTGGACTTTGGAGGCAGGAACACTCAAGCCTCATCAGGGCTCAGCTATGTGACCTTGGGCAAGGGGTTGACCCTCTAGGCTTCCGTTTCCTTATCTGTAGAACAAAACTATCACCATCTGCGCTGTGAAGCTGCTGTGAGCCTCTTAATGAGTAGGACTCTGTAAGGGGTAGCCGACCATTTTGTAATTTCATCACCACCACTCTTTCTTTGCTTTTCTCTACCTCAGAGTCTCTAAGTCTGCAATTAAAATAGGACTCTGGCCTGAGCAGAGGGGCTCGTGCCATTGCACTGTCTCAGGGTGAGGAGGAAGTGGCGCTCAAGAGGCCAAAGAGAGAGGAGACCTGCAGATCGTGTTGGGGTTTGGGCCCCAGGCTAGGGACCTAGAATTCACAGCCAGGAGTGAGTAAACAGTGTAGAACATGGAACAGCATGCAGCACCCCCAGTTCCCAGAGCCTGCATTCATACAGCAGTTCACCCTCTGTGAGGTGAGCTTATGACTAGGCTGGAGGATGAGGACAGGGTAGAAATTGACTTGATCACAGGGCTTTGTAGAGACAAGGACGCGGGACCCCCGGCTGGTCTGTGCCATGTGGTGGGTTGTCTCTGGGGTCTAGTCCCCAGTTCCTCCCAAGCACCAGAGGCTGGTTGGCTGAGGAAGGTCCCGTGCCTCCTCCACCCCAACTCGCCATTAGCAATTCTTCCTCCTTCTGATAAAATTCAGAGCCACACATGAAAGCTGTTACCTTCTCATCATGATCCCTCAGCTCAGACCTGGAGGAGCTCTGGGGGCAGGTGAGGCAGGGGTTGAAGAAGGGACTCAGGGAGCACGGCAGAAAGGACAGTAATTGTCTGATGGCTGTTCTTAGCCAAAAGGTGGCAAGACTCATCCTGGGTAAGGGCATGACTGGTGTGTATACAAGACAGTAGGAGAGAACTTTCTGTTCCCTCTGAACAGGACAATGACACCAGGTTGCTTTGTTTTAAAGAGCTCTTCCATCCCCAGCCTGGCCCAAGGAAGTGGGAACAGGTGTCATTCAGGAATCAGTTCTGGAGCTTGCTTCAGGGACTTGTGGTCGTCCCTGTGGTGGCACCATCAGAAAGTGGTCACTGTCCAGCGCCAGGCTTGTGTCGGACCTCTTGGCTCCTAGGGCTTCTGTAGTCTTGAGCAAATGCACAGGAAAAGGAACCAGCTAGGGAAGCTGAGTTGACATGTCTTCAGATTTCCTTCCGCACATATCTAATGTCCTAAACAGTGTGTCCAAAGTACCATTGCTCAATGTTGGGGTCCCTGAGGGCCCAGAGCTGCAGTTCTGGCTGCATGCTGCAGCTCACCTGGTCCACGCTCTCTGTGTCCTGGCGAAGTCCCGTGGGCCTTAGTTTGCAACTTCGTATTGCTGGGACTTTCCCAGTGTTGTGCTGTTAGAAGCAGAGCTGTTGTGAATACACTTGTACTTTGATTTTTCTTTTGGGTCATTTCCTTGGGAACTTATCTGAGGAACAGAGGTAATAGGTAATTTATTGCTCTTGTTTTGCGCCCAGCCCGGATTTGTTGCCCTGCCTGCCCACCATGGCTGTGCATGGGGATGCTGTCAGCTAATGCCATGGGAGGAAGCCAGGGTGTCTCTGGGAAGATAGAAGATATGCAGAGGGGATGCAGGACCCCAGTCTCAAGGTTGTGGAAGAGCCCTTCAGGGAGCAGTGGCAAGGGGTGGCCTCATCATAGGGAACATAAGAGGTGCAGATTTTCTCCCATTGTTAGTAGCAATGCACTGCCCTACGGCTGCCTGAGAGCCCCGGCCAGCCGGCCAGAAATTGTGCAAACAGCATAGACCCCAGCATCGCAGGCCGTCAGGACACAGGGCCTTGCCCAACTTTTTTTTCTCTTACCTTAGCCAATGCTGTGGTTTTTCTGCATGTTTCCTCACTCTTGCTCACTGTCAGACTCTTCCGTGGGATGCCCTCCTCCCCTCCCTTGGGGCTCACTGTTTGTGTCATATTTGCCCAAAGGTCATGCGACCCAGCTCAGCTTTCAGTGTGGTCTCACACTGAAAGGTGCGATAGAGCCCCCACTGGCAAGCAGGCCCTTCTCTGCAGAGTCTGCCTGGGGACAGACAGGTGCCTCCATGCCACAAGTCCCAAGGGCAGTTGGTGTTTAGGTGCACCTGTGTCCTTAGTCTGGTGGGCTGCCAAGGCGAGGCACAGGACACAGCTTCCCGGAAGTATTCTGGCTTGTACTTAGAGATAGTGCTAGACCTCGCTGAGGGATTGTCATCCCGTTTTACAGGTGAGGACACCGAGGCTCAGAGTTGCTAGTAAGTGTTAAAGTCATGATAGGAATCCAGGTCTCTCTGACTCCTGATCCCCAGGCAGGGCTGGCCTGGGGCCACTAAGCTCCAGCTCCAGCTGGAGACAGCATGAGGGGTGGGGCCTAGCAGTCTGTCTAAGGAACGCTATCTGGTAAAGGCACTTGCAGAGCCACGTGGGCAAAGGAGGGGCTCTGACAGGTCCCCACATCTGTCCATCTAGCCAGGTTTCACCTGAGGATGATGGTAGGGAAGCTTCCTGAGGGTTCTGAGGTGAGACCACACTGAAAGCTGAGCTGGGTCACATGAGGCTGGCAGCTCTGCTTTCTTGGTGTCTGTGGTAGCGGGCCAGGAATTGGGGGGCTATGTTTAGACTTTCCCCATCTCCAACCTCGGCAGCTTCTCTGGTTGCCACACTGACTTGGTGGCACAAGGGATGGGTGGTGGGCTATCAGAGGGACTGCCCCTGTGGGCGTAGGCCTAGGTCTCTGGTCCCACCCCTTGTGGCCCTCACGTGGGTGGGTTTTGAGATGCTTCTCTCCCCTCTCCTGCCCATCATTTTTCAGCACCAACTCTGTGCCAGAATGGATCCAAAATGGCTCAAACATTGCAGGGCTGCTTTTGCTCCAAGTGACGAGTCTTGGGGAACAGACTCCTTGGTGAGATGACCAGGATTGAGGGAGCGTGCAACTGGTGGGCACGGAGGTGCCGTGGAGGAAGGACTCATGGAAGAAGCAGTTTTTGAGCTGTGCTTTGTATGATGAAGAGAAACTCCCCCTGGGGGAGGGTAAGCCGTGGTACTGAGCTATCAGGAATGCTGAACAAATATTAGATTCCTGGGTGACACAGGCAGGGCTGAGTACCCAATTGGGCTTTGGCTCTGCCCTGCTTGCCATAGGAACTCCACAGCAGTGTTTAGCCGGGGGCATGGCAGGTCCAGCTTTATATCTCGTGCTGCACATCAGGATAAGGGCTGGTGAGATTCTGGTGCCTCTGCTGGAGCCCAGACAGGTATGGGGAACAGGGACGTGCCAGCAGTGGCTTGAGACAAGGGTCTGGGGGTGCTCAGGGAGCTGTCTCATATGAGGAGGCCCGGAAAGCACCTCTGTTGCTAATCCTGTGCCCTGAGGCTGAGGAACCTGCAGAGAGGGCGGGGTCCCGGACCTTGTCGGACCTGTGCTCCTTGCCTTTCAGTTTGCATGACCAACTGCCCGACACTCATTGTCATGGTGGGCCTGCCTGCCAGGGGCAAGACCTACATCTCTAAGAAGCTGACTCGCTACCTGAACTGGATTGGCGTGCCCACTCGAGGTGAGACTTGGCCTCAGCTGTCCCGGGGGCATTGAGGCTGTGTAGGGGAGAGAAGGGAGAAGGCTAGACTGCAGCAGGGCCTGCGGGTGGGTCAAGGTCCGGAACTGGGGAGGGTGGCTGCTGTGTGCAAGTTGGGCCTCTCCTTTCCCCCCAGAATTCAACGTTGGCCAGTATCGCCGGGACATGGTCAAGACATACAGATCTTTTGAGTTTTTCCTCCCGGACAATGAAGAGGGCCTGAAAATCAGGAAGTGAGTGTGTATGTGTATGTGTGTCTTTACAGAGACGATCCTGGGCCCCTGGAGCCCAGTTGCTGGTAATAACCCAGCTGCTCCTGAGCCCTGGCCTGGCCCTGCCCAGATGGGCTGTGACCTCTCAGGTGTGGTGGTTGGGCTTGTGATGGGTTTGAGGACAAGGGGAGAGGATGTGTGGCCTCTTGGTGTCTGGCCCTGCCCTGCCCTTGTGTTAATGAGCCCTTGATAAGGACATCCTGTAAGAGGGGAGGACAGGGCTTCAGGAAGATGGCAGATCACGGCCAAGGCGGGTCAGGGGCCGGCTGCATAGAGGCCAGGCCCTCCACGGGGAGGGGAGCCCAAGTAGGCGCAGGGGTACAGGCCTTAGGGATGGGGTAGAGTGGGAGTGGGACCACCTCCTGGTACCTCCTCACAAAGCCAGAAGGATCAGGCCTGGAACTGGGGCCCTTCTTCCCTTGCCCCAGGATAAGCCCCTCCTGTGTATTGGGAGGATGGTTAGCATGTGCTTGGCATGTTCTTGGCATGTGTGGGATGGGCCTTGGCTTTGCTTTGAAGTGCTGGGTGACTGGTTCACACTTCTGCTGTTATTCATGAGATGGAAATTTGCATATGATACCGTACCCACCCTTACGCCATACCTCCCACTTGAACTGAGACCTTTGTCTAGAGAAACGAGCACCAGCTGGTAGTCTGAGGGGCTGTGCTTTGCTCTTCTTGGCAGGTGTCAGCTGAAGGATCAGGAAACTTCCTTGTCCTTGCCCTGGGCCCAGCCATTGTGGTAGGGCACTGAGCAGAGGTTGGCCCAGCCTTAGTAACCTCCCCAAGTCAAGCACAGCCCTAGGCCGGAAGCCTCCTGGGTCTGGACACTGGGCGGCCAGCATCCTCTCTGGCCACCAGGTGGCAGGAGCTCCCCACTGGGTATTGGCCCTTCAGCTGCTCTTTGCTCTTGGGTCGATGGGGCTGGGCCAGGCTGCTGCACCAAGAAAGGAAGGAAAGCCTGACATCAGGTCCCTGTGGCCAAATTGTGGGTGAAATTCAAGGCTGGACCTTCTGGTGGTATCAACCCAGAGAAAGGGTGGGGGACTGATATTTGAACTCCTACTGTGTGCTGGGCCCACGGTGCCCATTGTCACCCTCCACCCATTTTACAGATGAGGAAACTGAGGCTCAGGAGTCTTGCACAAGATAAGTTCTTTCACAAAGCCCAGGCTTGAGTCTAAGCCCAGATACCACTAAAAACTGTTCTGTCCATCATTCCAGAATCACCCAATAGTAAGTGAGATCTGGTATCAAATGCAAATTCTACAATAGCCTCAAGGTGTGGGCACTCATTAGCTTGTTTGATCGTCCCTGTAGTGGGCGGTGGTGCCTTGCTCGTGCGGATGCTGAGGCTGAGGTCAGAATGCGATGGTATTGCCTGGGTTCAATCAGGGTTTGAATTTGAAGCCAGGGCTGTCTGAATCCAAAGTGTTGTGGGAAGAACATGGAAGCTGGCGTTGCCAGAGCCCAGCAGTCATTATGCTCAGGCCACCCATCGAAGGTAGCAGTGTCGGGATTAATTTACATGGGGAACCCAGACTCAGGCTGGGAATCTAGTCCCAGGCCACCCAGCTGGAGCAGAGGTCCCAGCAGTAGAAGTTGGGGGCAGGTTCATGTGTGCTTCTCTGCAGGCACAGCTTCTGGCTATTCCTAGAAAGCCTCCCTCATGTATTCAAAGCGTGGGTCTGGCCACTGGGCAACATGGCCATTTCCCATGAACCAACCCAAACTGTCCCATGGATAATTGGCAAAATAGAAGAACCAGACTTTTAAAAAGGGGAGAACTGGGAAGTGAAGGCTGTGTTTCCCAGAGGCCCGGGTATGCACACACTGTTGAGATCCCTGGAGTTACCCAGTGTTGAGGTCTGTCCTTGACGCTGGGCACAGTGGGAGGTCACAAATAGGCAGGNTGATGGTGCCAACTTGGGCCAGTGAAGCAACGTCCTCCACAACTAGACTGAAGAACAAAAAGACAGCAACTTGTCTGTTCCCCTTCCCCCAATTCCCCCACTACTGTTCCCATCCCCCCAATTCCCCAATAAAAACTTAAAAAAAAAAAAAAGAGTTCCCTCAAGAGTGCGAGCTATAAGGAACAGCGGTTCGATGCCTGGCCCGAGCTGAGCTGCCACTGAGCTGCCAACAGGTGGCAGGATGGCTCAGTTAAAAAAAAGAAAGAAAGAAAGAAATTGTGGTACATATATACAAAGGAGTGTTACTCTGCCATATGAAAGAATGAGATCTTACCATTTGCAACAACATGGATGGACCTAGAGGATATTATGCTAAGTGAAATAAATCAGACTGAGAAAGACAAATACCATATGATCTCACTTACATGTGGAATCTAAAGAACAGAATAAACAAGCAAACAAAACAGAAATAGACTCATAGATAAGAGAACAAACTGAAGCTTGCTAGATGGGAGGGGGATTGGCGTTGGATGAGAAAGATAAAGGGATTAGGAAGTACAAATTGGTAGTCACAAAATAGTCACAGGGATGTAAAATACAGTATGGGGAATATAGTCAACAATGAAAAAAACAAGTCATGGGGACGTAATGTACAACGTAGGGAATATAGTCAATAATACTGTGATAGCATTTTAGTGTCAGATGGTTGTTGGACTTATGGTGCTCACTCCTTTAGATATATAAATGTTGAATAATTATGGTGTACACCTGAAACTAATATAATATTGTATGTTAGCTATATTTTATTTTATTTTTATTATTATTTTTTTTTTAGCTGAGCCATCCTGCTACCTATTGGCAGCTCAGCGGCTGCTCCGCTCGGGCAGGACTCGAACTGCTGTTGCTCAGAGCTCAAACTCTTGAGCGAGCTCTTAACCAACTGAGCCACTCGGCTGGCCCAGCTATATTTTAATAAAAATCTTTTTAAAATTGCAAATGTAAAAAAGACTTTTTTAGTAATTCCTCTATACTCACTATATTTTCTATTGCTGCATAACAAATTACCACAAAATTAGTGACTTCAAACAACACACATTATCGTACAGTTTCTGTGGGTCAGGAGACTGGTAAGGCATGGCTGGGTTTTCTGCGCAGAGTCTTCTCAGGCTACAGGCAAGATGTTGCTAGGGCTTTGACTCCTCTGAGGCTCGGGGTCTTCTTCCAAGCTCATGTGGTCATTGGCAGAATTAATCTCCTTATGGTTGATTGTAGGAGTGAGGTCCTGTCTTCTTCCTAGCTGTCAGCCAAAGGCTGTTCTTAGCAACTAGAGGCCACCCACAATTCCTTGTAATCACAATGGCAGCATGATTCTTCACAGCCAGTAAGAGAGTCTATCTCTCTGTAGGCAGTTAAGATGGACTCTTACGTGACATAACATGGTCATGGAACTGACGTCTTTGCCATAGTCTGTTGGTTAGAAACCAATTACTGAAAATGCCTGCTCATGGGGAAGGGATTATATAAGAACATGACTCACTGGGAGTCACCTTAGGGTGTGTCTGCACCCCCACCCCCAAGATTCTACCATCAACCTTTTACTGTACCTGCTTTATCACTTCCTCTTCTCCGTCCCTGGGTCATCTTGATGTTTATTTTTTTCAAAATGTATTTGTTCATCAGGATGTTGAAAGTAATTAGGACATAACAGTCAATTATACTGAGTATCAGCTGTTATGACCCTTTTCCGTCTTTTGATTTTGTGGGGTTTTTCCTTTTTTTTTTACTTAGATTTGTCAGAGACTGGTCAGTCACCGAATTTTTTCCCAAAGAACCAGATCTCAGATTGTATCAATTCTTTTTTTTTTTTTAAGATTTTTTTTTTAAATTGAGGAAATGGGGGAGGGGAACAGCCTTGAGGAATCAGGGAAGGGGAACAGACAAGTTGCTGTCCTTTTGNCCCCCCATAGGTATACATGGGTTTATACTCACACATACATGCCCATGTGTACACAGTCACACTATATGTGTGAGTATGCACACCTGTGGACACCTACATATATAAATACTCAGACTCACTCATACACGTGCAGTCACTCGCAGGCATATAGCACACACAGGACAAGTATATACACACCTGCATTTCTCATACGTACACACAGGGGCACACTCATGCTCACCTGTGTACACACATACACACTCAGCACACTCAGACATGGTGTGGGGCGGTCCCCGAGAGCACCCCAGTTTCAGTGATTTGCAAGGAAGATACAGCATGTGGCTGTACTCCTGGCTACCACTTATCGGCAGAATGATACAAAGCAAAATCGGCAAAGGGAGAAGACGCCTGGAGTGGAGTCTGGGGGAAAGCAGGCGCACGCTTCCTAGAGTCCTCTGCCCCAGACTCACGTAGGATGCACTGAATTCTCCGGCACAGACTTGTGACAACACGTGTGAAGTGCTGTCTACTAGGGAAGCTCGTCACAGAAACAGGCCCAGGGTTCTACGGGGGGCTGGTCTCGTGGGCACCCTGTGCCTAGCATGTACCAGAATTCCAAAAGGAAGGCAGGTGTTCAGTGTAAACCACATTGTCTGTGTAAACTGTCCAGACACAGTGAGTCACTCTTATTATTTAAGGAAAGTTGTGTTGTTGTTTTTTTAATCAGTGTAAGGATCTGCTTAAGGGTTCAAATTCTCAGACCCCACCCAAGAGCCAGCCTTTCGAAGGACAGTGTTCTCAGGCTACTGTGTTAACGCTTTTCACACATGTGATCACAGCATATGAAGGTGGGTGTATACATGCATACACATTTACGTATCTCTTGGCACGTGTGTGGGCATATTCACACTTGTGCTCACCCTATATGCACACATGGGTATGAGCATAAATGTACAGCAAGCACACTCATATATGTGCACATACTACATGAAGGCATGTGTACACACCCCTTGTGCGTGCACATGGGTGTTCACACATGCGTATCCTGTCTGCACATGTTTGGACACATACATTACAAAACCTATACTCGTGTAGGGCGTGTGCACACATACTCCATGCGTACACATGTGTGCATACTCAGTCATACCTGTGCCTTTTCAGTCACCACGCACGAGGGCTTGAGGACACTGGGGTGTTTTCTCTGACACCAACCAATTCTCTAGTTCCTTGACCAGCTGGTGTCTAACAAGTCAGTTCAATTCGGTTCTGACACTACCTACCTGGAGTTAGTGTCAGTTTCCACAGGTGAATGGCTCAGTCCTACTAGACTGCCTCCACGTCAAGCACCAGTCACAAGTCACTGGGGGTCCACCCATACTTCTGATGGACCTACTATAAATCGGGGTTCTCACAGCTGTCACCAAAGCTCAGTAATTAAGTTCGTCTGCTTGCATGCCCGGGCCAAAAAATGCACGAGCGAGGGTTTGCAATAGAGAAGGGAATTAGTTTATTAGAATTGGCCCATCTAGAGATGGTAAGCTCGGGCCCTAAAAGACCTGATCAGCTGGTGGCGTGCAGGTGACAGATTACATAGGGCAGAATCACAAGACATGGTGGATTAGGAGTTCCGGGTTGTGTTAGGAACTGATTGGTCAGAGGTGACATAAGGCTAATAAATAATTTCTTCAGGTCTTGCAGACAAAGCAGGGGTCAGCTCCAGGTGCCCAGAATCAGTTTCAAGAAGAGTTACCCAAGGGGATCCTCCTGGCTTAGGGCTCAGAAGCTGAAAGCATAACTTAGATTAAGATGTTATTTTTCACCTGCCAGGGGCATACACCTTGTGACTCTTAATCAAAACAGGGCTGTTGTCTTCTGCTGCCTCAGGGGTCAGTGATCATCAAGGTGGGAGACTAAGATCAGGTCTGTGAAGTGTGCTGAGAGAGAGAAGAAGGGGTAAGAAAAGTATTTTGAAACTACACTTTAAATCAAATCAGAATGGCAAGGACCCTCCTCCTCAGGTTCAGTAATTTGCTAGAATGGCTCACAGAACTCAGGAACACACTTTAGTTATGTTTACTGATTTATGATAAAGGATACAACTCAGAAGCAGCCAAACAGAAGGGATGCCCAAGCAGACAAGGGGGACAGGCCTGCAGCTTCTATGCCCCCTCAGGGCGTGTCACCCTCCCAGCACCTTCATGTGGTCACCAACTTGGAAGCTCTCCAACCTTCATTGTTCAAGAGGTTTTTTTTTGTTGTTTGTTTGTTTTTTAAGATTTTTATTGGGGAATTTGGGGAAAGGGAACAGACAAGTTGTTATCCTTTTGTTCTTCAGTCTAGTTGTGGAGGACGTTGCTTCACTGGCCCAAGTTGGC
>NW_017731368.1:2050500-2052166 GCF_001890085.2 Hipposideros armiger
CATAAACAGGTAAGTGTGCTCTGAAAGCTCTGCACACAGGGAAAGCAGCTGAGCTGGGTTTATAGGCAGCTGCCACCAGTACCACCTTACTGTGCTGCTCACCTGCCAGTGTGGGGCATGGCAGCCACTCGGCACATATGGACGCCCTGGGCTGGGTTCTAGGGGGAGAGTTCACAGGGGAAGGAAAGGCAGGTCCATGGATGGATGACAGGAAGAGTGGAGGGGAGGAGCGTGTGTCAGCTACGCCCAGGTCAATCCTGGAAAAAACTGTCTCTTGTTTATCTTATAGACAGTGCATTGAGAGCTCAGAGGTAGGCAGGAGGGGCCCAGGGGATGCACAGCATCACAGTGTGGCACGACTGACCCCTCGCTTTAGCTGTCACCTTTGGGAGCATGATGAGTGTTGAGCACCTCCCACAGGGTTTGTCTAAGTTACATGTGTTGTGTTGCTCCCAGCTTACCCCATCACTTGCACACCAGCTGACAGTCCTGTGTGTTGTCATGTTAAGGCTGGTGGCTGGCAGGATGTGCCCTCAAGGGCCCCGGCCACTCAGGCCTCGCTCTGCTTTCTCTCTGGAAAGGGATCTGTCCTACATCAAGATCATGGACGTGGGGCAGAGCTACGTGGTGAACCGAGTGGCTGACCATATCCAGAGCCGCATCGTGTATTACCTCATGAATATCCATGTCACGCCCCGCTCCATCTACCTGTGCCGGCATGGGGAGAGTGAGCTCAACCTCAAGGGCCGGATCGGCGGGGACCCGGGACTCTCCCCCCGGGGCAGGGAGGTCAGTGTGTGTGTACCTCTGGGCGGCTGGGTGTGTGCACGTATGTGCACTGGCTGGGCTCCAGCTCTCGTAGCTATTAGGTAATCATCAAGATGGATGACATTCCTTCTGTCTAGAATGTTGTTCCCATCATGTAGGGAAGGTCACCAAGCACCAAGCAGATACCTGGGTCTCTGGCTTCCATGTGAGCTGTCACCAGCTGGGACCCTTTCCTTGCAGAGACATGATGTTCTGAGTCCCTGCAGTACAGCCGATGGCTGCACCATAGCCCAGAGGAGATATTGAGGCCTTAGTACGGAGGGCATACGGCCTAGGGCATGTGGTCGGGTTAGGGGGCAGTGGCAAGGGATCTAATGAGCCACAACTGGGACTTCACTCAGGGTCTGGGAAGAATGTGCAAGAACAACACTTGTGGGTGTGGGTGCCATTGCAAGGTTGGTTCGGGTGTCTTACAAAGCCTGTGTTCTGACGCTGGGCATGACCTCATGGACCCTGTGGCTATGGGGTCTGAATTTGCCTTGATGTGTTTCAGTTTGCCAAGAGTCTGGCCCAGTTCATCAGTGATCAGAACATCAAGGACCTGAAGGTCTGGACCAGCCAGATGAAGAGGACAATCCAGACGGCCGAGGCCCTGGGTGTGCCTTATGAGCAGTGGAAGGTCCTCAATGAGATAGACGCGGTAATCACCACCCCTCCCTCCCCAGCCCAAGTCTCCCAGGCACAGCTGCGCTCAGCCAGGATGACAGTGTTGAGTCAGGGCGAGCTCTCCCCTTAACTTTTCCTCGTTGGTTAGTGTTGTGGTTTCTCACTTTCCCTTTCCTTCCCTTCTTTTGCATGTAGCTATCTAAATAAGCCAGAATTCATTCATTTTTTTTTT
>NW_017731368.1:2053711-2056509 GCF_001890085.2 Hipposideros armiger
GGCGCAGCGTCACTGGCCCTCAATGTGAGATCCGAACCGCAGCCCTGCTGCTCAGAGCTGGTGCTCCCAAGCGAGCTCTTAACCAGCTGAACCACTCGGCCGGCCCGATGAGAACTTTTAAGATCTACTCTCTTAGCAACTTTCAAATATATGATACAGTATTAACTATAGTCACCATGCTGTACATTACATTCCCAGGATTTAGTTACCTTATAACTGGAAGATTGTACCTTTTGACCGCCGTCACCCATCTCCCCCACCCCCTGGCTTCTCATCCTTTTAACCTTCACTTTTGAACCAGCATAACCTCAAAGGGCAAAATGATGCTGTATATCAGGTTCACCTCTTTGGGCTTCCTTTCACTCCAGGATCTTGGCTTCTCAATCCCCTCTGCCTTGTAGCTCTGTGATGATATCAAACAGATTAAAAATTTTTTTTTCTGTCTAGCTTTTCCAGTTGATCTCACTGGAGGGTTAGTCTGAACAAGCTAGTCCACCATTGCCTGAAGTGGAAGTCGCTAATGAGATCAGATTTGAATCTTAGAGAGATCACCCTGACTGATGTAGGGAATGCTTTTGTTGGGATGAGGTGGGGGGACAAGCTGGAGAAGAGAGACTCATTCGATGTGCTTGCAGTAAGCGGCCTGGTAAGGTGATGACATCTGGGACTTGGGTGGCAGACGTGAAAGAGGCGTAGATGAATTTGAGGGATGTGTATTCATTCATTCATCATGTATCTTTGCAAGCCTGTCCTGTGCCAGGAACTGGGCCGGGTCCTGGGGACCAAGGTCCTGGTGAAGTGATAAAACTGATGATGACCGACGGGGGTGGTGAAAAGGAGAACAGCATCCAGGATGATTCCAGGTTTCCAGCCACTGGGGGTTCTGGGGTGAGAAAGGTGATGAGCTCACATGAGGGCAGGAAGTGCTCAGTAAATACGTACTGAGCGAAAGGAAGAACTTCTAGGAGATGTTCAAGAGCAGATACCCACGAGGCAGTCTGATCTCCAAAGAGAGGTTGGGGCTTGGGCATCCCTCCTGCCCCCACCCCCACCCCCTCCCGCCACGAATAGGGTACTTGAGGCTTTAGAATGGGTGAGGTGGCTGAGGGAGGACAAGTGGGATCCAGGTCAAAGTCCTGGGAGGCCCCAGCATTTAAGGGGCTGTGGAGGAGGCGATGGATGAGCAGCCAGTAAGGTGGAAGGGGAACCAGGCAGAGGGATTCGTGAAAGTCAAGGCAGAGAGGAAGCAGTGGTCAGTGGGGTGAGATACCCCAGGGAGGCCAGGCTCCAAACTGACCACTGGGATGTAATAACAAGATCACTGGGGTTCTTGGCACGAGCCTGGTGGGTGGTGCCCAGTGGGATTGGGTGGGGAAATGATTGGGAGGCAAGGGAATCTGCCCAGGCGGAGAGTTAGCTGGTCTAGAGACCAGGGATTTTCTGGGGTGCCTTTGTCTGTGGTCTCGGGGTGGTCCTCTAGCCCCCAACAAAAGGATGCAGCTGTGGAAAAGGCTTGTCAGCTTATTCAGCTTTGTCCCTGTGGATATGATAGACATGCAGTCGGACAGGAGATGAGCTGGGAGAAGGGTAATGATGCCATATGCCATGGAATCCATCCAAGCTGGAAAAGAATAGAGGTTGGGGGGGGGTAGTTCATGGCATTATGAGATAGGCAGGACCACGGGGACAGCATTCATGGGGGCAGCAGGCCAAGAGGCTGTTAACACAGCTCCTGGGGGTCCTATGAGGAAGCCTCCTTGTGGTTTCTTGTGAATATAGTCTTGTTCTCCTTTTGTCTGGTTATTGCTGGTCCCCAGAAAATCCGTGACCAAATTTTTATTTACTCTGGTCAGTTTTCAGGTGATCCTTTTAGGTTTTCTTAAGGAGCTATCAGGTCTTCTGAAATAAGGCTAATCCGGGGATCACCTTCCCAATTTACATTCCTTGTGTTTCTGTTTTGTCTTATTGCGTGGGCAAACTGGATTTCCTTGTTTTGTTCTTAAGTTAATTGGCTGATATTATAAAGTGAGTTTGGTGGGTTTTCAGTCTCTTCTGAACCCCTGGGATTCATTCTTCTTTCAGCAAAGTTCTCTGGCCTAGGGCTTTGCATTCTTTGAGGTAATTCTTTGATGGCAGTTAAAGTTTATTCTTTGATCTATTTTTTAAACATATTCTTGAGTCATCCTTTCTGTCCTTTGATATTTTATCATGAAGAGTTTCAAAGGGACAAAGTGTCAGTGATGTGTGAGACAATGTAAGGCAGTCTAACACATGTGTCATTGGGGTCCTAGAAATAGATGGGTGGAGGGGATAGAAAAAAAATACTTGCAGAAATAATAGGTAAAAGCCAGAGAGTTGATCAATTGCAAAGGGGAGAAGGCAACTTTTTGGATGATGGAAACGTTTTATATCATGATTGTGGTGGTGGTACAACCTTATGCATATGTTACAACTCATTGAATTGTATTTAAGGTTGGCAAATTTTATTGTATGTAAATTTTACTTCCATAAAAATCATGATTTCCTCTTCCCCCAAAAAAGTTTCAAACATACAGCAGAGTTGAAAGATTTCTATATATGGAAACAACCAAAATGCCCATTAATAGATGATTGGATAAAGAAATTGTGAGGGCTGGCTAAGTGGCTCAGTTGATTAAGAGTTCCCTCAAGGGCCGGCCGAGTGGCAGATGGTTAAGAACTTGGCTTGGGATGCCAGAGGGCCCCGGTTCGGATCCCACATGTGAGGGCCAGTGACACTGCCCTCTACAGCTAAGATGCTGAACAACAGCTCAACCTGG
>NW_017731368.1:2058624-2066325 GCF_001890085.2 Hipposideros armiger
TCTTCCCGGGCGAGGCAGATCAGTCGCCGGCTTCTGAACGGCCGCTCATGCTGGCTGCTGGCCGCTCATGCTGGCTGCTGGCTACACACGGTAGCCCATGGCAACCCACTGCAACAGGGGTTGTAGCCTACACCATCGCCAGCGACTCACGGCAGCCCAGCTCCAAGTTGAGCTGTTATTCAGCATCTTAGCTGTGGAGGGCAGTGTCACTGGCCCTCATCTGTGGGATCCGAACCAGGACCCTCTGGTGTCCTAAGCCAGCTCTTAACCAATGTGCCACTCGGCTGGTCCCTTGAGGCTTTCTTTATTGCCTAGCATATGGTAAATTCTCATAAATATCTCATGGCTATTTGAAAGGAAGATCTGTTGTCTCTTGATTGGATACACTATCCAATATATGTCCATTGTCCAATTGTATGAGTTTTGGGGCATGTGTGATAATGACGTATTCTAATGTTTAGAGTCCTATATTGAAGTATTTCAGGTAAAATGAAATTATGTCTGGCATTTTCTTCAAAGTAATCGAATTCAAAGTAATTCAAAGTAATCGAATGTGGAGAGGGAAGCAGGGGTAGGTTTAATTGAAACAAGGTTGTGTGTGTTAATATTTATGGCTAAGAGGTAGGTACATGAGTTATACTATTGTCTCTACTTTCCTGTATGGTTGAAAATTTTCATAAGAAAAAGTTTGTGTGTGTATGTCATTCATTTCAACTTCTTTAATTGTATCATTCAAATCTTCTGTGTCTTTTTTTTTGTCTGCTTGATCCTCATAAGTCAATAGTCAGATGTTGGATACAGTATAATTATGACTTTGTTCATTTTTCTCGCATTTTAAACAATTTTGCATTGTTACTTTTTTCCCCACTATATTTTTATGTTTTGTTATGAAGTCATTTAAAAAGTTCATGACTTAGGAATTTGTGGGACATAAAAGGAAACAGATGGCCACTCCAATTAGGTTAATTCAATGAGGGTTTATAAAGGGACTGTTTACCAGGTGTGGGCAGGATCTAGGGAAACCACAAGAGACATTGCACTGTCCTGACCTTGCAGCAACAGGGATCGTTGCTTTCCTTGGGCAGAGGAGAAAGGAGACCTGGAGGATACAGGAACTTGGGGACAGGGAGCAGTGAAGGAGGGGCAGCCTGATGGGATGGAACCCTGAGCGAGGGACTAGATGGCTGAAAACAACGCCTTCAGGAGGGAGCGTGAGAATCAACATCTCAGCCTCTTTCTCCTCCATCCCTGTGACCCTTTGCCAGGGTTCCTCATGGCCTAGCCCAACGAGAAATTAGTGGCCCTGGGAGCATTGCGGATGCAGTCCACAAGGGTCAGCCTCCTGGGGCAGAAAGCAGGTAGAGAAGCAGAAGCAGGACCTGGTGGGGCAAAAGAGATGATCCCACACAGCTGTCCTTTTGTTGCATCATTTAAAACATGCTGTCCCATTGTCTTCTGGGTTGCATTGTTTCTAACAAGAAGTATGTTACATTCTGTACATAATGTGTCTGCTTTTTTTCTGGCTGTTTTTAGTATTTTCTCTTTATCACTGATTTTCAGGAATTTATGATTTACCTTGGTATGGTTTTCTTTATGTTTATCCTGCTTGGAGTTAGTTCATTGAGATTCTTGGATAACTGGGTTTCTAAATATCAAATTTGACAAAATGTTACGCCATCATTTCTTCAACTATATTTTCTGCCACCCTCTGTCCTACCCTGGACTCCAACTACGGGTATATTAGACCACTTGGTATAATATATATAACCTGTGGGATAATCCCACAGGTCACTGAGCTTCTGTCCGTTGTTTCTGTCCTTTGTTCTTTCTGAGCTTCAGTTTGGATAGTTTCTATCGCTGTGTCTTCAGGTTCACTTATCTTTACTTCTGTTTTTTTATTAAACCCATCCAGTGACCTGTTTTTAAGCCCGAGGACTTCAATTTTGTTCTTGTTTTGTGTCTTCTATTTTTTTCCCCCGATTATCTCTCTTTAGTCCAGGAATGGCCTCTGGGCAGTAAGCCACTGCCATCATAGGCTTCTCGTGACCCGTCTCTCAAGGATCACAGTCCTGCTCTGCCTGTTGTCTAGTGTATAAAAACCATTGTTGTAAAAATTTTTTTTTTTTAAGATTTTTATTGGGGAATTGGGGGAATGGGAACAGCGCTGGGGAATTGGGGGAAGGGGAACAGACAAGTTGCTGTCGTTTTGNTTTAGATAATAATTGTAAGTTTTTTGACATTTCCTTCTGTTCCATTTCCTGTCTTCATCTTCTTGAAGTTTCTTTTATTCTGTTTGATTTAGTCTCCGTTTTTCATGTTAGTGGTTTTGCCCTTTTGAAAAAGTGATGCTGTAAAAGCTGCTTGGACGGGCGGGTGAGTGGCTGGCCCCAGGGTGGGCCCCAGGCGGGCAGAGCTGGCTGGATGAGGTGGGGACGGGCCTGGGGCTCCACCGGCTCTTGGTTGCACAGGCAGCCAGTCCCCCCATTTCCTCCGCACCCTCGTCCCTTTTGTCAGAGATGCCTGTGCGTCCGCTCCTGACCATCCCGGTTCTGCACAAGCAGGTGTGTTCTGGTTGGCAAGGGCTCATGTTTGGTGTTTCTCCCTTTCTGAGTCAGTCACTGCTTACAGAACTTCGTGGACATGTCCCATTTCTCTCCTTTCCTCTCCTGTTGTCTTTATCCTTCTGTTCCCATCTTGGGGTCTCAGGATGGAGTGGGAATAAATGTGGGTTCAGTTCTCCAGGTTTAATTCGTTTCACTGGAAGTCCTGTTGGTCAAACATGACCTAAGCACCTGCTGTATGCAGAACAGTGCTGAGTACATTCCTCCATGCCAAAGATTTGCTGCCCTGCAGGGAGCAAGGCACCCACTCCTTCTAGCTTCCCTGGGGTGTGCTCCCCGAGGAAGGGGAGGACCAGCCCAGCCGTTGCAGGTCTGAAGGAGACTGGCCAGGCAGGTGGCCTGGACAGCAGCTGGTCCTGGAGAGAAATCCAGTCCCTGTACTGCAGCAGTCAGGTGACTCCCTACCTTCTCCAGGGCCAGAGGCTGAATTAACCCCAGTTTGGTCCTAGGTTTTTGACGCAACAAATACCACCCGAGAACGGAGAGCGACCATCTTTAATTTTGGGGAACAGAATGGCTACAAGGTGAGACCTTGTGCCTCAACTCCTTGGTTGGGCCGTGGCATGTTCAGACCCTCCGGGGCCCCTTTCATGGCCCCCTGGTGCGGGCAGGGCTCAGGCAGGCAGGCTCCCTAGTGGATTTGGGATGAGAGGGGTCTTTCTTCTTTCCTCCTGGGGTCTTCTTTCCGGGGAGGCTGGGGTCTTGGTGGGAGAGTCCTGGATAGGGCAGCACCTGCTTTGGTTCCAAGCTTCTAGACCCTGCCCTCCACCCCAAAAGCAGGGCCTCAGGGCCCCGGCTGCTCAGCTTGGGCTTCAGTGGGGTAGGCAGCTCCGTGGAGCCAGGCCCAGAGCCCTAAAGATGTCTGTGGTCTCTTCCCTCCTGCCCGCCCTGGTCCCTGCTGCAGACTTTTTTCGTTGAGTCCATCTGTGTGGACCCTGAGGTCATAGCTGCTAACATCGTGGTGAGTGGTGCATCTGACCTTGTTGGGACAGCAATACAGGCCTATGACAGTGAGGTCCCTCTCCAGGTTTGGACTGGTGCCTGGGCTGGCCTTAATTTGGTCTTCCTGAATCTTGGGGTAGGGGGTGGGAGGCAGTAGAATGTTGGGTCAGGTGAGCCTGAACCCCAAGGGCCACTCGTATGGGGGTTGTGTGGCTCGTGGGCATTCATTCTTGCTCACTCCTCTTCCCTTCTCCTCATAATCCCCTGGATAATGGACAGGAGCTTCAGCCCCCAGGGAGGAGGGTGGGGGTAAGAGGTAGTGTTTGTATTTTGAAAGAGGAAGAATCTTGACCCATCTCCCCTGCCTCCAGTTTACCTAAGGAATGAACATCTGGGTTTGGGGAGATAGTTCAGGTGGGGAGGGTCTTCCAGGCCCCTCGCCCCTCTGGCCCCGCCTCCCCCTGTCCCACAACCATGAGGGACTCCAACCTCAGGGTGCCCAGTAATGCTCTCTTAGCACCAGTATGGGAGCTGCTGGACTCTTCCTAATGGGACCAGCCCCTTTGGGGTTGGGCTTCACCCCTCTCCCCAGCCTTGGCCTGGCCCCCGGCCCAGCTCCCCCACCCCCTTCCTGGCATTCTCCTTGGTCTCTGGTCCTGCCTGGCCTCCAGCCCTGATGTATATCCTTGGTCTATGTGTGGCTTGCTCCGGCAGCAAGTGAAACTGGGCAGCCCTGACTATGTCAACCGGGACAGTGACGAGGCCGCAGAGGATTTCATGAGGCGCATCGAGTGCTATGAGAATTCATACGAGTCTCTGGATGAGGACCTGGACAGGTGAGTGAGGAGAACGCCGTGTCCTGCGGCTCTGATGAGAGGGTGGGGGGATCCTACTTGGTGGTGGCTGAGGGGCCTCCCCAACAGGCAGAGATGGTCTGGCTCTCTTTGTTTCTTTCCTTGCAGCAGAAGTCGTGGGCTAGAGGCGACTTACAGAACCCCTGTTGCCTTATCTGGAGTTCTGCGAGTCAGAATTTCCCACTTTTCCATCATAAAATCAAGGCCCTTCCCACAGGCATTCGCGAACATGACATGCTCTTTACTTGCACAGTCTGTGTTTTGAGAAGGGGGCAGCGGTGCCCAGACTCTGCGTAGTGGTCCATGCGGGATAGCTGCCCGCCTCCCTCTGAAAAGAAAGATCCAGCAGCAGAGAGTGGTGGGCGGGGTGGGGTCTTTAGGCCCATAAGGGGGCATTCAGCTGGGGTTCTTACAGCAGCGGTCAACAAACTTTCTACAAAGGGTCAGGTAGTAAATATTTTAGGCTTTGGGGCAGACAGCCAACTCAGCCACTGTAGTGCAAAAGGAATGTAGACGGCATGTAAATAAAGGGGCTCGACCATGTTTACCAGAACAGGCTGTGGGCTGAGTGTGACTTGTTGGCCGTTGTTGCCAAGTCCTGTCTTACGTAAGTGGGGGCAGTGGTTAAGTAAATAACTGTGAGACCCCTTGGTAAAGTGTTAACACGGTCATTATAAACCATACCAAAGAGATGCAGGAAAATGAATGTTAGGCACTGAGTGAAAAAGCTGGAATATAAATTTGTGCTTTGATCACTTATATACAATACATGTAAACCGAGGAAAACAAGCGGCTGGTGGCGGGGTGGTTTCTGGGGCCTGGACTTCTGGACTGGATGAGTACAGCTGGCCTTTGCAGCCAGTCCCAGCTGGCTGGAACCACATGACGCTTGCTGGCTTAGCCTCTCTCTGGTTGTCTGTGTATCCCCTGGTCTGCACAGCACAGCATTTCTCCTCATGGCTCTGTGATGTGACCACAGTAGAGGGGCTTATCGGGAGCAGCTCCTGTTGGATTTGTCAGTAAACGTTGGTGGTGTCTGTACAACACCCTAAACCTTAACCAAGGTCCCGTGGTCCAGACAGTGAGAGCTCAGATGAGCACAACCAGAGGGCTCTGAGCTGAAGGAACCCAAGTACAATGCCTGAGAAGCCCCACCTTTTCCTCCTGTTGCTCCCCACCCTATCCCACCCCCCTCCTCGCAAACATAAACAGGTAAGTGTGCTCTGAAAGCTCTGCACACAGGGAAAGCAGCTNCTAGTTGTGGAGGACGTTGCTTCACTGGCCCAAGTTGGCACCATCATTGCGCTCTTCCCGGGCGAGGCAGATCAGTTGCCGGCTTCTGGATGGCTTCTCACAGGGGCTGCTGGCTGCTCATGCTGGCTGCTGGCTACACACGGTAGCCCATGGCAACCCACTGCAGCAGGGGCTGCAACCTATGCCATCGCCAGCGACTCATGGCAGCCCAGCTCCATGTTGAGCTGTTGTTCAGCATCTTAGCTGTAGAGGGCAGTGTCACTGGCCCTTATATGTGGGATCCGAACCGCGGCCCTCTGGCGTCCCAAGCCAACTCTTAACCATCGTGCCACTCGGTCGGCCCTCAAGAGTTTTTATAGAGCTCAATTCAACCTCCAGCCCACCCCCTTCCTGGAGGTAGGTGGGTGGGGCTGAAAGTTCAACCCTCTTATCACTTGGTCTTTCTGGTGACCCCGTCCCATCATGAGACTATCTAGGAGCCCTACCCCGAGTTACCTAGTTAGCAGCAATCAATGAAAAGGCTGAGATGTTCTGAATAGCCTAGTCAGTATCAATCATGGTGAGAGTTTCACCTTCCAGAGGGTCTCTGGACATAGGTGCAGGAGGGAGAGACAAGCACCCTCTTCAGAAGCGATGGTTTGGGGAGTTCTCTCTTCCAGGAAAGAAAATTGAGTATTCAGTTTAATGTTGCCCTGAGGGCCAGCGATAGTGTCTCCCCTCTCCCCACCACTAGCCCACACTCAAGGAAACATCTGGTTTTAAGAGCATTTATATTGACAGTCAGGGAACATGCATGACAATTTGAAATCATGAACATGGCAAAATGGCCGCCTGGATTTGTACATGGTAAGATGAGAATTGAAAGTTCAGAAAAGTGGTATTTCAAAAAGTATTCCCAAAAGCAGAAACACATAGCCTTCCACCCTTCAGGAGCAGACTTAGCTTGAATGTCATCTCAAGGAAAAAGAAGAGAAACCTTGAAAAGAGAGAGGGGGGGGCCCAGGGGCCGTCCTCTCTCCTGTGTTGCGTAGGACGTGTCCCTGACCCACCGACATCCAGCCAAGGTCTGGGTGCTGGCTGACTCTGTGTTTTCTCCTCTGAAGGCAGTGTGCCCTGGCAGCCCTCCGTGATGTCCGGCGGTTCCTTAGTGAGGAGGGGGGACATGTGGCGGTGAGTGCAATACCCTGGTGATACCTGGGAGTGACATGTGGGAGCCCACACACATCCACCGCTTTGCCCATCAGGCCTCTGCAGGGAAAGGCAGGGTGTGCGCCAGCCCCTGGGAGGAAGTCTACAGCTGCTCTGCAGAGGAAGCCAGAGGCTGGATAGGGGCTAGGGGTTTCTCCTGGGCTTGTGGTTGCGTGTGACCGAGCAGGACGTCCTCTGAGTGCTCACATTGTGGGTCACCGCACAGGTTTGAGGAATCATGTTACCCAAGTCTTCAGCAAATGTGATTTCTCCTGGTATGGGGAGAATCCTGCCCAGCATTTAGTGACTGTTAAACCAGTTGAATTCTAGGTAAGGGAGTCCCACCTGTGTGTTGGCCTCTCTAGTCAGATGGAAGGGTGGGACAAGCAAGGCTGAGCAAGGGTATCTGTGGGAAAGGACCCTACCCCACCCCCATGCAGTCAAACTTGGAACTGTTTTCTCCTTTTTTTTTTTCCTTTTGGCGGCGTGCCGCCTGTAGTGCCCTGTTCCCCAGCTCCATCTGGATCAGTTGCCCTCTAGGTCTGTGGCACAGCTGTCACCCTGGGAATTCCCTTCTCCCTCCTGACTTGAATGCCCACCCTGCTCTTGGACCCATTGTCTTCCTTTTCCTTGGTTTATTCTCTTGTTTTGTTGGAGCCCACCCTCCAGTAGCTTCCTGAGAAAGGTACTTGGGAAATAAATTTCACGAGACCTGGCACATCTAGAAATGTCTTTTTTTATCCTTATATTTGATAGTTGGGTATAGAACTCTAGGTGGGAAGTAGTTTCCCCTTAGAATTTCCACAACATTGCTCCCTTGTATTATGGCTTCTAGCGTGCCT
>NW_017731368.1:2073740-2075082 GCF_001890085.2 Hipposideros armiger
AGTCTAGTTGTGGAGGACGTTGCTTCACTGGCCCAAGTTGGCACCATCATTGCGCTCTTCCCGGGCGAGGCACATCAGTCGCCGGCTTCTGGACGGCTGCTCGCCACTCACGCTGGCTGCTGGCTGCTGGCTACACACGGTAGCTTATGGCAACCCACTGCAGCAGAGGCTGCAGCCTATGCCGTCGCCGGTGACTCACGGCAGCCCAGCTCCAGGTTGAGCTGTTGTTCAGCATCTTAGCTGTGGAGGGCAGTGTCGCTGGCCCTCATACATGGGATCCGAACAAGGGCACTCTGGCGTCCCAAGCCAGCTCTTAACCAATGCAATACTTGGCCGGCCCCAGAATTTATTTTGATGTTCTGACATAAGCCTTAAGTCTGATCTTTCCTGGGTTAACTCATTTACTTCTAACCATCCATCTATCCTTTTCCTGTTGATTTATTTTACCTGCTTTTATTTTAAGTTCTTATGTATGATTTATGTATCTGTTCATGCATGAGTATCACACTGTTAATTATGGCAGTTTTTTAGTATGTTTATTGGCCATTTGGTATCTTTTGTGAGGTGTTTTACTCCCCACCCCCCACCCCACTGGATTGTTGGTTTTTTTTATTATTGATGTTCAGGACTTCTTTACAAATCCTGGATATGATGCATACCTGGTCATTTTTTATTGAGTGCTGGACAAATTTTTTTTTTTTGAGTCCCTGGGACATTTTGTATGAACAATTGTGGGGATAATTTGAGGTTCTGGTTAATGTTATCTTTCTCCAGAGGATTAACTTTTGCTTCTGGCAGGCAGTTGGGGCAGATTTCCTTAGTCTACTCAGGGATAAAGGTGTTTTAAAGCTGGATTTTGATCTTTGTGGATGCTACTCAATTTTTAGGCCTTCCTAGAGTTTTCTGATTGAAAACTTGTGGGCCCCAAGCTTTTATTTGTCTCCTCAGCCTGAGATTGCTAACAGCTCTGCCAAGCTTCTGTCCACTCAGCCCCCACTTCCTACTTGGCTTCTCATTCTTTCTTTTTTCCCCACTTTCACTGAGATATAATTGACATGTAACGTTATATTAGTTTAAGTTGTACAACATGATTTGATACATGTGTATACCACAATGTTTAGTTAATATCTATCACCTCACATAGTTACAAAGTTTTTGTGTGTGTGCTGAGAACTTTTCTTTTAAAGATTTTATTGGGGAATCGGGGAAGGGGAACAGACAGGTAGACAAATTGCTGTTTTTGTTCTTCAGTCTAGTTGTGGAGGATGTCGCTTCACTGGCCCATGTTGGTATGATCATTGTGCTCTTCCCGGGTGAGGCAATCTGTCACCGGTCATTGGTC
>NW_017731368.1:2082097-2109653 GCF_001890085.2 Hipposideros armiger
GGACGGCCGCTCACTGCGGCTGCTGGCCGCTCACGCTGGCTGCTGGCTGCACACGGTAGCCCATGGCAACCCACTGCAGCAGGGGCTGCAGCCTACGCCGTCACCGGCAACTCACAGCAGCCCAGCTCCAGATCAAGGTGTTGTTCACCATCTTAGCTGTAGAGGGCGCAGTGTCACTGTCCCTCATGTGGGATCCGAACCGGGGCCCTGCTGCTCAGAGCTGGCGTCCCAAGCCGGATCTTAACCAACATGCCACTTGGCCAGCCCTCTTTCTTTTTTTTTTTTTAAATAACAGGTCTATTGAGATATTCATATACTATACAGTTCACCTTTGTAAGGTGTACAATTCAGTGGTTTTTAGTATATTCACAGGGTTGTGCAACTATATCACCACAGTCAATTTTAGACCACTTTATTACTCCAAAATGCAACTCATCCCCCCATTTCCTTGCAATCCCTCCCCCCAGCACTAGGCTCCTACTAATCTATAGATTTGTATCTGTAGATTTGCCTATTCTGGACATTTTATATGAATGGAATTATATGATATAAACTGTCTTTTGTGACTGGATTCTTCACTTAGCATGTTTTCAAGGTTCATACCTATGGTAGCATGTATCAGTGACTTCATTCCTTCACATTGCCGAATAATATTCTCTTTTTTATGAGTACACCACATATTATTTATCCATTCATCAGCCGATGAGCATTGGGTAGTTTTCATATTTTGGCTTTAGGAATAATACTGCTATGAATATTCATGTACAGGTTTTTGTGTGGACATGTTTTTATTTCTCCTGGGTATATACTTAGGAGTGGAATTGCTGGGTCATACAGACACTATGTTTAACCTAGTGAGAAACTGCCAGACTGTTTTCCAAAGGGCTGTACCTTTTTACATTCCCACCAGCAGTGTATGAAAGTTCGATTTCTCCTTATCCTTTCCAACACTTGTTATCATCTGCCTTTTTTATTGTAGCCACCCGACACCAGGACATCATTTAGCCCAGTTCTCTACCACTTTATAACAAGGATCACCTTTTCTCTCGTGTCCAGTAATGTGCACTACATTTCCTTCTGAGGTCTCACCAGAAGCACCTTCAACATTCATATTTCTAGCAATGTTCTGTTCATGGTGATACATGCATTCCTTAGGACAATAGAAGCTGCTCTGCTGTGCTTCACTTTCTCTGAGCTGTCAGCAGAATCATTTTTTTTTTTAACTTCGTTGGGGAACAGTGTGTTTTTTCCAGGACCCATCAGCTCCAAGTCAAGTCGTTTTCGATCTAGTTTTGGAGGGCACAGCTCACTAGCCCATGTTGGAATCGAACTGGCAACCTTGGTGTTACAAGCACCATGCTCTAACCAACTGAGCCAACTGATTTCCCCAGAATCATTTTTTTTTAATTATTTTTTATTGTGAAATACACATCAGAATCATTTTTAATGCCCGTATTATTACCAAGTTTCTAGTGGTTGGCAGCAGTCCTTGGCATTCCTTGGCTTACAGCTGCCTCATTCCAATCTCTGTCTCCATTATCACATGGCCATCTTCCCTGTATGTGTCTCTGTCGTCACATGGCCTCCTTGAAGGGACACCAGTCACTGGCTTGGGGCCCACTCTTATGCCTTGATTACATCTGCAAGACCCTATTTCCAAAGAAGATCATGTTCACAGCGATCAGGGGCTAGGACTTCATATCTTTTTGAGGGGAACACAACAGGTATTTTGTGTCTTTGTAGGAATTTTTATGTTTCATCTAAGTTATCTAATTTGTTGGCATATAGTTGTTCATAATAGTCCCTTATGATCCTTCTTATTTCTGTAAGCTTGGTAGTAATGTCCCTCTTTCATTCCTGATTTTAATAATTTGAGCTTTTCTTTCTCTTCAATCTAGCAAAAGGTTTGTGAATTCTGTTGATCTTTTCAAAGAACCAACTTTTAATTTCATTGCTGTTCTCTATTCCATTAATTTCCACAAAGTTTTACTGTTCTCTTCCTTCTGTTTGCTTTGGGCTTAGTTGCTCTTCTTTTTCCTGTATTTGAAGGTGGAGGGTTAGGTTATTGATTTGGGAATCTTCTTTTTTGACATAGGCAGTCACAGCTATAAATTCTCTTCTTTATCTTTCCTTTTTTTTTTTTTTTAAAGATTTTTATTGGTGAATTGGGGGGATGGGAACAGTGCTGGGGAATTGGGGGAAGGGGGACAGACAAGTTGCTGTCGTTTTTGTTCTTCAGTCTAGTTGTGGAGGACGTTGCTTCACTGGTCCAAGTTGGCACCATCATTGCGCTCTTCCCGGGTGAGGCAGATCAGTCGCCGGCTTCTGGACGGCCTCTCACTGCGGCTGCTGGCCGCTCACGCTGGCTGCTGGCTACACACGGTAGCCCATGGCAACCCACTGCCACAGAGGCTGCAGCCCACGCCGTCGCCGGCGACTCACAGCAGCCCAGCTCCAGGTTGAGCCGTTGTTCAGCATCTTAGCTGTAGAGGGCAGTGTCACTGGCCCTCATATGTGGGATCCGAACCGGGGCCCTCTGGCATCCCAAGCGAGTTCTTAACCATCGCGCCACTCGGCCGGCCCTCTTTCCTTTTTAATAGACAACCTTGCATCCAAGACTTTGTCTAGTAGAAAACCTAGGACAAAGGAGAAACCGGCAGTTTTTTATTATGGGTGTTTTATTGCTTCTTCCTCACTCCAGGCGTGTCTGGTCTGTGACTTGAGCCTCGATAGGATGGCTACTGGTCAGTTAGCACATCTTCCTGGGCTCCTTGACAGAAGCGTGGATTGGGGGGAGGTTGTCTCTCCTCACAGGGGCCCAGGGAAGGGTCCATAATGCTGCTCATAATGTGGCTCGGTCAGGGGTGGTCATGGCTAAAGGGGTGATGGCCCCGCGTTCTCTGGACCTCTCTGGCCCTTACACAACACTTAAGTGTTCTCAACCAGGGTTCTCGGCTGTGGTTTTTTGTTTTTAATGGCATTTGTATAAGGTAATCTGTGATGTGTGTGTATCCTGAATGACACAAGTGAGGTCTTGCTTTATAGTTTGCACCACAATCCTCAGAATTAGTGTAAATACTCAGAAGTAGTATTTCCACAGCACAGAAAACAAAACACACATTAGAAAAGACACATCGTTAGCATTACTAACTGGGATGGGTAGATGATGGATGAGTGGAAAGACTGTTCTGATAACTTTTTACAAACAAGGGGCCGCTGCCCCCACCTCTGCTCAGTGTTCCCAAAGGGCCTGTTCTTCCCAGGTGGGGGGTTCTAAACACTGGGCTGAGAGGACCTCCATGACCCAGGAAATGCCCTGTAACCCTGGTCCACTCTGCCTGCCCTCCCCCAACACAGGGCTGATTCCTCGGCCTGGTATGGCAGGTGAGATGACGGTGGTGTCTCCCTAGGGTGTCTGTGAGGAAATGACCTACGAGGAAATTCAGGATCATTACCCACTGGAGTTTGCCCTGCGGGACCAGGACAAGTACCGGTACCGATATCCTAAAGGGGAGGTAGGTGGAATTTTGGGGCTTAATCCCAGCCTCCTGCTTAGTGTGACCGCCTGCAGCTGAGGGCCCTGTGGGGCTCTGAGGGGGATACATGGGCTACAAGGGGGCCTGGCCTCAGAGGTAGGCCAGGCTGGGTGCGTGTGTCATCTCCACCACTTCTCAGCCGTGTGGCCCAGGCTGTGGTCCCTTCCTTGTGGACTCCCAACCCTGAGACCCACTGGATCCCTGCCACCCGTTGCTCCCCAACTTTGCCTTCCCCTTCCCAGGGGTATCACAGGGTGGTCCCGCCCTCCCTGCAGCTTCAGATACCACCCCCAGCCCAGACCCTCACAGGGTCGTTCCTGGGACCTCAGGTATTTCCGACAGGTTGTACTCTGGAAGTTATGGGGGTCTTTACTCCATCCCCCCACACCCAAGGCCTGTTCTGTGCATTCTGTCTGCTGTGGGTAGAAGGGAGCAGTGTCTTTCCACCAATCGCCAGTTGCCAGCTTGTGAATTCCAGCAGCTGAGGGTTCAACAAAGGGTCCTGTGGGTGGGCACAGAGGTGGCCCCTTGGGATGGCAGCTTGAGGTCCAGCCCTGGGCCGGTGGAGGTCATCCTTTTGCCAGTCCTCAACCCACAGCTTCCCTCTCCAGCTGACATCTCACTGTCATAGTCCTGTAGGGACAGGCCCAGCACTGAGCCACCCACCCCCATGCCTTCAGGAGCCAGTGGTCCTAGGGGTGAGGAGGTGGCCCACTACCCAGGATGTCCATCCCCAGCCCTGGAGCTGGGCCTGAGGGAGCCTTCCCACTTGCCCTTGCAGTCCTACGAGGACCTGGTCCAGCGACTTGAACCTGTCATCATGGAACTGGAGCGGCAAGAAAACGTGCTGGTCATCTGCCACCAGGCTGTGATGCGCTGCCTCCTGGCCTATTTCCTCGACAAGGCGGCAGGTGCGGGCCCTGCCCCCGGGGAGTTGGAATGTGTGTGTATGAGAGAGAGGGAGGGACTGTCACCCAGACATCCCTGGCGTGCCAGCCCTCCCCGTCTGTGTCCACAGAACAGCTGCCTTACCTCAAGTGTCCTCTGCACACCGTCCTGAAGCTGACCCCTGTGGCTTACGGTAAGGGAACTTCCTGCACACTGACCTGGTGGCTAGACTGGCTGTCTACAGAGGCCCTTGATTTTCTGCAAATTCCTTGAAAATTCATTAGGAGGTCACTCCTCCTCCCTCCACCCCCCTGCCTTTTCCAATTTGCTTTTAAACTTTTTTGCTTCCATTTCTGTGGCCACGGGAAGCCTCCCCAGTGATCCTTCCTTAACTGTCACCCACCCACACAAGGGGCTTTTCCGCTGGTTTTTCCAAAACCCCCACAAAGCCCCACGGCCCCCAGGACCTAGACCTTAGAATATTCTGGGTGCCGGGTGGTTTGTGTTGCATCTCTGCCATGGGCTGTGCCAGTGGAAACCTCAGGCAACTTCCTACTGAGCTCCTGGGTCTTGGCGCCTCACCCTTAGCACAGGCTACGAGGCCATGCTGTCTGGGGGATGATGACAGAGTTCAATCGCAGCTGATATAATTCATGTGCGGTCACCCCCCGACCCCCCACTGCACTGAGCGCTGCGCACGATGTTGACTCAGCCTTATGTGTGACAGGGTTGGATGTGGGTGGTTTGGGGGCCCTGAAGACTGAGCGTAATGCCCCATGCTGAGCTAGGCCTGTTGCTCCTCAGGCAGCTCTCAGCCCCCGAGGTAGGACGCCTGGGTCCTCAGCGTGGCCCTGCCTGGGTGTCTAGTCTCCTCACTGAGGCTGTGCTGGGCAGTGGCACTTGATAAGCACGGACCTGACAAGGTGCCCCATCCTTCCTTATGGGACCCCCAGAACTGCCCAAGGTGGGAGGACGAGGGTGAGGCTGAGACACCGGTTCTGTCCACAGTACCCCAAGCCTCCTCCTGAGAGAAGGTTCTTCCCTTTGGCAGGTTGTAAAGTGGAGTCCATATTCCTGAACGTGGTGGCTGTGAATACGCACCGGGACCGGCCTCAGGTACCAACAGGGTCTCTGCTGGGGTGGCCGCAAGTTCCCAGGGGTGTCCAGATGTAGCATCTTTCAGGGCCAGGCCCAGCTGGGACGCCTGCCAGAGAGAGCTTGACTTCTCTGCCCAGGCCGCTGTCCTGTCTGCAGGGTGAGGCTGTGGCTTGGTGGGGTGGTGCCCTGGGGGTGGGGAAATCTTTGGAGCTTGGTCACCAGGCGAAGAAGCGCCTGAGCCTGGGTGTGGCGGCTCCCCAGCAGTCCCCCCATAGACGTCTGAGCCAAGGGGGGGGGTTCCCAGCTGAGGAAGAGGCTGGAGGCCGACAAGAGGGCAGGTGACGATTCTTCCAGCAGCCCAGGCCTCATGAGCACCTTTAAAAATTACAGTGGTGTTGTGTTTGTTGAGGAAAGGGCCATGCAGATGCTGAGGGGGTCTCGGCACTGGGCAGAGAGCTTCCCGCGGAAAAGCAGTTCACCATCCTGTCTCCCCCAGTGCCTTGTTTAAGATAGAAAGCTCCTCAAAGTGTCGCCCAGACCACTTTCTATGCAGGGGGGCGGTCCTTCCACCACATTGCTTACCTTTTCCACTGAGGCCGAGGCAGGACCACCCCTTCCAGACCCCATTCCCGGAGATGGCACCAAGAAGGCTCCTGGGGCCTCAGCTGTGCCTGCCGCCATCCACTATAGGGTACGCTGGGCCCTGGGTCCCTGCCAAGCACTGGGCTGCTTACCTTGGCCTTGAGCCCCTGAGACAGAGACATGTGGGTCTGTCTCCCCAAAGCTGCTGTCCCACTCCAGGACCAGTCACTGTGCAGGCCTCTTTCCATTTGCCCTGAGTCTGATCCAGGCCTAGCCTGGCATCCCAGACTGGGATTATTAGGTCCCAGGGGAAGACGTCCTAACAGGCCTCCTTGGTGCTGAAGAAAGAAAGCCCAGAAGGCACTGGGCCCCAGTACTGACTGACAGGGTGAAAGTGAGAGAAGCCCAGGGATCTGGCAGTCATTGGGGGCTTATCCTGCTGGACCATGGGACAGGAGCCAGCATGGCCACGGGATAGCTGGCTGCCACCCTGCCTGCCTCCGCGTGGGTGCTTCTGAGAGGCAAACTAATGCTGGCCACAGGTTCCCGGATGTTCCCCTTTTGGGTGGGCAGGGTCCGCAGGTGCTGGCCCATCTTTGGAAGCAGGTTGTGGTGAGAACTGTACCTGCCGCTCCAATTCCTATGGCTGGTCCTAGAACGGGGTGTGGCCATGGTCTCCCTCCCTGCTGATCTAGGCATATCACATTGCATAGGGCTGCAACCCAAGTCGTTGGTGACCTGCTCTGGCAAGTGATGGTTATGAAACTGGGTAGGACAGTCTCACAGAGTCGGTTCCTTAAGCCTGAACTCCGCAGGCTGTGGACAGAACTTGGTGGGGGCTGCCTGCAGCCAAGGAGTTCCCGAGGTCCAGGAGGGCCTGTGCCCTAGCTCTGAGAGGAGAGACTGGCTGCATCTGGGGCTACATCTGACAGCTGTCCACTGACGCTTGGAACCAGGAGGAGGGCACTCCTAGGAGCTGGTCCCCTTCCCTGCCCCCACTGATGAGGATTCAAGTCCCAAGCAGGTGTTCCTCCCCACTTGACTCAGACCTGAGGCAGGAGGTGGAGATGGCCTCGCTCTGGGTAATGCCTGACCTGCTTGCAAGGAGCCAGCGGGGACCAGGGCCATCCTCAGCCCCCATTTTTGTTCTTGTGTTTGTCCACCAACCATGTGCCCAGAGGCTCTGGAGCCCTTGCTCTTTGGGAAGGTTGGGGTCTGCAGTCCTGCAGCTGGGGCTCCCTGGGGTGAGAATGTGAGCCCAGACACCCTCAGCAGTGAGGAAAGCAGACAGCGGGCAGCGGGTATCTGTTCTTGCCACAGGTTGAATGTTCTGTGTTTTATTTTTGTGCAGAATGTAGACATATCGAGGCCTTCAGAGGAAGCCCTTGTCACAGTCCCTGCTCACCAGTGACTGTGTCTCATCCACGTCAACCCCTGGCCAGATGTTGATCTCTGCAGACAAGGTCATTCCAGGCCCCGCGGGCCATGTGACAGTCACCATGCAGGAACACCCTCAAAGCCATATGTGGCTGGTGGTGCCCGGAACCCCCGCCCCAGTCCGCCTGCTTCCTGTTGACAGCGAAGGGGTTGTACCTGGTGCCCGACCTGCTGCTAAAAATCACTCAGCCAGACTGTGCCTATTCAGGCCGGTGAGAAGTTGCCCAGCACCGGACCCTTCTGTTGTCACTTTGGGCATCCTCTCTCACCAGTCGGGTTGGCTTCATGAAGTATGAAACCCTAAAATGTGAAATGGAAAGCACTTGCTGTGATGTTCCCACCATGGCTGAGCTGCCTAGAGTGGACGTGGGGACCCCTGCAGGGCCCCTGCAGTCCTGTCTGTGGCCACTTCTTGAGTCAGAGGCAAGGTCTTTGTGGGCTCCTGAGTTCCACTGCCTCCGGTCAGAGGAGAGCCCACCCTGCCCTGCCCCGAACTGAAAGCTTCCGCCATGGCAGACATCTTGACTGGCCTGGGCCATCTGTCTGAGCCACTCAGGAAAGCAGTGTGCTCACTTCAGCACAGTGCAATGTGCAGAAGTCTGTAGGGAGCACAGCGTTTGCAGCCACCTTCCCAGGCGTATACACTGGAGTACTTGTGGGAGCTGGTGGCCAAGGCCGCCCCTTCCCGACTGCTCCCATGGTGAAACCACGGAAAGACAGGGCATTGTATGAGTTACCCTTCCCAGTGCACATGCCCAGGTGCTCAAGGGAGAGGCTGCCGTCCCATCACCCCTCCTGGCCCTGCCCGCCGGGCTACCTCCCGCCCCTGGGGGGGCAGGGGCATGCATTTGCTGTGAATGATTGAGAAAAGCTTGTTGTGGTCCTGTAATGCCTGTCCTGGCATTTGTTGCCCTCCACCTGTGGGACTGAGCAGGGGGGAGGCTGGAACCCGGAGGCAGCCTTGTCCACGGGGGATTTTTCCCAGACACATCACAGCTTTTGATTCATGTGAATGGGAGCCTGTTGGAAATCTGCCATCTGTCATGCTCCCGAGTTCTTTTGGGCTCAGAGAGGCATGCCAGGCAGCGCTTTCTGGCTCCATTTTATAGCTGGGCAACCAGGCTGGCCAGCAGGTTGGGGGCTGGGTGAGAACGTGTCTGGGTTTGTAGTCGGATGCCTGCTGTCCACAGATGGACCTTGGTGAAGCTAGGCCCCAGGATCCCAAATCCACTTTGTACCTTAAACCTAGGCTGGGCCTGGCAGACAGCCTACCTTTCTCAGTCCCCCAGGTGCCACCTGCCCCTGAAGGAAGTCCGTGACCCTGGCCCCGGCTCATGGTCTCAGTTTTGTGTGCTGCAGCTGTGGACAGACATGGTTGAGAGATGTCCATGTGGTGATGCAGCTGGGTCCTCCTTCTGGACTTATCTCCTGTCAGACCCCCAAGCCCCTTAGACCCAGTGCCACTGCCTTTGTGACATGGGGACATCAGTCTTTCCTTCTGTGTCCCCTGGAGTTTTGGTGACTTTTGGTCACCTGGACATACTCACTTAGTCAGTGCCATGTACATCTGGATGTCACCACCTCACCGGGACCTCAGGCTGGCTGAGGTGCGAGCAGTGAGGCCTTTTCATTCTGTGTCTCAAGGATTGTGACAAGGCAGAGGGAAGTGTGGGATCACAGCCTGGGCTGGGGCAGCCCCTCCTCACCCCTGCCTTGGAGTGGTCTCTGTACGGGCTGTAACTGCCTGGCTGGCTGCCAGGCTTTAGCCCTGAGAGTCGATGCTTGTGTTGTAGATGTTTTACTGCTCTCCCTGGAAGGGGTGGTGTTGGATCTCAGCCACACAGCATACTGTGTCCAGCATTCTTTGCAATAAACACTTTTTAAAAGAAATCTGAATCTAAGGTTGTACCTTGTGGCCAGCCCTCCATTTGTGAGGTGTCTTTTCCGGCCAGCTCTGCAGACTCCCGTG
Organism: Hipposideros armiger; assembly: GCF_001890085.2. Lineage (NCBI taxonomy): Eukaryota > Metazoa > Chordata > Mammalia > Chiroptera > Hipposideridae > Hipposideros > Hipposideros armiger. Next base: position 2,091,608 of record NW_017731368.1, read on the forward strand.
TTGTGGTCTCTCTGTGTTGGGATCCTTGGTACAGCTCTCACCCCCAGGCCTACCCCTCTCTGGGAAGCAAACTCTTGCCCTGGAGTGAGCCCTGGGCCTGGCACACATGGGCAAGGGCCCCAGTTTTCTCGGCCAACCTAGGGTTCTGGGCCCTCACCCCTGAGCAAGAGGCAGATGGGGTTGGATCTGGGGTGGAGCACCATTAAGGGAGGGTCCTGGGGTCCCTGGAAATGTGGGTCCCAAATATTCGCATCCTTGGGGAGACTGGGTCAGGGATGGAGGGGCTACACAACACCGCGGGTGAAGGTGTGTTGGCTAGTTCTATTTTGTCACCTACCTCTGAGCTGGGGAAGATGGTGACAAGGGGCAGGGTTTTTCCTTTCCCATGCCTCAGAATTTCATTGGAGTGTCTACACCTACCTCATGCGCTGGAGCTGGGCTGTTGGGAGGGCAGGTAGCAGGGGTGCTTGTCTGTTGACTTGATGGGGCTGGACATGGCTGGGTGCCCACCTGCGTCTCTCCCGGTGTGTCAGTGTGGGGGATGATAGCTTTGGCTGGGCTGAGCTATGGCTCTGCCTTACCCAGCTGTGTCACGGTGGATGACAAACCCCTGGGCTCGTCCCAGGGCTCAGAAGGCTATCAGCTACCACTGTCTTCCTGGTGGGGAAGGTTGGGGGGCAGCTCAGTGGTCCTTACCCTGTGTGCCGGCACTGAGTTCCTGGGGTGGACACCTGACCTTCAGTACTTTTTGAAGAAGGTGTTGAAGATTTTTAGCAACAAGGTAACAACAGAAAGAATGAAATGTAACTATCAGAATTTTTCTTCAGGGTCAGTGTTCTACCACAACCTAGAAAGTGTGACTATGCGATTATATGTTGTCACATTGAAGAATTTTGTAGCATTTTGGGTTGCTAGGAAACAGTGGCCATTAGACAGGATCAGAGGATATTTGGATTGAATGAAATGTTACAAAGACATAGATTTCAGCAACATTTGAGTTATGTTTATAATGATTATATACTATAAATAAATAAAATATAATTATCACCTTCAAAGGGGAGTGTCGCCATGTTTGGTTTACGCCAGTGATTATTCATCCCCTGAGGCTGGGCTCATTGGTGTTTGAACAGAACTATTTTATTAAAAGTGAAAAATAGCTTTGTGGCAAGCCAGAACTAGTGTCTACCACGCCCTGGTTAATGGCCACAGGCCTCTTTGGGAAGGGTGGTGAGGAAAGTGCCAGCAGGAACCTGTGCTATTTTCACAGGGCCCTCCTTAAAAGGCACCCACCCCACTTCGTTCAGGGGTCCCTGGGTTTGTGAACTGATCTTATCTGGAAAATTGGTTAGAAATCCTTGCTTGCAGTCATGTCTCTATTGGTCAACCCTGCAGTTATTTTGTTCTGCACATCAAGTAAGTCCTGCTGCACGCCAGTCCCTGCACCACTCTCTCCTCTGGCAGCTCAACCCTGCTACTTGGCCCTTGTCACCCAGGGTCTTGGTATCTGCATTGAAATCAAGGGGCCATTTCAACAAGAGTGTCTCCAATCAGCATTCCTGACACACGGAGGACAGGTTCTTTTCATGGGTTGAATTGTGTTGAATTATGTCCCCCACCAAGTTCATCCACTGAAGACCTAACCCCCAGGACCTCATAATGTGACCTTATATGAAAATAGGGTCATTGTAGATGTAATAAGATGAGGTCATACTGGAGTGGGGTGGGCCCTTAATCCAGAACTCCCTAATGTCTTCAGAGAGAGAGCATGGGCCTGCTGACATCTTGGTTTTAAACTTCCAGCCTCCAGGACTATGAGACAATAACTTCCTGTCGTTTAAGCCAACAGGTACTTTGGTACTTTGTTATAGCAGCCCTAGTAAACTGAAAAATTTTCAAAGATGCTTCCCTCAGCAGTGAACTGCCTAAAGCCTTGGTGATGGGACTATCTTCTGGGTCCTCTCCAGGGACTCAGGGAAAAGGTGAGTTGTCTGTAATCAATTCAGTCCAACATTTATTGGGTTGTCAGAAAAGTCATGACGTATTTTGTCTATGTTTTTCAAAAGTCATTTATTTATATAAAGAACAAAGATCAATCAATGATATATTGCCCGTTTTTTTCTACAACATTTGGCCATCTTTCAATGACCTTCATAATTCCTCGTTCATAGAAGGACCTGTCTTTATCGGCAAAAAACTGAACAAGGTGCTGATTTACAGCATCATCTGAATTGAACATTATACCACGCAAGGAGTTTTGAAGAGAGCGAAACAAATGGCAGTCTGACGGAGCAAGGTCAGTCGAGTATGGTGGGTATGGCAACACATTCCATCCAAGCTCCAATAATTTTTGACAGGTGATCAAACTTGTGTGTGGTCTTGCGTTGTCACGATGGAACAAAACTCCTTTACGATTAACAAGCTCTGGACATTTCTGGATGATGGATTCGTTCAAACTGTCCAATTGCCGACAGTACACATTCGAATTGATTGTTTGGCTCCTTGGTAGGAGCTCGAAAAACACAACTTTAAAATCCTACCACAATGAGAGCATAACCTTCCTCTGATGAATGTCTGCTTTCAATGTCATTTGAGGCAAATCATCACATCGGGACCAAGACCATTTGCCCACCACATTGTTGTAAACAATCCACTTCTCATCACCAGTTATCAGTCGCTTCAAAAAAGGATCATTTTCCTCATGTTTAATGAGCATATTGCAGATGTTTATACACACCGTCAAATGAACTTCTTTGAGTTCATGCAGAACCCAAATATCGAGCTTGCTTACGTATCCCAGCTTCTTCAGGTGGTTGTGAATGCTTGAATGATGGATGTTCAATGTTTCTGCAATCTCTCGTGTCATGTAATGTGGGTTTGACTCGATCAATGCCTTTATTTTGTCGTTGTCAACCTCAGTGGGCCTCCCTGACCGAGGAGCGTCGTTGAGACCAAATTCACCAGCACGGAATTTCATGAACCATCGTTGGCACTGACGTTCTTGTAGAGCATTGTCACCGTAAACTGTATGCAACTTTTCACAAGCTTGACATGCGTTCTTCCCTTTATGGAAGTGAAACAGTAAAATATGGCAAAAATGCACAGTTTGGTCTTCCATCTTCAACTTGTTGTGAAATCTCCAAAACTCAACCAAATTGCTCAATTTTGGGTTTTTTTAGAATGAAGCTAGAACTGTCAGCTGTCAAATGACATAGCAGTAACATAAATGCGAATGACTCTAGTATTCCAAAAATGAACTAGTGCCATCTGTCGCAAAGATGTGTCATGACTTTTCCGACAACCCAATATCTTGAACAAATGTGTGAATTTTCCTGGGGCTTTAGATTCTTTCCTGTACATCCTACTAGGGAACTTTTGGCATCTCCATTGCATGTAGTAAGACCCAGCTTCAATTTAGCCAAGCACATAGACACACGGAATAACCCCCAGCAGCTTAAGCCAGCACCTGTCTCCAGAATTTCTGGCAAGTGTACCTGTATTGATAAATTCAACCCAACCTAAACTTACGGTCTTATCTCCTTGGTCTAGGACTTCAATCTTGTCCCACAGAGTCTCCGTATTTTGGCCAACATAAAATAACAGTCTCACAATTCTTTTGATATATATGCTTCCCCCTCTGGGTTTGACTTTGTAAGAAGGTCTCCAGGGCTGGCCAAATGGCGCGTTGGTTAAGAGTTGGCTTGGGACTCCAGCTCTGAGCAGCAGGTTCCTGGTTTGGATCCCACATGCGGGCCAGTGACACTGGGCCCTCTGCAGCTAAGATGGTGAACAACAGCTTGACCTGGAGCTGGGCTGCCATGAGTCACTGGTGATGGCATAGGCTGCAGTGGAGCTGGCCGGCAGCTGGCATGCGCTTTCGTGAGCTGCTGTGAGCCGCTGTGAGTGGCCGTCCAATGGCCGGCGAGTGACTGTCTCACCTGGGAAGAGCGCAATGATAATGCCAACATGGGCCAGTGAAGTGATGTCCTCCACAACTAGACTGAAGAACAAAAAGGCAGCAACTTGTCTGTTCCCCTTCCCCGATTCCCCAATGCTGTTCCCCTCCCCCAATTCTCCTATAAAATCTTAAAAAAAAAAAAAAAAAAGGTCTCCAGACATGCAAGAATCCATCTGTAGTTTAAGGCACTAGAGATACCAAGGAGTTGGGGAGGAGGGCCATGAGATGAATTGGTGGACTGCCTGCTGGCACAGAACTGACATTCTAGTGGTGGAGACACAGTTAAGAAATAAGATATAGGGGCCAGCCGAGTGGCTCAGCTGGTTAGGAGTTGGCTTAAGAGCGTGAGCTCTGAGCAACAGGGCCGCCGGTGTGATTCACACATGGGCCAGTGACACTGCGCCCAAGCTGAGCTGTTGCTGAGCTGCCAACAGGTAGCAGGATGGCTCAGCGTGTGTAACAACAAGATTGCCTGTTCGATGGTGGGCCACGCCCACCCCTAACTAAGATTGAACACACCACCTTGAGCTTAGAGGCCACGAGCTGCCGACTGGCAGCCAGATGGCAACCAGCGCCCTCCACAATGAAGATTGAAGAACAACAACTTGGCTGGTCCCCCTCCCCAATTCCCCAACACTGTTCCCCTCCCCCAATTCCCCAATAAAAATCTTAAAAAAGAAAGAAGATATAGTGAATCAGAGAGTGCTGAGATGGGAGGGAGTGGGAAGGGGGTGTGAGAAAGCCTCACTGAGGTTACTAAAGGCCTAGATGAGGCCATGGCACACTCCACAGCCAGTGCAAGGCTCTGAGGGCAGACTGAGCCTGGTGAAGTCCAGGAACATAGAGGAGCCTGGGGTGCTGCAGAAGACAGAGTGAGGAAGACGAAGAGCAGGTCAGAAATCATGGGGGACAGATGATATGGGGCCTTGGAAGTGGGAGGTCCATGAAGGACTTTGAGCCAAATGACTTGATCTGATGAACATTTTTAAGGATCCCTCTGGCTGCTGCTGAATCAAGAATAGACCTCAGTGGGGCAGAGTAGAAGCCAGGGGACCTGTCCAGAGGCTGCTGATAATCCAGGTGAGAGACCATGATGCTTGTGATGGAGCTGCTGAGAAGGGGTCAGATTCTGCATATATTTGGAAGGTAGAGCCTACATTGGCTGATGGTTTGGATGAAGGCATATGAGAAAGACATGATGCCAAGGAATGGGGTTACCACTTATGGACATGTGGGAGCCCACAGGGGGGTCAGCAGTTCAGCTGAAGGCACATTAAGATGAAATTCCGAGCCAGCCGAGTGGCTCAACTGGTTAAGAGCTCGCTTGGGAGCACCAGCTCTGAGCAGCAGGGCTGTGGTTCAGATCCCACATGAGGGCCAGTGACGCTTGCCCTCTACAGCTAAGATGATAAACAATAGTTCGACCTGGAACTGGGGTGCTGTGAGTCGCTGGCGATGGCATAGGCTGCAACAGGGCTGCAGCGGGCTGCCATGAGCTACATGAGCGGCCGGTAACCAGTGTGAGCTGCAGGAGCCGCTGTGAGCGGCCGACCAATGACTGGCGACCGATTGCCTCGCCCGGGAAGAGCACAATGATCATACCAACATGGGCCAGTGAAGCGACGTCCTCCACAACTAGACTGAAGAGCAAAACAGCAATTTGTCTACCTGTCTGTTCCCCTTCCCCGATTCCCCAATACTGTTCCCCTACCCCCAATTCCCCAATAAAATCTTTAAAAAAGAAAAAAAAAAGATGAAATTCCACTTAGATATCCAAGCGGAGATGTTAACAGGATAGTTGCCTCTTCAAGTCTGGAGTTGAAGAGGCCTGAGCTGGAGATAAGAAATGACATCGTCAGTGTATAGATTGTATTTCCAGCCTTCTCCAAGGGAAATGTAAATAGAGAAGAAATGGGGCCTACAGACCGAGCCCTGGGGACCCCCAACACTAAGAGCTTGGGATGAGGAAGAGCCAGCAAAGAAGCGTGAGAAGTAGTGTGGTGAGTATGGGAGGAGGGGTAGTGGCCCACTATGTCAGATGACTCTGGGGTGTCAAGGAAGGTAAGGACTGAGAATTAACCACTGGATGTAGGCATGTGGAGTCCAGTTTCCCAGGGTTTCTGTGTACGTACTTTGTCATGATCATTGCTGTTGACCTTAAATAAATAGACAGCCAGTTATTCCTCTAGCAAAATGGGTTTATTGGAAACAACAAAGACTTGCAATTCAGAACATGCAGTCTAATGTTGAACCACACACAAGTCCAGAGAAAAAAGGAGAGACACATTCTTTTGTAGAGGTAAGGGGGAGTTCAAAGGGGCTGTTGTAAAGAAAGAGTCCATTGGAGGACACTGAGAGTTCAAAGTGTAGTGGCTTTTCATTGGCTGAGTGGTTGCTAGGTGAGAAGGAGGCCCTCCTTCTTCCTGCTGGAGTAGTGGAGTAGAAAAACATCTTCCTTCTGAAGATGGAAAATACCTCTCTCCCGGTTTGAAGTAATTGACAATTAGTAGTAGTGTGTGAGATCTCCCCCTACAGACCCTCCTAACTCCAATTTAGATGAGGTTTCTGTTTATTAATCTTCACAGTGTCTAACTTTTACACAAAAGACTTAGTGAGGATATGAATTTAATCAGTATTTAATCTGGAACCCACACAATCAGCCTTAGGGTTTTATGATGGGCTATCTCAGCCCTGCGGCTGCAAGAGATAGGAGATGCCTTTGCAAAGTTGAGAAAGTTTTCAGTTTGAGCCTTGACATAAGCAGCTAAGAATCTGACTGTGTTATTGTTTCTTTAAGCTGCTTGGTGATGTTAGAAGCAACCACCTGACACCATGGTCAGTGCATTTCTCAGGCCCTCATGCTATTCTAAGGTGAAAGCCTTGGGCCTCCCAAAGCATTGTCCTCAATGAACTATCGCCTGAGTGGCCACCGGCTGTGTCTTGTTTTTCTGACACCACTTCAGACGCTAAATTGTGTGTGTCTTCATTTTCATACCAACAACCAATTCTCTGATTCTCCCACACCAATTGGGTGTCCAACAATTCAACTCAGTTCTGACACCAATGCCAAGTTAGTGCAGACCCCATAGGATAATGGCTCAGTCCCACAAGACGGTTCGTGTTGCTGAAAACAGAGTTCTTTTTTTATCGTCACTGGAAAGAATTCAAGGCGGCACCGAATAAGCCAAGCAAGCCATGGATTTATTAAAAGAAAAGAAGATAGTACACTTCCAAACTAGTGGGAGTGGGCAGGCCAGGAAAAGAGCAACAGCACCGAAGAAAAAAGGGGCTTAGGAATTTATTAGAATGAGGACACAAAATATTCAAGGTTTAGGGATGGCATTATAGGCGTGGCCAGGCGGGTTTTCTTCGCTGACACTCCTTCCCATCAGAAGTGGGGTTCCTTTGTCCTTATTTGGCCCTTGTCGGAACTGTCATGGCAACAGAGGGGGTGGAGATATTTCCCTGCCTGCAATGCTAATAGTATTATAATCCATTACAATAAGCTAAAATTCACCTTGAGGGGCAAGATGGTGTCCTGGGTCTGTTCTCGGCCACCAAAATCCAGTTCTGCCGGGTCTGGTAGCTGTACCTTTTCTTTAGAATGACCTCAACTCCCTTCTTTGTTTTCTAGCACTTCCTCCTTCCCCTCCTCCTCCTCTCTCCCCCGGCCCTGTTCTTTCTGTCTATGCTAACAACCCCCACTTCAGGTGCCAGTCCCAAGTCCCAAGAGGGCTACCTGTGACTTCTGACCAGTTGGCTATAAATTGGGGGTTCCTAAACCCCCTCCTCAGGTTCGATAATTCACTGGACCGACTCAGAACTCAGGAAAACACCTTATTTACAGTTACCAGTTTATATTCAAAAGGATACCACCCAGGAAGAGCTGCTAAAATGGAGGGATGCATAGGGAGAGGGAGAGTGGCGCAGGGCTTCCTAGCCCAGGGCTGCCACCGTCCCAGTATATCAATGTGCTCACAAACCTGGAAACTTCCTGAACTCCACCGTTTAGGGGGTTTTATGGAGGCTTCATTACATAGACATGCTAGATTAAATCTTTAGCCTTTGGCGATTGAAGTTCTTTTCCACCCCCCACCCTCCCAGGTTGGGGGTGGGGCTGAAAGTTCCAACCCTGGTTGTATCCCTGGCGAGGTCTTTCAGGAGACCAACCCAATCCTGAAGCTAGAATCTCCCCGCCTGGAGTTACCTTATTAGCACACTAAAGACAGTAAAATTCCTACAGTAAAATTCCTAGTGTTTTAGGAGATCTGGAGCCCGGAAACTAGGACAAAGAGTAATGATGAATGTTTTTTTTCCATTTGTCTACAATCAATTTTATTTTAATATAATCTAAACACATACCATTTAAAAAATAACCCCCCTCCCGCCCGAAAAAAAAATCATGTACAAGAGTTGATGCTATTGCATTTGAATAAAACTGGCAAGTTCTTGCTATTAGCATAGCCCAGGAAACACCTAATACATTGGAATAGATGTTGTGGCATTTGGCCCACAGTTTGATGGCTCTGAGTTAACCTCAAGTTGTCTGTCAATGTTTGGTACTAGGTGTAAAATGTTATCAGTTACCCTGCAACCGTCAAGACTTCTTATGCATCTTATATGTATCTCAGTTCTTAAGCAGACTGTCCTCTCATAAGTCCAAGTCTTCTAGAATAGTCTGCAGTGCTAATCTTGCAAATAAAATATCAATATCCCATCAAAACACAGTTTAGTAACTGGCACACAGACCTCTTCAACAGCCCTTGAATCTTTTACCTCTTCTGGTCATTTCAACTTATCATAGAATGAGGTTGTCAACATGTCTTGGCACAACACGCAAGCCATCCATACCGCTAATCTGTAAGATCCAAATGTAAAGTAATGATTTTTCCTCCAACATTTTCAGTTACAGATTGTGGAAGATTCTTGCTTTCACTGATTTCTTGTATCCACTCTTTTACCAGGTTAATTTTCCCAAAATTAAAATCCTGCGCTGCCGTTCCTCTTCCTCTTCAGAAAACCCAAAGGGCTCCAGAGTCTCAATTAGCTTCTGCGTATGCAGGCAGGCAGTCTCCTTGGGGACCGCTAAGCTGATAAGGAGAAGTAATGTCACAGAGTTTCTGTGGCGGCTGTGTTTGTTGTGATCTGTGTTGTAACTGGAAACAGAATAGTGGGGGTGTGGGGACAGCACTCACCATCCCTCCCCCCACTACTGCCACCCTGGGCATGATCCACTGAGGTTGTAGGGAGCTGGGCCTGCTTCAGCCCCGGGTCCCACACGCTGAAGTTTTTTTTACACCACACCACCAGTGGTGATGTTACCGGGTTGGGTTGTGATAATGTTCCTTTGCTCTTGTCTTCTTGAGGGAAAGAATTCAGTTGAGAGACAGCATCTTGTGCAGGTATAGGGTAGTAAGAAGCTTATTAGTAAAGGCAGATACACATACCCCTAAGTCATTTTTTCTTTTTTTTTAAGGAGGGCACAGCTCACAGTGGCCCACGTGGGAATCAAACTGGCAATCTTGGTGTTATTAGCACCACGCTCTAACCAACTGAGCTAACTGGTCACCCCCATACCAGTCATGGTTGGTAGTCACATCCTTGGCCTGTAGCTTCCTTGACAGAGGTTAGGAATTTTTGTGTTCAGACCATCCCTATGTGGTTAATTTTGGTCTCTGAGTTTGTAGGGCCTGCCATGCAGGCCTCCCCTTAGCTTGTCAAGTTTAGTATGTGGCCTCTTTTTCATCCACACTGTCAATTTTCTTTTTATAATTTGTTTGAGAAGCTCACTAAAATGGTCCTGATAGGCAGGATGTGTACTCTGATAAGCGGGATGTCTTCCTTCTCTGGCTTCTAACGACATATCCCTTTGATTTAGGGGTATGGGGGTAGCTCAGTTGGTTAGAGCATGGTGCTAATAACACCAATGTTGCCAGTTCAATTCTCATATTGGCCACTATGAGCTGCGCCCTCCTTAAAAAAAAAAGAAAAAATGATTTTATATGTAAGCCTGGAATCCTGCTGGGCTAGTGAGGCATTGGTGCCCTAAGTGAGGGCAGCTGCAAGGGATCTTGACCCAAGTAGGTGCAGCAGTAGAGGGCTTTTTCTCTGGGGCTGGATCTCTCCTTTTCCTGCTCATTTCTATCTGCCTACTCTATCAGTGACTTTACTAGCTGTCTCCTCAGCCTGCCAGGGTTGCCAGAGCCCTTCCCTTCATTCTGGCTGGATTGCTACTGCCTTTAACTCCCACCAGGCTCACCCTGGCACACCCCCATTGCCCTAGGCACCTATTGCCCTTCCTGGTGACAATCAGTTGGAGGAAATTGACTCTGCCTACCCTAATCAGGAATGGAATTTATGAAAAACAACTTGTGTAGCTCCCAGAGCTACAACAGGGGCTAGAGGGTAAGACGTAGAGAGCATATTAACTTCATCTCCAGCCAAAATAAAGTTCTGCTTTGGTCAGGTGAGCAGCCACTGCCACCACTACAGAGCAAGCAGGGGACACTGTGACTCACACAGCCCTCACCATAGGACCAGACAGTGCATGCTGCTGCCCAGCTGCAGCCAAAGCAGAGTGCCTGTTGTCCTGCTGCTGGTGACCAGCTCCCAGCAAACTCCAGGGAGGATGTGTCTGGTTGGCTGGCTTTGGGCCCTTGGGAATGTGTCTGGCATTTCCGCCTTCTGAGGCCCAGGTGCTGGGTGGAGAGAAATGGCAAGGGCCCTGAGAGCGCTCTACTTTAGCACTCACCATTGCTGCCCTGGCAGGACAGTCCTGGGCTGGTGGGCTGCATCCAGGCCCTGCCATCTGCACCCTGTTGGGCACTAGGCTTTCTGGTCATCATTGGGTGTTGCTCCTGCCTGCAAGCCCTATGCAGAATTTCTGGCTACAGCTTGGCAGCAGCTGTATATAAAGGTCCTGGTTGAAAACAGTCGTTCTTATCAACCTGGGTATTTGAAGAGAGTTCAATAAAGGCTATTTACAGAGCTATAGGTTAGGTTCAGGGGACCACCTAGGCTTGTGCAGCACGGAGAAGTCGGGCGAGCATCAGTGGGAGCCCTTTCCATCCCTAGGTCCACAGGGACAGGTGGGGAAGTGTTACTGGACCCTGTTGGGACTACCCGCCAACCCCCTACTGGCCCCCAACCTCCAGTTTCAGTTCCTATAATCTGTCCACCCGAGGAATCTCTCAAGTCAGTCATTCCTCTAGGCCCTCAAGGTAAAGTCCCAATTTCTCAGCCTGTGTCCCTGAAACAGACTCAGGTGAGAGGCGTGGCTATGGGTGGGTGCAAGTGCTGGGTGGGTGGGGTGTGTCTGGCTGCCTGCAGAAGCTTTGGAGAAGGAACTGGGAAGGAACAGCCCTACCCATGCCCTCTCCTCCCACCCTCCTATCTCCTTCGGCTGCCTTCTATTGGCTAAACCCAACAAGCAGCCGGAGAAGAGGGAGCCTCTGCCAGGACAGGTGAAGGGTGGACCTGAAGCGGAAAGTAGAAGACAGCTCAGGACAGGCACAGGCTCCTACTGTGGGCACTGGGGCTAAGGCTGACAGGATTCCTGGGGAGATGGATGCACAAGTAGCTAGTTTAGCATGAGAGGCTGGGGGCTGAGGCAGCCCATCCCCTGGGGGAGTGATTTCTGGCCAGTGCTCTGGAGAATGTGGTCAGTGGGCTGAAGGATTATTTCCTTTTTCAACTGAGGTGAGGGGGTAGAGGCAGAGGGGCAGGATGAGGCTGAACTGTGTCAGGGAGGGGCCCCTCATCCTACCTGGAGACCCTCATGCCTCTGCTCCCACCTGTGTGCTGTTAAAATAAACACAGGCCAAAAGGCTTCACTTGTGCTAAAAGCCCACGATACCAAGCCTGTCACAGCATACCCCTGCCCTCAGGTGAGAACATGTGGTGGTACACAGAGTATATACGCTGCTCGGGTGCCCAGTTAGTGTGATGTCACGTTTGCTGCCTTGAGCATAATGTACTGAACATGTCAGGTGCAGGGTGGGCACAGGTCAGAGATGGGGCAAAGAAATGCTTGCCATATCCAGAATGTTCCTGTCCTCCCCACATTCATATGTTGAAATCCTAACCCCCAAGGTGATGGTATCTAGAGGTGGAACCTTTGGGAGGTGCTTAGGTGGAAGGGTGGAGCCCTCAAGAACGGGATTCCTTAGTGCCCCTATAAAAGAGGCCCTGGAGAGGTAGGTCCCTTGGCCCTTTTGCCATGTGAGAACAGGGGAAAAGATGGCCATCTAGAACCTGGAAGCTGACTCTCATCAAATGCAGAATCTCCTGGCACCATGGTCTTGGACTTCCTAGTCTGCAGAACTGTGCAAAATAAATGTGTTTATCAACTACTGAGTCTGCGATGTTTTGTTCCAACTGCATGCCCCACAGTGCGGGGCAGGGCCACTGTTAGCCATTGCTCCATTGCACTGGGTCTTGTGAAGGGCACATGTTGGGGGCAGGCAAGGATGTGCGCCAGCCGGCACTCCCCTGAGCCCCCCAGGGGCCTAGTGTGTGCCTGGGGGCTGCGAGTTTCTATCCCTCCGACCAGGCCACTTGAGCCAGGCCTGCCCTCGTCCAGGGCTGAGCCTGCTTGGACTCGGGGGGTTGGATGACCACCGCGATGGAGGCGCCACCCCGAGGGCGGGGCGATGTTGTGTGCTCAGGGCTGGGGTCCCCGGAGGCCTCCGGACTCGACTTCCGGAAGGGAACCCACATTGGTTGTGGGGCGCCTACTGCGTGCCCAGGTCTGTCCTGGACACTGTCCCACCACCTCACCTGGTCCTCAGGTAACTCTTGGAGAAGAGAGTGAGGATTCGTTGGGCACACGAGGAGCCCGAGGCGCGGGGAGGGGCTGTGTCGGCCTCCGGCGCGCACAGCAGGAGCGCAAGTGTGGGTGCGCATCCCCGCGGAGACCCCCTCGGGGCTGAGGGCCGGAAGTATCCGGGGAGCAGGAGGCAACTCGGGCCGCCCCGAGTTCTCGCGCGGACGCCGGACGTGGGGCCGCGGGCGCTTCCCCTCCTCCGCCTCGCCCTCCGTCCTCCTCTTCCTCCTGGGCGGCGTTCCCGGAACCCGCCGGGGCGTGGCCAAGAAGTGGGTGGCCGCGCGGGTCTCTGGGGCTGCGGCTGCACGGCGACCCTGGTGCTTCCGTCCGTCCGTGTGTCCGTCCGACTGTCCGCCCAGCCATGGTCGCCCCGGCCCCCGCGCCACGGACCCTGTTGCTGTTCCTGCTGCTGCTGCTGCCGCCTCCGGGTGGTGAGCCTTTGGGGGTGGGAGAGTTTGTCCCGGCCAGGGACGGGGGCAGCCACGTCTGCCACGGACCTGGACCGAGCCCAGGCGTTACCGCCCCCACAGCGCCCTCACCCCGGCACTCCCACCCCTTGTAAACCCGAGGCAGTCGGCAAACCCCCAGGACTGACCTCTTCTCACCCCAGCACCCCTGCCTGCCTGAACTGACATTGCCCAGACCCCAGGCAGCTGCCACCATTGTTATGCCCTGGCATTGGGTGTGTGTGTGGAGTCTATCCTCCCTCTGATGTTTCAAGGCATTAAGTCCCTAGAAGTTAGGGTAGGATTCCCTGCCTGGCCTTAGCCCTAGGTGGTGGCAGCTGGGAGGCCTGGCCCCTCCATCATAGGTCTTACATCGGCCTCTGTTTACTGGCTGGGAGTCCCCTGCCCCCACCCGCTGCCTCCAAGCCCCGCGTATTCTTGGAGATAGCTGAGGCGGGTCTCTGGGGCCAGAGGAGACACCACTAACTGAATGTGTTGATTGGTTGACTGTAGACTAATGATTCACAGGCTGGGAGGCCGGCTGGCGGACTTTTAGGACTATTGGCGAAATTGGAACAGCACCCTACCCCCCAGCCATAGAGAGCCAAAGTTCCCTCTGGATGGGTGGCTTCCTTGAGGGGAAGGACCTTGTTTCCTGGGGGCTCTGAGGAATCTGGAGGACCTAGGGTGGAAAAGTGAGCAGGCGGGGAGCCCTGTGCCTGATCCAGTGAGGTCTGGAGAGCCTTGTCCAGAGTCCCTGGGGGTCAAAGAACATTTGTGTCATGGGCTCTTGGCCCAAACAGAGTCACTGGTGTTTGTCTTCAGCCTCAGCTTAGAAGCTTGGGCTGGACTGTGACTCTAAAGGTTGTAAAGACCTTTGCTAGAGGTGATGGTGGGTCACCTGAGCCACCCAGTAGCTTGGGCCATGCTGAGTAGATCTGCTGTCAGATGGACAGCTGGCTGGGCTAGGCCTGTTGGTGGTCCCACTCTCTGCCCCACAGCTTTGCCCAGAGTAGGGTTCTGCCTGGAGTTGCCAAGAACAAAGCACTCCCCCTCCACCCCCGGCCCCATTCCTAGTTACCTCTTCTCAAGGAGATTACTCAGTGGGCCTTGCGCTGCTGATGGCCCCCAGGGTACATGATACTGACTGGGCTGGGTCGGTAGAGTCCCAGTGCTGTGCCAGGGCTGTTTCCAGGTGACTTAACCCATCTCAGAGTTTATCATCAGACCTATCCCCAGTCTGCCATAGTCATCTGGGCCTTGCTGGTTCCATTTGGGGTCCAAGCAGAGTCCTGGACTTCCCATCCTGCTGGTGGGCACTAGATCTCTGCTACGGTGATGTGAGGATGCGTGGGGACATATGGCTATAGCATCTTCCTGGAAGTTTGCAAATCTTGTGGTCACCCAAAGCCCTGGGTCATCTTCCACATTTGTCAGCCAGGTCCCCGCAGCATGACCTTGTGGACTGAAGCTCTATCCTTACCCCAGCCTGTGGGGATGTCCTTAGATCCAAATTCTGTGGCTGAGAGCCTTCTGATGGTTCTGGGGCTTGAAATGGTGCCACTGCCTTGGAGCCCTGGCCACTGAGAGTACAGACATTTCCTAGGCACCTGCTGCAGGCCCAGCGCAGGACTAAGTGCTGCATGGACACTTGCGTGGTGGGTGTGACAGTGGACGATGGTGAATTGGTCAGGAGACAGCCTACCCGAGGGTGTGGTGTGTGAGGGCTGGGCCCCTGACACTGTAATGTCCAGCAGGGGCTGAGGCTGCTGTGGCTGAGTGGTGGGGAGAAGGAATGGGGATTAAGAATTGGCCTGTCCAGTGCCTGGTCCCCAGCAGCTGGCCAGGGGCGTTACTGTTCAGCTGTGTGACTGCTGGGCTTGGGCGGCTTCCCGAGAGGGTGGCCTGGAGTAGGGCCTTCAAGGCCCTTCTAGTAGATTTGAAGGTGGGGGTAGGAAACATGCAAGAATATGGGCAGATTGTGGATAGGACTGGAAAGTTGGGGTGACCTCCAAGGCCCTTTGCAGTCTGGATCCTGCATTGTAGACTGTGGACTTGGACTTAATTCTAAGGCAATGTGAACCAGGGATGTTCTGAGAGCAAGAAGTGGCCCAGTTAGACTCACACACTTCAGAAAGTTCACTCTCCCATCAGAAGGCAAGGCAAGCAGACTGGTGGGGAAAGAGGGAACCCAGTTAGGTATATCTGCTGTGGCCCAGGGGAGAAGGCATGGCTGGTTGGGGTAGTAGCCAGAGGCGGCCAGTGACTCAGATGGCTCAGCGATGGCCCAGCGTGCTTGTGCCTGCTGGCTGTTCTGAGGACTGGGCTGTATTGGCTGGGACATGGCTGAGTCCTGGTGTGAGGCGTCATCATGTGGCCACAGGTGAACATGTTTTTCTCTGCTCCAGCCCAGGATGAGGTGTGTATAGCTTCCAGTGGATACAACGTCTTCCCCAAGTCCTGTCCTGATTTCTGCTGTGGCACCTGTTACAGCCAGTACTGCTGCTCTGATGTGCTGAAGAGATTTGTGTGGAGCCAGGAAAGATGTCTTGATTTTGAAAACAGGTGGGTGCATCCGTGGTCACAGGGTGGGTGGCCGGAGTCTGCCTCAGCCCTGCCCCTCAGCTCCGCAGCCCTTTCAGGATGGTGGCAGAGCATTGGGTCGGGAGTCTTTGTTCTGGGCTGGATTCCCCAGACCCTGTTCACCCTGCCCCTCTCTCCCTTCCCCCGGACGGCTCCAGCTCCCCTAGCCTTGGGCTGAGCAGGTTTCTCAGGGGTTTGTGGCCTCAGCTGGTCCTGTGGCTCAACCCTGGGTGTGTACTTGGACCAACATATCCTCAGGGTGGGCACCTTGGCGTGAGAATACCCTGCAGTATGTGCATGCACCTGGGGGGGTTGTATAGATTTGTACAGGTTCCATCTTGTGGGCCCTGAAGGGCACAGTGCATGGGCATGTACCCCATAGGGTGCCATGCCTGTGTCCTGGTGTGGCCCATGGATTTACACTGCACCTTGCATGTAGACTGTTTCATGGATGGGAACCAAGTTTCCAGGCCCATGCGTATCTCTCCCTTTGTCACATTCTCTGTTGCTTTTGTGTTTGGCCACAGGTATAGAGAGTTGAGGTGGTCATCCTCCTCAACTCATGCCAGGTGATCATCATTGTCTGGGCAAGACTAGCCTTCCCGCCCACGCCCCCCTCCACCCCCCCACATCTTATATATTTATTTTAATCTCCCATGACAGTTTCTTCCCACTTTCACTTCATAGGCAACCAGTCTGCCATATCCTTTTGATTGTTTCTGTTCTTGCAAAGTCCATATTGATTTGTGGGTACAATGAACCCCCTTCCTTTTTACACTCAGTACAGTGTTTCTAAGACCCACCCATGTTGTTGTATGTACATCTGGTGTGTGCCCACCACAGCTGTGTCATTCTCTGTGGTGTGAATCTAAAACTGTTGCTATCACAGATAACTGCAGTGGGCATCCTCATAGGACTTCCTCCTACCCTCACAGAGAATTTCTTGGAAGTCTATGTGGGAGCAAATTGCCACGTCAGAGAGATGCACATAGTTACTGAGGACTGCCCAAGTGCTCTTGGTAATGGTGGCGTAAGGCTGCAGACCTGCCAGCCACACCTGAGTGTTCCTGGTGGGTCACATTCCACCCTTTTACTTTCAGCCTTTTGATATCCTTATATTTTACAAGTGTCTTCTGTGTTTTTGTCTTTTTTTCTTTTTTCTTTTTTCTTTTTTTTCTTGTTTTGTATTTTTTTAATCCATTCTGGTAATTTTTAAAAACAGGAACATTTATTCCATTTAAGCATAATGTATTCTATTTAAACGTTGGTATTCTTGGATTATATTTGCCATCTTATTTTGTGCGTTTTATTTGTCTCTCCTGTATTTCTTTCTTTTTCACTTACTGTATTGTTTTGGTTTTTATTCCATTTTTTTCTCTTCTACTGTTTACTTCTTTTTCAATTTATATGCCTCTATTCCTTTGTCTTGCCTTATTGCACTGGCTAAAACCTCCAGTACAATGTTAAGTAGAAGTGGTGAGAGCAGACATCCCTGTCTTGTTTTCAATTTCAGGGAGACAGCATTTACTTGATGTTAGCTATACCTTTTCTTTTCTTTTTTTTTTTAATAGGAATAATTTTTTTTTTTTTTTTAAGATTTTATTGGGGAATTGGGGGAGGGAACAGTGTTGGGGAATCTAGTTGTGGAGGATGTCGCTTCACTGGGCCATGTTGGTATTGTGATCATTGTACTCTTCCCGGCTGAGGCAGATTGGTCGCCTGCAATTAGATGGCCGCTCACACTGGTTGCCGGCCACTCATGGTAGCTTACGGCAGCCCACTGCAGCCCCACTGCCTATGCCATTGCCAGCGACTCATGGCAGCCCAGCTCCAAGTCGAGCTGTTGTTCACCATCTTAGCCATAGAGGGCGCGGTGTCACTGGCCCTCATGTGGGATCCGAACCGGGGCCTTGCTGCTCAGAGCTGGCATCCCAAGCCAACTCAACCAACGCGCCACTTGGCTGGTCCTTGTCTAACTTTTTTACGCAGCCTATTCAGCACTTTCAAATACTAAACTTGGTTAACTGTTTGTCCAGTTGGTACAAATTCATACTGAATAATCCCTCTGATATAAAAAAAGTTTGGGGCCGGCCGAGTGGCGCGTTGGTTAAGAGCTGGCTTGGGACGCCAGAGAGCCCCGGTTCGGATCTCACATATGAGGGCCAGTGACACTGCCCTCTACAGCTAAGATGCTGAACAACAGCTCAACCTGGAGCTGGGCTGCCGTGAGTCGCCGGC
>NW_017731368.1:2111468-2112708 GCF_001890085.2 Hipposideros armiger
GTTCAGCATCTTGGCTGTAGAGGGCAGTGTCACTGGCCCTCATATGTGGGATCCGAACCGGGGCCCTCTGGTGTCCCAAGCCAGCTCTTAACCAATGCACCACTTGGCCGGCCCTTTACGTATTTCTTAATTTCCTTTATGATTTCTTGTTAAACGCACAGGGTTTTTGTTGTTTTGTTGTTGTTTTTTCTGCCATGTTAACTAGTTTCCCAAGGAATGAGTTATTTTTATCTTTTTTTTTTTTAACTTTGTGGCATTGTAGCCTTCTGTTTCTGATTTCTTTCTTTTCTTTTTTTTTAAAAGATTTTATTGGGGAATTGGGGGAGGGAACAGTGTTGGGGAATCTAGTTGTGGAGGATGTCGCTTCATTGGGCCATGTCGGTATTGTGATCATTGCGCTCTTCCCAGCTGAGGCAGATTGGTCACCTGCAATTGGACGGCCGCTCATACTGGTTGCCGGCCACTCATGGTAGCTTATGGCAGCCCACTGCAGCCCCACTGCAGCCTATGCCATTGCCAGCGACTCATGGCAGCCCAGCTCCAGGTCGAGCTGTTGTTCACTATCTTAGCCGTAGAGGGCGCAGTGTCACTGGCCCTCATGTGGGATCCGAACTGGGGCCTTGCTGCTCAGAGCTGGCATCCCAAGCCAACTCAACCAACGCGCCACTCGGCTGGTCCTTGTCTAACTTTTTTTTGTTGTTGTTTTTTTGTTTATTAAATTATTTTTTATTATGAAATACACATTTTTTAGAATTAGTTTCAGCTGTACAACACAGTGCAATAGTTATACTTTTTACCCCTTGAAGTGACAACCCCCCTCCTCCAATCTGCCGCCCCACTTCCCCCCAATATCATACATATCTATTACAAATCCCTGACTCTACACTCCACAGTACACTACACTACACTACACTCCCACACTCCACTCCACGCCCCATGACCATGCACATATACATATATATATTCAATCATAGTTGACATACAACACTACACATCAGCCTCAGGTGCACAGCACAGCGATCAAGCCTCCCCTTGTCTAACTTTTTTACGCAGCCTATTCAGCACTTCCAAATAGTAAACTTGGTTAACTGTTTGTCCAGTTGGTACAAATTCATACTGAATAATCCCTCTGATATAAAAAAAGTTTGGGGCTGGCCGAGTGGCGCGTTGGTTAAGAGCTGGCTTGGGACGCCAGAGGGCCCCGGTTCGGATCCCACATATGAGGGCCAGTGACACTGCC
>NW_017731368.1:2116108-2143325 GCF_001890085.2 Hipposideros armiger
GTCCTCCACAACTAGACTGAAGAACAAAAAGACAGCAACTTGTCTGTTCCCTTCCCTCAATTCCCCAGCGCTGTTCCCATCCCCCAATTCCCCAATAAAACTCTTAAAAAAAAAAAAAGTTTAGCAACATCATTGCAACAAGTGTGTGAACTTATTTGTCAGATGTTCTATACTGGGGAACAAGATTTCAAATGCTTCCTCCTGCACACTGATTTTTAAAAATATTTTCTCCTCAGCTTTATGGGTTGTCCTTCATACTTATTAGGGTATAGTTGTTCCTAAGGCTTTGAAATTTTATTTATTTTTACATTTAACTTTGGAAATTTTCAAATAAATACAAAAGCAGAGAGAGTAACTCCATGATATCCATCATCCACTTCCAAGGTTACCAACATGCTGACACTGTTCCACATCCCTCCCACCACTTTTTTTCTTCTTCTGGATTATTTAAAAACAAATCCCAGACATCATAAACACTTCTCCTTAAATGTTTTTATCAGAACAAGTGAGTCCTTTAAAAAGAAATATTACTATATAAGTAACACATATGGCACAATTAACAGTAATTCATTAATAGCTTTCAATACTTGTCTGTCTTTAGTTAACTTCACTTGTTTCAAAAATGTCTTCATGGGTAGCTTGTTCAAGTCAGAATCCAAACAAGGTTATTATTTTTAAAAATCTCTGTTGTAGCTATAGTTATTTCCCCTTTTTTATTCTGGATTTTTTTTTCGTATCACTTCTCATTTTCTTGATTAGCCTTGCTAGAGATCTACCAGCTTTGGTATTGTGGTATTGTTCTCATTTTCTTTTTTTTTTTTAAATCATTTCCGTTTTGTTTTTTTTTTTGAAGGCTGAGAGGAGGTTTAATGAGCCAAGCCCAGGCCTGTCAGTGGGAAACCTTCTTCACCTTCTCTTTTTTCACCTTGGGCTTCTTGACCTTTTTCGGGGTGCTTCCGTGCATCCCTGAGCCTGCAGAGTGGGGCTTCGCCTCCATGTCAGAGTTGCTGGAGCTGCTGCTGCTGTCAGAGTCCGAGGAGCTGCCGTGGCTGTGGCTGTGCTGGCCTGCCCCCTTAGGCTTCTTGGAGGTGGGCTCCAGGGCTGCGGAGAGAAGTTGGGTTGATTGGCGCAGGGAATGTCCCCTGTACCTTAAGTTCAGTGCTGCCAGAGCTCATTTATATTTGTTTTTTAAAGATTTTTATTGGGGAATTGGTGGACGGGAACAGCGCTGGGGAATTGGGGGAAGAGGAACAGACAAGTTGTTGTCCTTTGGTTCTTCAGTCTAGTTGTGGAGGACGTTGCTTCACTGGCCCAAGTTGCACCATCATTGCGCTCTTCCTGGGCGAGGCAGATCAGTTGCCGGCTTCTGGACGACCGCTCACTGCAGCTGCTGGCCGCTCACGCTGGCTGCTGGCTACATACGGTAGCCTATGNGCTTGTTCAAGTCAGAATCCAAACAAGGTTATTATTTTTAAAAATCTCTGTTGTAGCTATAGTTATTTCCCCTTTTTTATTCTGGATTTTTTTTTTGTATCACTTCTTTTTTCTTTTTTAAAGATTTTTATTGGGGAATTGGGGGGATGGGAACAGTGTTGAGGATTTGTGGAAGGGAACCAGCCAAGTTGTTCTGTCTTTGTTGTGGAGGGCACAAGTCGCCATCTGGCTGCCTGTCGGCAGCTCTTGGCCTCTAAGCTCAAGGTGCTGTGTTCAGTCTTAGTTGCAGGTGGCATAGCTACCATCAAACAGGCAATCTTGTTGTTACACCAGGTGAGCCATCCTGCCACCTGTTGGCAGCTCAGCGACAGCTCAGCTCAGGCACAGCGTCACTAACCCATGTGGGAATTGAACCGGCAGCCCTGTTGCTCAGAGCTCACGCTCTTAAGCCAACTCTTATCAACTGAGCCACTAGGCTGGCCCTGTTTCTGATTTCTGACTTCACCCTGTTGTGGTCAGAGAAGATACTTTGTATATCAGCTATCTTTCACATCTCTTCAGACTCTTTTTGTGGCTTCACATGTGGTCTGTCCTGGAGAATGTCCCATATGCACTTGAGAAGAATGTGTGGCATCGTAGCCTGAGACCCAGGTGTGTGTGATATCCATGCTCCGGAGGCCGCCAGGGCTGCCTCCATGGCCCACTAGCGAGCGGGTTGGCGTTTGTGCGTGGCGTTTGTGTGCACTAGTGTAGTGTTTGTTTCTCCTGATGCGCTGGGTGGGGCTTGCTGTGTTAATTGTGGTTTCCTCTTTGCAGTTTTGCCAGTATCAGGGAGGATTTGGACCGTACGCAGGAGAAGCTGGCTGAGTCGTGGAAGTACAGCTCCGACATGGACAGTGACCCCATGTCAGGGTAAGTAAAACCGGCACGCTGGGTGCATCTTCCTGGCAGAGGTGACCAGGGGGCTCAGGTGGGCTAGGGTGAGGGCTGTGGGGACTGGGAAGGCACAGAGTCATTAGGGTGGGGCCCCAAGGAAGTTGTCACCATATCTGACCACCGAGACCCTTGATCCTTATGCTGGGAATTTGTGTCCTTATCGTTGTGCTGGGTGCTGGCAATGGGGGTGACTGTGGTTGGGGATTGACATTTGAAAGGTCAAGGGTGGGGGTTCATATTGACCTAAGTGAGGGGGTAGGCATGGGTGACTGATGGGTGTAGGAAAGTCGGAGTGACAGTGATGGGGCGATGGTGGCAGGAATGAGGTGATGGGGGCTATAGTGCTGAGTGAGTGGTGGTGGGGATAGGGTGATGTTGATGGGGGTGTTTGGAGCATGTATGGTGATGGGATGACAGGCATATATGGTGATGGGAAGCAGTTGTGGTAAGATGGTGGTGATGGGGTAATGGTGGCAGGGAGATGTGATAGGGATATTGGTGGTGGGTACAAGGTGATGGGGTAATGGGGGCAATGGTGGCAGTGATAGGGGCTATGGTAAAGCCGGGTGCATGGTGATGGGGTGATAATTGTGGGGCAAAGCTATTGAGACAACTGATGATGCATAGTACCTGTGTCAGGTTTGTGGGTCGTGGTTACTGTGTCAGGGCCTTCCTATTGGGGCCAAGGAACAACCCAATCTCCCAAACTCCTATCCTCTTGGCCAGGTTCCTTCCCCGTCTTATTGCCACCATAACAAGTCTCATGACTCCACATTTCATGTGGATGGAATGGGTGTGCAGCCACTCGTGTGTATTTTCCTGGTGGAGTCTGTTCCCCACGCTGTCTGTCCCTTCCCTGGTGGGTGTAGAAGCCCCTTTCGGGAGAAGATCTGCCCAGACCTGGTTGACCTTTTGGGGGAAGAGACTTTGGGCTCTGGGCCGGCATGGGTGTCCCCATCCTATCCTGTAAGCCTGGGCGGGTGTGGGGCCTCCCTGGCCGCAGTGGAATTGAGGCTGGGCTCCTGAGAGTGCCGGGGGGGCAGGACGTGCAGCCTGGGTCCCCTCGGTGCCTGGTCTCCCAGCTGAGCCTGCCCCCTCAGCTGATGGAGACTGAGGTTTCAAAGCACCCCTCCCTCCACGTCCAGGGAGCACCTCTCCTTTGCCAAGGCCCAGAACTGTGGGCTTTCAGATGGCCTCAGGGGCGTCTGATGTCCAGCCAGTGTAGGCCTGCCTGTAGGCAGCCCAGGAGTGGCCCTCATCCTGAGGACAGTGAGCACCACGGAGGGCTCTGGGCAGTGCTGGGGTCCAAGTGGTGTTTTAGGAAGACGACCTCTGGCTGCTCCGTGGAGCATGAGAAGAGCAGGCAGGGAGGGTGTGGCAGGTGGTCACAGAAGGCAGCCATGGCTTCTTGGTCCCACATGCTGGAGGCCAGAGGCACACTGTGCTTGGCGGAGTCAGGTGAGGCTGGAGACCAGGCATTCAGTAGCTGCCTGCTAGGAAGGGAGCTGAGGGAGTGGCAAGGGGCCGGGGGTGTCCTGGTCTCTGCGGTTTGGGGTGAAGGGCTTGGTTTGGGTGGGATGAGTGTTTTGAGGACCGAGTCTGAGGGTCAACAACCATTGAGGACTGGCGGCAGGGACTTGAGAGGGAGGAGACATGAAGGCGGCCTGGACTGTACTGAGAACTGTGGATTCCACACCAAGGGCACCAAGGCCATGGTGCCCTTGGCAGGAGCTGTCCAGTAGAGCCGGTTGAAGAGTGAGTTGGAAGTGTGTGCAGTGAGGTGAGCGTAGACAGCTCCGTGGAGACTTCGCTGTGAACGGATGAGAAGTAAGACAGGAGTTGGAGGAGGAATCAGGATAAAGAAGGCTTCTTTTGCAATGGTGGGGACTTGAGCTGGGAAAGTGGAGAGAGAGGGTACAGTGCCGATGGGGCATTAGGAGGAGGAGTGGCTTCCCGGACTGTGGCAGCAGGGAGGTGACTGGGTCCCCTCTCCCTCCTCAAGGCGTGTTCCCAGAAGCAGGCCTGGTCAGCCTGACTGCACACCATGGAGCCTTGCGGGCGCGCCCTGCAGCCTCCCTGCCCTGTTTTGTCTCCCACACCTCCCACCCAGGCTGTCTTGCCCACCCACAGGGAAGCGTAGATGACGGAAGTAGTGGTCCCCTCCTATTTGCCCCCCCCACCTCGCCCTGCCCATCTATGTTTTCTGAGCAGAGCCCCAGTGGTTCCCACAGCACCCGCCTTATGAAGGTTTAGGGCTTGGGGAGCAGGTGCTAGGAGGGTAGAGGGACAGGGTTGTCAATGACACTTCTGTGAATGCCCTTACGTAGCTGCCTGTCTGGGCCCCAGGGCGATGTCCTGTGGGTGAGCATCTGTGCGCTGCCCCCTCTGCCAAGGGCACTATTGTTTGCCCACTGGATTGTTGGCCACTGGATTGTTGGATTGTTGGATGGTGGGGTGCAGCCCCTGCTGCCTGGGTCGCAGCTAGAAGCTCCAGGGACCTGCGCCAGCTCCACCTGCACTCCCTGCTACCAACTTCCTCCTCCTCTTCCTTCTTGGATCCTTGCCCTCAGCGCTCCTTCGGGGCAACTCCTTGGGTTCCCCAAGAACAAGGCACTAGGTCAGATCGCAGGGATCCACAGGAGCCCACATCTGCCTGGCTTGGCCGGGACGGGTGGTGTCTGTGGCATGGGCACTGCACTTCCCATAGTGAAGCCATGTTAGCTGTGGGCTCAGGGCTGGCTCAGGGCTTCTGCACTCTCCCCTCCCCCACAGCCTCGGCAGGTGAGTCCCATCCTGCTCAGGTGAACAGTTAGTGGCTGTGTGCGTGCTTTGCTCCTTCCCTCCCCAGAGCTTCTGTGGTCCCTTGTCATCACTCTTTAGATCCTGATTTCATTGTCCCTTCTCAGCTCTTTGGCCCTCACAGGATGGTTGGGCAAGATTGGTGTGGTTTTAGGCACTTGAGTGGTAGAAACTCTGGCTATGGGCCCCAGGCGGCCATGCTGACCTGCCCCGACTCCACTGTGACGGTGCAGGGAAAACGGCTGGGGGTCTGTTAGGTGAGGTGTGGGCGCGGTGAACCTGTGCTGGCTCCCAGCCCTCATGGCATCCCTTCTGTGGCTCTCACACGTCCTGTGTCATGGCCAGCCTACTGCCTTGTCAGCATTACGGTGAGAGTTAGTGTCCCTGCTCTAGAGACGGCCCTTTCACAGTCTGAACGTTGGGAGTCTCAGCCTCCTGGGGACCACCCAATTCTGCCTTCTGAAGTTGGCCTTTAGACTCCTTCATCTGGGAGGTAGCCCCAGCCTTGGGAAGCCGCATTCCTCTCAGAGCATGGTTCTATCAGTACCATGACCTATTGTGGCCACGGGTCCCTGCCACACTGCAACCATCCCTGACATATTGTGCTTCCTCAGAGCATCATGCCTGGTAGTCCTACTAGGTGCTGCCACGGGGGCCCTGAGTAAATTTATTCATTTGTCAGAGATTTACTAAGCACCTACTATATGCCAGGTGCTGGGGATACAGCGATGGCCCAAAGCAGGTATAGTCTATGCCTCCATGAAGCCACAAGCTGGAGGCTAGATGCACGTTAACCAAATGCTCGCACAAAGGAGTGAGTGTTTATAAACTGAGGTAGACAGGAATTTGATTCTGTAAAAGCATATATCCAGAAGCCCACCTTCACCTGCATGGTCAGGGACGGTGTCCCTGAGGAAGTGATGTTTTGAGCTGCAGGCTGACCAAGAATTAATGTGGGGATGGGAGGAAGACAAGGGTGGACCAGGCCGGAGGAACTGCATGTGCAAAGGCCCTGAGGTAGGACACAGCCTGGTGCTTTCAGAAGCTGAAAGGAGGGTGATGTGACTGCAGTACAGAGGGAGACTGGGAGTCCTAGCCACACAGGAGTTTTATTTTATTTAGACTTTTAACTAAAAACAAAAACTTGCCTTATTGTAAGTTTTACTATCTGGTGAGACAACTAGATTTTTCTTCTTGTTTTTCTTGTGAACTCTAATAAATATACAGGAAAGTACACACACACACACACACACACACACACACACACACAATGTAACAAATAAATTATAAAGTGAATTCCTGAGTGATCCCAAGAACTACAAGAACCATAGTAGGCTTTTGAGCAGGGAGTGACATGATCAGACCTGGCAGGGTGGCAGATGGGCCCCGGGGTCCTAATGGTGGGCCTAGGTAGCTGAAGGTGCCCATCAAGGAGGATGGCTGGAACGGGCTGAGCAGGAGTGATTCTGGCACGCTGAGGCTGGGTGTCTCTCTCACCCGGTGGTGGCGCTGTAAGACATCCTGAGCGCCTGGCTTCTTCCCCACTCCTGGCCCCTCCCTACTGATCACACAGCTGGGAACAGTTGGGACACCTGGTGCACTGTGTCTTTAAGAGGGTACCCTGTCTGTCCTTCCTGCCTCTGACGTCAGGATAGGGGAGGGCCTAGGAGATTTGCTTTCCTTTTCTCTGAAAGGGGAGGAGATTGAAACTGAGTGGCCCATGATGGAAAGAGGGAAGTCGGGGGCACAGGACTCAGTGTGAAAGTGGAGGCTAACATGGGGTGAGCTTGGGCGCCATGCTGTGTGCGTGCATGTGTGTGTGTGTGTGTGTAAGAGTGAGGGAGAGAAAGGGAGAGTGGGAGAGATTAAAGATGATGGCACTGTCATTGATCATCCCTGAATGTGTGTGTTTCTCCATTCCCTGGGTCAGCAGAGGGCCGGGGAGGAGCTTGTGGGTGATGGGGCAGATGAGGGCTCCTTTCTTGGGCAAAAAGGCACTTCCTGACTCTGACAGCCCTGTCTTGGGGCCTTGTTCTGGGCCACACAGCAGCCAGTGGCTCCTGCTTTGCAAATGCTGTTGGGTACTTTTGAGTCTGGAGTGTGAAGCGCCTGTCCTCCTTCTGTCCCTAGGCTGTGGTGCAGGGCTCTGCTGAGATGGTGCTGCCTGTCTAGGCTCTGAAGTGGAAGCCACCACAGCCCTCCCCTAGGCCTCAGGAGGCAGATACCCTACAGCTCACCAGGCTCCTTCGATGGTTTAACGGGCTTGGTGCAGTTGCTAAGCATTTGCCTTTTATTAGAATAGAGCTTGGCCTCTGGGAACAGGAGAGCTTAGCACAGGTTCTGTCTGCCCTTGAAAGTCAGTTTGGGTGAACTTCTGGCCCAGGGCCTGCTTTCTCAAAGAGCAGGTCCTCCACCATCATGATCCTTGCTGAGGGGCCTGGGTCAGACTGGGAGGCCTCCTCTTCCAGAAGTCAGGGCCACCTCCAGCCCCTCCATGTCATTCACCTGTCTCTTACTTGACCCACCTGTGAAGCCCAGACAGAGGTGCATGTGAATAGCTGGCTCGGTGTCACGTCGGGGACAACCCTGCCAGGGGCTACGAGCCGGCCAGTGCAGAGGCTGCGTTCGCTGCTTTCCTCTCCTCTCTGTTCTGGCCACACTGGTCTCTGCTGTCCTGGAACTTCTCCCCATCTTCGTCCCCTGTGCTTCCTGAGTCATTTTACCTCCAGCACCTGCCTCCTCAGTGGCCTGTGGGCTCCCAGAGGCCACAAGTTGGTCCGTCTCACTCATCGCTGAGTTTTTGGCTTAGACCACAGAGCCGGGCTTGTGGCACTTGGCTTGGCAACCATCTGCTGATCGGCTGGTGGGGTGGACAAGATGTGTGTATGGTGGGAGGCACAGAAGAACTCCCTCCCATGCTCCTGAGGGTGGGGCGAGGGGGCAGACCCGGGGTGGGGTGCTTTACATAGACTCACAACCCCCTTTTATGCACGAGGAAACCGAGACTGAAACAGGTTCAAACTACACACCCCGGAAGTGGCTGTATCTGTGTTGCGTGGTCTCCTGTGTCAAGAGGGGTGCCCCCTGGCGTGGGTGGGTTGTGGAGGCTGGTCCTGGGGAGCGGTGGGGGCCTTGGGTCATGACCGGCTCTTTAGCAGGTTCGGGGCGACGGTAGCCATCGGCCTGACCATCTTTGTGCTCTTTGTTGTCACCATCATCGTCTGCTTCACTTGTTCCTGCTGCTGTCTGTACAAGATGTGCCGCCGACCACGCCGTAAGCATGCCCTGTGGGCCCTTGTGCGCAGACCCCGGGGTGGCAAGGGGAGCTGATGGGGACCCTGATTTGGCTAAGCCCGGGGGGAGGGGCACGCCTGAGGGTCCTGACTGGGATTCTCTTTACAGCGGTCGTGACCACCACCACTTCCACCACCGTGGTGCACGCCCCTTACCCTCAGCCTCCAAGTGTGCCGCCCAGCTACCCTGGGCCATCATACCAGGGCTACCAGCCCATGCCCCCCCAGCCAGGGATGGCAGTAGCACCCTACCCGACACAATACCCACCACCCTACCCGGCCCAGCCCATGGGCCCGCCAGCCTACCATGAGACATTGTCTGGTGAGTACCATACCACTGCCAACTGTGACCCTGCCTAACCCCAAAGACCCTGCCTGCCCACAGCCAACCAGTGTCCTCTCTATTTTCAGGAGGTGCCGCCATGCCCTACTCTGCCAGCCAGCCTCCTTATAACCCAGCCTACATGGAGCCCCCGAAGGCTGCCCACTGAGAATGCCCCTGCATTTTTGGCTGCCACTTGACACGTCTGTGTGTGTATGGATGTGTGCATGGGTATGCAGGCACGGCCCTTCTCTCCCGTGCAGGATGTGTGTGTGTCCTGTTTGT
Source organism: Hipposideros armiger (assembly GCF_001890085.2). Taxonomy (NCBI): domain Eukaryota; kingdom Metazoa; phylum Chordata; class Mammalia; order Chiroptera; family Hipposideridae; genus Hipposideros; species Hipposideros armiger. The sequence goes on from NW_017731368.1 coordinate 2,125,178, forward strand.
ACATAAGGCTTCTTGTGATGCTGACAAGGTGGGGGACAACCCCTGCCGGACTTACTGGGACCATACTTTTGTTCTCTTCTTCACTTGAAATTATGCTGCCTTGAAATCTCAAGCAAAATTAAAAGAATGAGGTGGGAGTTCTTTTCCAAACCACCCCCGGGAGACCAGGTGGAGCTTGTCACCTTAGGATAGCACAGCTTTTTTCTGGGTAAGATGCACACGTGTTCCGGTTTCAGCAGAATGGCTAGCCACTGCTTGACACCATGGCTTGTCCCCAGGGCGTGTGCTTCCCTTTGAAGAACCAGAGCTGTGATTCAGGCAGGTAGGTGAGACTTGGGACCTGGCTGGGTTGGGTTTTGATCCCATAGCTCCCTGGAGCCTGGGCCCTGCCCAGTGGAGGGTGGGCAGCCTCCTGATTTCGAAAGGCCTAAGGCAGAGCCCCACCCGCCCTGACAGCTGTCTACCTGGACTGTTCCTATAACCTCCTGGGACCACCTGGAGGGCCACATCCACCCACGGTTCTGGCTGCCCTGGCTGGCCCCAGCCCCGGCCCGAGGTGGGCAGGGTGCCTTCTGTCCACCTACACTCAGATGTCCTCCTTGCAGTGTTGTTTTACTTTTAGACAAACATTTGGCCTGTTTTCTGTTTCAAAATGTGATAGTTGCTGTAAGTCTGAAACCCCTGGGTCCTGGAGGGAAATTGGCCAGAGAGGAGGGGGACCCCCTGACCTCTGATAGTCCCTGTTTCCCCCATACCAGCCTCACAGAATATCCAGCTCCTGTACCCTAGTCCACAGTGTGCCCTGGCAGTGGGGACAGGTGGGCCAACGGACTGTCTGGACCAAAGGGACCACAGGTGGAGGGGAGCCTTGGGTGGCTGTTGGCCCAGACATGAATACCTCGGTGTTCCCCGTCCCTCTGTTTCTGTCTCATCATATCTGTCTCAGCTTTGTGCCTGTTGATATGTTTCTGAGAGTCTGGGGTCTGCACCCTTGTTTATAATAAATGCAGACATTTGGAGTTGCTGCCCCCTTTCTTCAGAGCCTTGGCTGTAGGCATTGGGTAGTAGGCAGGGACCATTTCCATCCAACACTTGGATTTCCATGTTTTCCCTACTTGTTTCGGGCTCAGACGTCTATCTTGCTAGGGAGGGTGAGGGACAAATACTGCGCCACCCCCAATGCCCCTCTCCCTGGCCCCCGAGTGCAGGCAGAGGTCAGGAGGCTCTAAGGCTGCCAAGGAAGGTGGAGGCAAAGGACCACAGTGCCGTGGGGGTCTTTATTCGTCAGACTTCCTTTCTCGGCCTATTGCCCAGGTGTGGCCAGGGAAAACCCATACAGTGTGGCTAATGCCATGGTCAGGAAGGCCAGCACGCCCAGTGGGGCCAGCAGTCCCTCCCTGGGTGAAGCTTCAGGGCCCTTCACTGGAGGAAGGACCTTGGGCCTCCTGCTCCCCCCGAGGTTGGGACTGGTGTCTCTGCCTGTGGCCAGGAGTGCACTGGCTGTGGCAGCAGGTGGCCTTGAGTTGGTTCCAGTAAAGGCTGTGACCCTGTACATTGGCTTGACGGTGCTGAAGGGCCTGGCGTGAGCATCCACCCACCGCAGCAGGGCCCGTGGCCTCCACTGACAGATGCTGAGCAGGGCTAGGACGTCACCCTCGGCCGTGTGCGAGTCCGGCGGGACCTGCCCATACAGGCGCGTGTAGATGCTGCCCAGGCTGTAGCTCCTCCTCGGGCCATGCTCCGGCGGGCTGCCAGTCTGCTCCAATGCCTTCAGGGCAGCGATGCTGTCCACACAGAAGGCGTCATCCAGAGCCCTGGCGAGGCCCAGCATGGCCAGCTCTGTCTGCAGCAAGGGGAAGTCGTAGCGGTCACCGTTGTGTGCCACGAGGCACCAGGGCTGTGGCTGGCGCTGCAGGAAGGCTCGGAGCAGGTTGACCAGGTCCGCATCTAAGCGTTGACGCCCGTGCTCTGCCAGCATAGCTGTGCTGAGGCCCGTGATCTCGCTGGCTGCGGGGCTACAGGCCTTCCCTGGGGCCACACATAGGGAGAGCTTGTCCACTACTCGGGGTGGCAGGGGCACCGTGGGAGGAGGCCCCTGAGGGCTGGGAGGGCTCTCCAGGGCACATCTGTGGACAGCCAGCAGGCACAGCTCTGTGATCTTGGGCTGGGAGAAGGGCAGTCCAGTGGCCTCCAGGTCCAAGAAGATGAGGGTCTGCATGGGCCTCAGGGGCAGGGCCTGCGAGTCCATGGTGGGTCCGCGGAGCCTGGGGAGGAGCACAGGGTGGGGAGTAGGTGTGAGTGCCCCAGTGGTAAGATGAGGGGAGGGGAGGAGAGGAGGGTGGGCAGGAGCACATCTCTGGCTCTCCCTGCACAGGCAGGCCCTGTTGAGAACTCCAGGACCCATTTTCAAGGCAGGAAGCGAGAGAGGGTGGGATGCCTTCCTTAGTGGGATCAGCACATTCAACTGTCCCGGGGTTTGGTTTCTCCCTGAGTGCCCGCTTAGCCTGGGGCCAGGCGGGTGGAACCCATGGCCTTCCCACCCTGTCCCAGGCCCTTGGGTGTCCTCACTTACCAAGCAGCAGGCAGGCAGGCAGCAATGACTCCGGGTGCACCCTGGCTGGTTCTTGCTGTTGGCTGCAGTGGCGGGAAGTGAAACTTAGCCTGAGCCCGCCCACTGGGCTGGTGTGAGCAAGGCCCGCCCTGCTTGTCAGCTTGCCTCCCTCCCCAGCCCTCCCCACCACCCGTGACTCCCCAAAGGCCGCCTCAGATGTACTGCTGTGGGCCTGCTGGCTGGCACAGTGCACCAGGGCCCTCACACCAGCAAGATAGCCAGTCAGGACACTGGCTGTGGTGCCCAGGTTACTGGAGAAAACCAGCTCCAGGACTCTAGCCTGTCAGGAGCCCCTGCCGTGGCCATTTTGCACCCACCCCTGAGCCCCACTTCCCCAGGCCTCCCTGGTTTAGGCCTGGGCCGAGGGCTGCCTCCCTTTTTGTCGTAGGTTTTCTTCCCATGGCCTCTGCCCAAAGCGATGACTCAGGACAATTCCACAGGCAGGGCAGGGCTCCTTCCTCTAGGCAGATTCGTTACCATGGGGACCTGTCTCCGCTCCAGCCATGACAGGAAGATGGATCCCAGCCGTCCCTGCGTCGTTCTTGCTCCATCCCGCCCACTCCGCCAACAAAGATCAGACAGGAAACACAACAAGGCTGGCAAGTTCTCAAATAGCAGTCACTGCTTTTAATCAGTTGATGAGGTGAGGAAAACAGTGGTGCTGGTGCCACCATGTGGCTCCATGCTCACAGCCTCAGCCACAGTCCATCTCCGGGTCGTCCACATCGGTCTCGGTGGCGCAGAGGTCATCCAGGGCAGCCTCTGTGCGAGACAGAGGAGGGTTCTGTGGTGAAGGTCCCGCCTCTCCTCCCCCCACCCCACGGGAACTAACTAGACCCTTCCATGCCCAGGCCTTGCTCCCTCGGCTACTGCAAGCAAAGTGATACAAAGGCAATTCAGACAGGGATGTTTCCGGAAAAATCGTGGCTCTGCCAGGCCAACTCAACAGATACAAGCAAAAGACAGCCTGATGTGCTAGAGGAGAACCGGAGCAGGAAGCTAAGAATGACCCCAGTGCCGGGAAAGGCCATGGTGGATGGAGGGCTGCTGACAAGGCCAGGAAGTCTGACTCATCCATGAACTTCAGGGAAAACCCCACAGGGAGGGGTCCTCCTGCCAACTCACCTTCACAGTCTGTCACGTCGGGGAGCCCTCGAATCAGCACGCTGACCCCCAGCATCACCTGGTCGTACTGGTGCAGGGCCTCCACGCAGTGCACTGTGAACAGCGTGTCCTTCTGGGACAGGCCATGCAGCAGTAGGATCGTGTCGCGCAGACACCGCACTGTCCGCCTCTGCTGCTCGGTCCTGGGGGGGCCCCCTGCCCTCCGTACTGTCAGCCACTGTCGGTGCAGCATTGCTGTGAGTGCTCTGACCACCTGGGGATGCAGACTGAGGTCAGGCCTGCAGGTCCTGCACCCTAACAACTTGCTCGGCTGGGCAGCAGCTTCCCTGGCCCCCCAGGTGAGGAGGGTGCTGAGTGGTAGCACCATGGGGTCCTTGCACAGGGCCACCTCACCCACCAGCAGAGGTGCCCCCCTCTTGCCCCCTGCCTGCCCCAGGGCACTCACCTCCACGTTGCACTGGCAGTCGGAGCCAGTGACAGGGGAGGAGGGGCTCTGCACACCAAGCTTAGCCAGGAGCCACACGGCCTAGAACAAGAGCAGGCTGTTCCATCCGGGGCAGAACGAGACCCTGACACATCACAGCAAGGCCTTTCTCAGGCTTCTACAAGAGCTCCAGTTGCCTTAGCAACTGCTTGTCTGCACAAATAAGGTCCTTCCCAGACCAAACTCAGGACCAACACCCCGTTTCTCACCAACAACCCATGTGCCTTCAGGCCCACCTCCAGCTACCAGGCTCCAAGGCCAGGGTAGGACCACTTATCAGGCAACCCTGCCAAGTGCTAGGATACCCAGGGCTCCACTGTTTTGCATTTATGTGGTGTGAAGCCCCCCCAGATGAGTTTACCTTGTTAGTGGCTAGATAAGCTACCAAAATGAGTTAAAGCTTCCTCTCTCCAGAGGAAGGAGAGAAAATGGCTCTTGGGGTGGGGTGGGGAGGGGAAGTCCACACAAGGGGCTCTGGCAGTTTTACCTCTTGCTCTAGTTGAAGCCACTGTGTGTCCGAGGCCACTTTGTCAGGTCTTGATGTGATGTACGTGTACAGCAACAGGAGGAGGCAGCCCTCTGAAAAGAATGCCCCACCTCTCACTCATGGTCACCCTTCTCACCCAGAGCCAGTACAAGCTGCAGAAGCCCCCAGGAGGCCCATCCCTGCTACCACCCTGCCCTCTACCCTGCAGGAGCCCAGACGCCCGCCCCCTGCCCAGCTTTACCCGAGTGGGAGCAGAGCTGAGGTGCGAGCTTCTCGTGGTCCACCAGGAGGGAGAGGAGCCCAACAGTCAGCAGCACGCTGGGCAGGGGTGTCTCTGGGCTGAGGCACTGTGGCAGCACCGGGAACACACACTGGAACCTAGAACACAAGGGCCCAGAGGGATGTGACACTTCCAACCCAGTCCCACGATTCACCCTCACTTTTCACTGGAGAACAGGAAACTCAAGCCAACCAGTACAAAGACGAGATGTGGTTTAGACAGACCTGGGTTCAAGTGCCAGCTGACTACCACCTACTCTCACGCGAATGAACGGGTACTACCCTTCACTGTGGCTTAGAGATAGTGGACCCGGGGTGCCTGGCCTCCACACTGCTCCTAAGCTCTTTCCTGCTTCTGCTCCCAAATAGGGAGGCAGGCCTTGGGAGAGAGAAATGTCCTGTGCCCACCACCAAAGGACTGCCGGGCTCCCAAAGTGATAAACATGGACTTGGTATAGTTGGATCTTATGAGACCACTCGCCACGCAGAGAAGACCATTTTGTCCACTCGTCAGAACAGCAGCTTCTCTGCCGCCAGGTATGAGAAGGTACACCGCTCATGGGTGAGGGGCTCTGGGCACTCTCTCTCAAGTCTCAGGGCAAAGGAACCAAGTCCCAAGACAACCACCGCTGTTTGTCTGACCTATACTGCCTAGTGGGCGGGGCGGAGGCAGCTCTGTGCGCATGTCCTCCTCCGTGCACCTGCAGTGTCTTGCGCACAGTGTCTTGCGCGCATTGAGGGTAAGAATATTCCTCAGTATGCCACTAGGAAGCAAGGTCTCACTATTTGGGGCGAACTCATTTTAGAGCAAATCCCTGTATGGCAGACAGGAAGTTGAAGGTTTTCAGTGGCCAGGAGTGCGGGACTTTGTGGGAAATTGGAATTCAACCTGGTTGTTAGAAGTGGCTCCTAACTAAAGCCCCTGAAACTAAGTGCATGAAGAATCCATCTTCATATACAACACAGCGGTTTCCAAATTGTTTTGATAGCATCAGAGCCTTCTTTTTAAATGCATTTTTTGTAGCGCACCCCACCCCCCCAAAAGCACAATAGGTAAGTCGCCACTAAGTTGGGGATGAGACCTATTTGCCCCAAAGCCCCTGCCATCCTAGTACCTGGGGGACAACCCTATGTCTACAACAGATGCAGTAGAAAGATGAGGGTGAGGGGTGATTTGCCCTCAGACCCGGGTGGACAAGGGTGCCCGTTGAGGCCACAGCCTGCCTGCATTGCATGCTGATTTAGAGCCTTGGTGGCACTCGTTCCTAGCTTTCACACGAAGGTGGACAGGAAGCTGTGCGGTAGAGGGGTTCAGCTTGCAAGTGTGAAGGCATTTTGAAGAGAAGCACAAAGTGGGAGGTGGTATCTGACGTGATCAGGGGCCATGGCTCAGGAGCCTAACTGGTTTGAAACGCATCCAGCATGCTCCCTCTGGGATCTGACTACTTTCCCCTCCCTCAACACAGGGCTTATTCACTCAGCAAACACAGTGCTCAGTGAGCCAGGCTCTGTACTAATGTGAGGATGCAGGGCTCTGAGGGTGTCGCACGAGCTAGGGAATGGAAGGCGTCTGTGTCCGGCCTATGGTAAACACCCATTGAATAGCTGTGTTTTGATGTCCTGTGGAGAAGTTGAACAGGAATGGAATGATGATGTTTCTACCAAGAGAAGTAGTAAAAACGTGGTTCCTGGTATTCATTCATTTAACAAATGTGAAACAAGCAACAAGCCACTGAGCTGGGTCCCGGCCAGGTACCTGGACGATGGTTCGTGCCTACTGTGCTGCCCGCACTATGTGGTACCAGGTCTGGCTCTGATGGACCAGACCAGCTAGAATAGATTCAGATGGAAACCAGGATCTGGAAGTAGTTTTAGAAACAGGTATCTGAACTCAGAGGTGAAAAGTTATGTGCAGTCAGCAAAGTCATTCTGGGACAGGAACTGGCCTCTCTGGCGAAGCAGGGGGGAGGTGGGTTATGACAAGTGTTCATGAGCGAGGTTCACTACCCTGCCACTTCCAGTAAACCTTAAGAGGAGCAAGGAACCTGTGGCTCCTGCCAGAGGTGGGCACAATGACAGGCAGATTCCTAGCAAGGTCAGCTTGTGGGCTGCAGACCCTCCCCACACCCTCCTTTGGGAAACCCACCAAACTTAAACGTGGCTGTGATACGTGGTCTTAACCTGATCCATGTCCCAGGTTCAAAGGCCTCTTGGTACAGCCTTTGTCTGTCCTGGGGACAGGACACTCTTCCATAGTAGCTAACAGCTTTCTTTTATCTCGCGTGTCTTTTGCTTACTTGCTGTACAGAGGCAGAATTAAGCCAAACAAACCACTTCCTTGGTTCTCCCAATACTTAAGAACTCCCTGAACAAAGCCCTAGAACCTAAGCCAAGGTTTAGAACTGTGAACAGTACAGATAAGTCAAGAGATGAACAAAGTACAAGGGCCACAGGGCAGACCTCAAGAGGTCAGGTAAGCCCCACACAGAATCATGATTCTCATGCTGCATTATATTGTACCTGGGCAAGAAATCAAAGGAAGCATTTTCAGCTAATTTCACCAAAACCTTAAGGCACTGGCTGAGGACACTGGCTTGAAGGTGATTTGCTGCTGCAGAAGAGAAAGCCAACAGGCGAAGAAGCATCTTCAATAGTGGATGCTGGCCTTGGTCATCGGCGAGCCCCTCTGGGGCTGGGCTCACATCCCCCTGGGAATCCAGGCTCGGGTTTCCTTCCAGAGCAGAATCCGGCCCTGCTCCTGACAGTAACAGGCAGGTGACTGCTCCACTGTGGCACACCAGGTGCTGGAGAACGCTAAGTGAAGCCACAGAGAAGCCTTCCAGGTGGCAAAGTGAGTCCTCAGGGCTGGTCTCTACCCCAGGGCTCACGTGGGAGGAATGTGTCGGTGTGTCTCCGGGCGCTCCACTTCTCTTAGCTACTGCCAAATCCTGCAAAGCCTGGCAGTGTAAGCCGATGAAGAACTGCACCAGGGGGAGGAGATGCACAGCTCCAGGGAGCTGGCAGAGCGGGAAGGCCCTCCTGCCTCCCTCTGCTGGGTCTCTGTCACATGAGCCTTCATTCCTGGCAATCAGGTTCAGTCCAGTAAGTGCCAGGCTCTGTGCTTCTCTAAGGGCCGAGAGGGGAAATGACCCATCACGAGAAACTGTGGTCCTCAGGCTTGAAATCCCAGTCAAGGAACTAGCAATAAACACAAAAGAAAACACACAGTGTGAGATGGAGATAAGGTCAAGGGCCCCAAACAACCTGCCTGCCAAATTCTCTAGTTTCCCTGCCCAGCACATTGGCCTCCCAGGCTGGCCAAGTTTCCTGGAAACTTCTTCCTAAAAGTTTCTTAGGAGTCTTATGCTTACCTGCCAAACCCCGGTGGCTGCAGCAGGGTGCTGGGAGGGGCCTCAGAACAACTGCTCAGGAGGTGGCACAGACCTAGGGACGACCCTGGGATCAAAGGCTGCTTCAGGAGAAGGTTTATCAAAATGGAACCTGCAGAAAACAAGGTGACTCTAGAAGTTCTGACATGGGAGGCCTTTTCTATGGCCTTAGAAGGAAAAAGTGGGGGCTTCCTTGGATGCCGACTGTCCTCTAAGCTGCCACTAAACCCCATTGAGACAGATGCCTGTGGTGCTGAAGGCTCTGGGACACACCTCCTCTTGGCCCCTTCATTTTATAGTCTTCTGTTTAAGTCACAGCTATGACTTCCCTGGACCCTCTGACCACTGTCCTCAGAGACCCAGGCAATTCTACTGCAGCATCGCAGAGGGCAACCAGAGCCACGCAGGCCTCCTGCATGAGGAGCAGGGATTTTGGTACCTTGAGTGTTTGAGCTCTGCATCCAGCTGTCAACAAGATGTTTTGGGGACTCTTCTTGCTTTCTAGGGGCATCTCCCAGACTTTGGGTCTGATTCTCTGAAACTAGATAAAATGTGAATCAACATGAGCACAAAAGCACAGGCATATCAGAAGCTCTTAGATGAAACAAGTTTAAAATCTCTATTTTGACAAGTAGAACGATCTCTATTGTTCTACTTCTTCAACCTTGGATCAAAACAAGAGCCAGAGCAACTCAAGGGCCCTCACATCTTTTGCCTTCCTCATGTAAAACAGGAACTCGCACAAGGAAAGGAAAGGAAAAGAAATTAAGCTGTCTGCCCGCCCTTCAAAATGAGGCAATAACATAAAAGCAGTAGCCACTAACATTTAGATAGCGCTTATTGTGTTCCAGACGGTTCTAAGAGCTTTACAATGTTAGCTCACTAGGGGTTCCTCACAGCACCCCTACGAAGGGGTGTTATCATTAGCTCTGTTTTATATAGGAAACTGAGGCACAAGGTTAAAGGACTTGTCCAAATGACACAAGCCAGTAAGCAGTGTGACTGGGACTCATGGCCAGGCTGATGGTGGTAGGAGAGTTATAAGATAAACTATTAATAGCACAACACAATCTCAGAGTGAAAACCTACTAATGCTACATTGTCTCTCTCTAGGAAACAGTAGCATTCCATCAGTCTGGACTGGGCTGTACAAGGTCAAGGCTGGGCTATGAAAGGAACACATGTCCCTGGATATTAGCTGTGTTTCTGGCATGTCAGTGGATGCTGACTGTGGAGGTTTTAAAATATGCCTGCAAATTCTTTGACACACTTACTTCCCTGCAAAAAGTGCAGCCTAGATTCCTTCCTTTAAATGTGGCCCAGACTCAGTGACTCACTTCTAACAAACAGAATGTGGCAGAAGAAGTGATGCCATGTGACTTCTGAAGCTAGGCCACAAAAAGGAGAGCTTCTACCTGGCTCTCTCTCTGGGTTCGCTGGCTCTAGAGGAAGCCGGTCACCAGGTTACGAGATCAGCCAAGTAGCCCTGGGGAGAAGCCCACATGTGGAGAGGGATTCTGTTGCCAGCCATTGAGTGAGCCACCTTGAAACAGAGCCTCTAGCCCCAAACAAGCCTTCCGTGATTCCAGCCCCCACACAGACAAACCATCCCCACTGTGTCCTATCAGAATTGCTGACCCACAGAAACCAGAGAAAATAAATACTTGTTGTTTTAAGCCACAAGTTTGGGCAACCTGTTATACAGCAATAGACGATGGATAGACTGACTTACCCTCTCTGCCTACCGGGGGCTTGTATCCTGGCTCTGTCTGGCAGGAGTGGGGAAGGGGCATGTTAGCACTAAAAGACTCCTTTGTAGGGAAAGATGGGTTTCCAAATTGTGGAGAACATGCTTCTGTCTTTATAACCACAGAAGCGTTTTTCCTAGGACTGGAAAAAGTGAACTATGTAAGCACAGTAACAATTCTGTTAAAACCACTTAAAATATCTGGTTATAAAATGTCTAACAAGCTTTAAACTTTTCACATCTAGGTGATTTGATCAAAGCTTTTATCTACTATATATTTATCATTCTTTGTCAAGACAGCAGTGTAAAATTCAAGGCATTTTTATCCATTGAAAAATATCTTTCATTTCCATATTCTTCTAATCACCTAAAAATATTGGTTGTAATTTCATTACTATTTCCGATTCCACCAAAACATCTTTTCACTGGGGAACGACCTTTTTTTAAGTCAGGGATTGCACTAGAAGATTTTCAGTAGAAAGAGGGTCTATTAAAAGGTGCGTTGTGTCTTGCGACACTGAGCCAGCTCCCCAGTGCCAGGGGCTCTGTATTAGAGAAGCAGTCTTAACCCTCTGATCGGATCTGACAAGATGGAGGCCTTTCTGTTAGTGAAGGTGTGAGGATGGATTCCCTCCGCTCTCCTGTCTTACCTGGACTACGCAAAGCAGGAAGAGTTCAATTTCACACCCTGCCCATTAGGAGCAAAGGCTGCAGAATGCTCAATGCCAGAGAAAGGCGCCCTGACGCACACTGTTCAAATTTCAAGGCTGATACTGACACTGGGCCAGACTTTTGTGGCAGGCCAGGGGCAGGACACAGACCACTAACAAGCTCATTACATCTGCAGCAAAGGCGGGGGCTGTTGGACAAAGGTCCCAGGGCAGCAAGTGAAAAAAAATATGCCAAGTAGTTGGGACTGAAATACATACACTATGCTTGGGGCAAAATCAGTTACTCGAAACAAATTTCATAAAAATGAAGACTGGCCCACCCCAAAAGTTTAGGGATGACCTCTACAGCCTTTTCTAGTCCTCAGGAGTTGTATTTATAAAGTCCCATTTGGAGGAAGTACTCTTAGAGTGTGGAGCCTGTATGCTGTGATGGCCCAAACTATTCAAGCCTCATCCAAACCACCTTTGATGCCTTCAGCAAAGAGGACCTAGGGCCAAGCCCAGAGTCTAAATGGCCTTCATTCAGGACTAGCCTGACATTGTTTTTCAGACTTTTTACTAAGCAATACAAAATAGAAGTCTCCCTCCAGCACCATCATTACCTGACGTGAGAAGTAGAGGGAGCAGCTAGTTTATTTGCTCGTTCACTGCTTTGAAGCTTTGTTCTTAATTCATTCATCTCTGCGTCTTTAAACTGGAGTTCAGACTGCAATGATTGGAGCTGGAAGGCAAAAGAAACATACTTGTAGGGGCTGCATCACACATATAAAAACATTTCTGGGCTTCAAAATCTTAAGCTAATGGAAAACCAAGGAAGTCTGCTGTGACATAAATGTCCTAAAATATTGAGCTTTGTCTTTCTTTCTGAAAGACAGTATGGTGTTCTAGAAAGATATTGTGATCCGAACTACTGTGAGGTTCAAAAACCATTTACTCAGGCTCTCTGAACCTTAGCTTACCTGTAACATAAATACCTATCTTCACGGTTGGGGGGATTAAATTAGAATGATGAATGTAAAACGCCCAGCACAGCGGCTGACAAGATGCCGTATCTCCTAGTAGTATGTTGGCTTTTTAATGAACACAGTGATGCACAATTCCAGGTTTTCTTGAAAGTCTGGGCAGAGGATCTGGCGTAGTTTTACCAAAGCCCTGTGCAGTGTGGGGACCTGCCGCCCTGGCCCTTAGGGGTTGTAACCCACAGTAACTGCTGCACTCCCTGAGCGTACCCCATGCCAGCCACAGCACCAGACACAGTAAGTGCAGGGCCTTTTAAGTCTCACAACAGCCCTTCTGGTTATTTCCTGGAACAGATAAGATAAATGAATCAGAGTTTAAGCCATTACTCTGATGTTACCACTTGTGTGTGACAAAACCTGGATTCAAACTCTGGTTTGTCTGACCGCAAATCCCTTACTCTTCATCATGGAAAGACAGCTACCGCTATTAGTGCTGGGCACGTTTGCTTCTGTGACGTTTGCTGAATGAAGACCCCATGTCCTTGAGACTCAAGACTCGGGAGGTGCTGAAGGAAAGTGGTGGTGTACACTGGACACCTACTGTTTTCCTTCCGGAGTGGCATCTCCCCTTACCCCACCCCACCCTGAGAAACACTCATTTCCCTACTTCTGACTATGTGATATGAATGGGAGTTATCATCTGTGTGGTTATGGTGACTGGTTCAAGGACAGGCACCTGACTAGGGTTAGACCAATTTTAAATTTTAAAACCCCCAGAATTTTAAAACTTGATACGGGAGCCCAAGGCTTCAGTCTGCTCTGGAGCTATGAAATACGAGCCCAAGAGCTTTGGGAGAGCTCAGTCTCTTCCATAAGGATGGAGCCTGTCTATGGTACAGAGAACAAAGAGAAGTCCTGGCAATGCCTGAGTCAATGGAAGCCGCAGAACACCCTTTTCCCCAGACTCAGTCATGGAATCCAATACATTACCTTTCGGCCTAAGCTACATCAAATGAGTTTCTGATCTGCCAAAAGAGTCCTAATTTAAACCTGTTTCTGAGAAGTCTAAGCTGGTGAGTTATTCCTGCCAAGACCCACTACCACAGCAAAGCAGTTTCACCTAAGTCCTTTTCCAAACCACGTGCAGAGTCTAAAGAAAAGTACATGCAGTGAGCTGAGAGCAGAAAGTACTTAAGACAAACAACTGTTGAAATCTTCCTGGAAGATTTACAGGCAACTTTGGCCATTGTGTCTAAAGGAACTCAGTGAGCAGGCAAAGCTGGTGTCTATAATGACCAAAACAAATGCTCTGGGTCACCTTTTTGGAGAATTCTTTTTCTTTGTCACTGAGTGCTTGAGTTTTCTCTTGCTCAAGAAGGAAATGTGATCTTCTCTGTTCCTCTAAAATGGATTCAGTCTGATGCAGTGAGTCCCGCAAAATTTTAATTTCTCCATTTTTAATGAGGACTTCTTCTTCCATTGTCTTCATCTGTAAATCCCAAATCAATCTTGTGAAAAGTTTGTAAGGGAAAATTATACATGTAGCTGGTGATATGGAAAAAACCCATGTAAAACAAATCCTACAGACCAGTGAGTGCTCAAAATATATCCATACCAACCAGTCGTCACCTGGCTGCTAGGCTCCTTCATGGGACAGCTGATATTCAGGAAGACAGCTTACTGACACACTTGTCACTCACACATGCAGATTCTATAGGCCCTATAGGTCTTAAACAATCTGGGTCATACGCTTTACAGAACTAAAATTCCACATTATGCTCCTGGTTTACCTAGGGACCCAGGTTGGTCATATGAGGGATGTCGGCTTTTTTGCAAAACTGCTAATGAATAGCAACCATTATGATACTGTATCCTTTATATAAGAAATATGCTATATATTTATCTTGGTGATAAAACAAATTTGTATCTTTTTGGATCTGTACAGTGTTTCCTTTCCTGCCTTGGCTGTTAGGAAGCTCAGGATTTAGTTTCTTTTGGCCTCAATTTTCTGGCTTTCTTTCCCCAGCCTCCCCTTTCCCCCCATTTCATGAGGATGAACCTGGACTCTTGTTTTAAAAGTTTTATATATTTTATTGTACAATGCATGCATAGGTGAATGACTTAGTTATAAAAACCACAAGTTAAGTCACTTACCTTCTCTTTAAGTTCTTTGTATTGTGCTTGAAGTACCTCTAATTCAAAATTAGCTTTAACTGGAACACTTTCTCTGTTTTTCCCTGCAGGATTTTTTGACATTCCATCTAATCTGGGGACCTTATAAACACCTGCAAAAAACAGTTCCCACATACTTTTCAGGACCCCATGTTTCCCACTTTTATCACACAATGCTGAAAAGAATCCCTCTTGAAGGCAAATGAGAGAAAGATCTAGTAAACAATATAGGTATTTTTCTAACCTAATAACATGACTCAAACTCATAAATGATCCTTATGAAATAATAGATCCTGCCACCCTCTCCCCATCCCTCATCCAATCTTAAGAGTCTCATCTAAGGGCTGAAAGGCACTGGGGGAATCCCCCTAGTCAGAACTCAGTGCTCTATATTCAACAATAATTACTGAGCACCTATAATAAGCCAGGCATGATTTAGTCTCAAGGTACAATGGTGAGCAAAATGGATTATCTTTTTGCTTGTGGAGCTTACAGGACATTAAAAAAATCATCACATGTATAAATGTAAAATTACAACAGTGATGAGAGCTGCAGAGAACAAATATAGGAAAGCCTATAATAGGGGAATTTGATCCAACTGAATGACTGGAAGCCTTCCCCTAAGGAAGTGATGATGACTGAGGCCAGAGCTGAAGAACAAGTAGGAATTAACCAGATGAGTGGGGATGGGGAATGGATGGAAAAAACACTCAATTTACAAGAAACAGCAATGTGCAAAGTTTCTGTTTTGTAAAGAAGCAGGAAGAATTCAAGGAATGAAAGGTCAGTGTGGCTAAAACCCAGAGAGGAAAAGGGAGAGTGACAGACCATGTTGGGCCTTGCAGGCCACATAAGGATTTTGATCTTTATACTGGAAATTGTGGGAAGTCATTAAAGGGCTTTCATTAAGGATGTTCATGTGTATCTGAGACACAGCAGATTTGTTTTGAAAAGATCACTCTGGCTGTGGTGGCAAGTCTGATTTGTAGGGACTCAAGACTGGAACTGGGAAGATAATTTAGCAGACTATTGTCCAGGGGAGGGGTGATAGTAACAGATCAGGGAGATGGTAGAGATGATGCAAAGAGGACGGATTCCAAGATAGATTAAGAAGGTTAAGCTACAGGGTTTGGAAAGGAATTTGATGTATAGTCAGGGAAAGGGAGCTGTCGCCTTGTGCCACTTGATGGGGAGTGGTGCTAGTCAGTGTCATGTGGAATATTTGGTCATCAATGGGTGTTTCCTGAATGTCTGCTGTGCCAGGCAACATGCTGAAGATGCTGGAGGATGACGGGTTTCCATGAAATGATGGTGTGGAATTTAAGATGCCTGTGAGACATCCAAGTACAGACGCCAAGTTGCTCTCAAAACCTTTCTCTTTCTGGGAGCTCCACAAGATTTCACTCGTTCTCCAACTAGAATGCAAGCTGCATGAAGGAAGAGGTTTTTGTCTTTTTGCTCATTGCTAAGTGTGCTGCAGTTTCTAAGGTTTGGGCACCTAGTACAATTTATTGGTTATATAAATGAATAAGTTTCCTTCATCTCTTGCCTCTGCCAGACCCCTCTTATGCTCATGAGGCTCAAAGGGGACAGCGGTCTTCATTAGATCTAAGACCTCCCCAAACTGCCACAAGAATGGCTCTCCATGCGAAGGTAGTGATGGTTCTGATGGTGGGCGTTCTAAGCAGGATCTCTGCTTAGAACTAAGAACCTAGTGGCCCTAACTTTAAAAGCTAAAGTAAAATGTTAATCTAGCTTTCTATACTTCAAATCGGCTGTTTGGCATTCCTGATCCACTTCTCCTCAAAATCAAAGAACCTTTTTGGAGCACAACCGCTGCTTAAATCAAGCTGTTCCCATACTTTTAAAAGGTGAAGAGGCGGTGCGGGTGCAAGACACCGGGGCAGCGGTCGCCGTGGGGTTCCGAAGCCACAGCCCCCAAAGGGTGTCTGGCGCAGTCTGCACCACCCTCGGGAAAAAGACCCCTGGGCGCACTCACTGGACGCGTCCCGAGCAGCGGACGGGCATTGGCTCAGGGCCTGTGACGCGAGGGTGTCGAGTTCCTCCAGGTCGTCCGCGGTGAAATCCCCGTGCGGACCAAACGGATCTTCGGGGTCCTGAGCTGCGGCCACGGGGAAGCCCCGGGCCCGCTTGCTCGGAGGATGCCCGATGCTGAGCGGCGGGCCAGCGATGGGTGTTTGGGGCCCGCTCCGCCTCCTGCTGCCCGGCGCGGGGATTCCAGCCATGCCTGCTGCCCGCCAGTGTCTAAAGGAATCGAGGGCGGTCTGGACACCGCAAGGCCGGAGAGCTAGACAAACAGCCCGCGCGCAGCCGCTTGCCTCAGGCGCTGTGGCCACGCCCCCAAGCCCACGGGCCAATCAGCTGCCAACTGGCTGGCGCGGAGCAATGACACACATCTGAGCGCGCCGCCGTGCTCTGCTGACTACCTACCCCTCTTGGTCACGTCCCGCCCCTCTATACTCGCTGCTGTGACTCGGTAGGTCGGCCGCCAGAGCTATGTGCGCCGCTATCCAAGCTAGCAGGAGTGCGGGTTCCGGGCTCACCAGCCCCACCGTGCGGGTGGCTGTGCGCCTCCTCCCTGGTATCTCGTGGGGTACACTGCCGCTCCGGAGGAGTTCGCCATGGCATTCACACGTACGCGTGTGAATGGAGGCAGCCCGCGTTTAGGGGTTTGTTTGGTGTCTGCAACCTCGTTGTCCTCCATCGGACCCACCTCTCACATACTCCAGGTTCTCTTGGGGAGGAGTCCGGGAGAGTGGTGTTGGGCTAAGAGTATGATTAGAACTGTTGTGAGCAGACATGTTTGAGAACAGATGTTTTGAATGTGTGCATTTGAGGTAGGTATGGGAAGAAAGTCTAAGGAAGGGTGATCCTGAAAAGTTGCCTGTGTAACTCTTCAGTCCGTTAACGTTATTCATTCATTCATTTCTCAGAGCACGTGAGTGTTTTTGTCCCAAGTGCTGGTGACATAGAAATGAATGAGGTTCAGGTCAAGGAAGGCCCCCTGGAAGTGGCACCTGGGTTGTCCTACAGGTTGAGTGGGAGTTATCAGAGTGAGCAGGGAGGCTGGCACACAAGAGTGCGCAGACAAACATACAACACCAAAATGGAGCCACACAAGTGCCAGGTAGGAGTTATCTATGGCACGGAGAAGGTAAGGCTTCAGAGGAGCAAGGATTCAAGCTGGGCTCGCGTGCCTGACAGGATTTTATTGGGCAGCAATGGTGTGCAGGACAGTTAACAGGAACAGGGTTTAATGGGAACAGGGTGTTGGAGAGTAACAGGGGCAAGACTTTCATCCTTGCATGCTCAGTGCCACTTAGCCTGTGAATGTCCTGTGAATATTTGTGAAAGCAGTAAATGAAAAGGAGATGGTTGTCAGGGCCCAGAGGGTCTTGAATACCTGAGTCTAGGTGCTTTTAAAAAATTATTTCAGTGATGGTTGACATTCAATGTAATTTTAATTTCAGGTGTACTGAGTTTAGTTTTTTGAGGTAACTGTTACTTTCTTTCAGGTGGTTGCCCAAATACCAAATGCTTGTCTTAATTGCTGCAGGTGTCTGGTCCTGTAGAGAGACAGGGCTGCACTTGATTTGTCAGGAAGGGTTAGGTTTCACTGTCAGGAGCAGTGTGCTGGCCTGCCTCTCAGGGTTGTTCTCAGCAGCACAGGGCTGGGTGCCAGCTGGCAAGGCCCCCTAGGGAATGCCTGAAGTCCATAGATGCTGCTGGCTGTGCGACTTTCCAGGTGAGGATCAAAGCAGGCTTTTGCTCCGCCCCCTCCGCCCGCCCCACCCCACCCCTGACATTAATATCAAGTACATTAGTCTTAAAACAGGCTTCAATCTGTCAAAACGTTTTCCAGTTTTGACTTAGCAAAACCTAACTCTAGAACCCTTTTTGAGAACACATTCTCAAAAGAAAGCACTATTAGCATTATTCCCATAGTTGTATCAAGGGTTCTGGAGGGGAAATCCAGATTTGTGCCTCTAAATTATTTCAATCCATATGCATTTAGCACACATTATCAATGGCCTCTGTCATCCAGGAATTTACTCCTGGAGTCAAGGGTGAAATCAACAAATGTCAGGAGAGGGCCAGCCGAGTGGCGCGTGGGTTAAGAACTGGCTTGGGATGCCAGAGGGCCCCGGTTCGGATCCCACATGTGAGGGCCAGTGACACTGCCCTCTACAGCTAAGATGCTGA
>NW_017731368.1:2145920-2189175 GCF_001890085.2 Hipposideros armiger
GATGACACTCCCATCATCCTGTGTAGCTCACAGTGATTCAATAGGGCATACATAACGGGGGGGGGGGGGGGGGGGGGGGGGGTTCACTAACTTGATGAATGTGAACAGCATTTAAGAAGCACAGAAAATACCGGGGCTGTTGGGCTTGAAAAATCTTTAGCTGTGTAATCAATTTCTCTTATATAAAGAAAAAAGAAGAGGCAGAACGGTGGGAGATTAGGTTAAAAAAGCATATAGCATAATAGCCTGCCAAGGAACCTGGACGTTATATTTTCGTCTAAGTGTATCCAGAAATGAAAAGACTCAGGATGCAAAAGTATTTACTAGCGTTAACAACAGGAGCAGCTAAAAAGCAATGACATAGGACTTTGGGGCAAGAAATTGTGGAGGATATTTGGACACCCAACTGTATGACTTGTGCCTAAGATATATGAGTTTCTGTGTTTGCATTCCTGCCGCTTCCCCAAGGAAGGGGAACGCAGACCGCCTGGGAGGCAGGAGACGTCGTCTCTAGACCCGGTCTGGCTCCCGCCCCTTCCTGCTGCGGCGAATCCAAGCCTGGCTAGGGCCATCCGCCGCAGCGGACACCAAGAACGGAGACCTCGGCACTCACCGACGAGGCAGGCAACGGACCTAGCCGGGCCCGTGTCCACACTGACGCTCAGAACGTCTGTCGGGTTTGGATTCTACCTAGCCCTCACTTACCCAGGGGGCCCTTCCCCGCGGCCTTCGCTTTTAACTCCTCGAGTTTCTTCTGCTCCTCTTTTTGCTTCTGCTTGAATGCCTTTTCGTCCTAGGGAGAAGCAGAGCGGGTTCACTCCAGGCGGGTTTCCCAGCCCCTCCGCGCCCGCCCACGCCTCCGCGCCGCCCTTCCTTACCTCGTCCATCTCCCTGGACTGCTTCTTGGGCTGCTTCAGCGGCTTCTTCTTGCCACCTATGGGCGACATGAGCACGCTCAGCCCGGCCCCCACAGGGTCCCGTCACTTCGCCCCGCCACCCCCTCACACTCACCTTCGCGGCCGGACATGGCGCCTGCCGCCCCTTCCCCAGACCCTGCCACCGGAAGCGGAGCTCCTGGTCCCACCCCTGAGCCTACGCCTCCACGCGGGCCAGCTGATTGGCTCCTAGTCAGGAAGCGGCGCTCTCACTGCCGGAAGCGGCCCTCTGGAGGCGGGCGCTAAAGTCTCAGAGATCAATTGAGTGGCGGGCGCTCGGTTGGGGTTACAGCGCCGGTTCTAGGCGGGCCAGGTACGGGGAAGAGGGTTTGAGGGAGGCATTCTGCCAGGCGAGGCTCCGGAATCCAGGATGGGTGCTTAACCGGAAAGCACCAGGCCTGGGACCGTGCGTGGGCAAAGCACTGCAGGTAGATAGAAGGGCGTGTGCAGAGGCCTTGAAGTTTGGCGCATTTCTGGAACCCAGGAAAGCACAACGTGACTGGAAGGAGATGCGGGGGAGGTGGCAGAAGTGGGCCAGGGCTAGCTCACCTGGTCCTAGAGCTTTGGAGGCCACCCGAAAGAGTTTGGGTTTTATAATGTACGGGGTGCAACTTTTTGCAAATTCTATTCATTCATCCAATACATTTTTGTTGAATACTTACTATATGCAGATAATGTTCTAGGCACTGAGGATGCAGCAGTGAACAAAACAGTGCCTGCCCTGGCATAGCTGACATTCTAGTGGGTGAGACAGACCATAGCCCAGTAAATAAGTGAAATACATGTCCCAGGTCATGTGATAATGTGGGCGGAGAATAATAAAGCAAAGAAACTGGGTAAGGAGTGCCGGGGTGGGGGTGGATGGCAATGACAGTTGAGCAGGGACTTGAAAAAGAGGAGAGAGAGAGCAGTACAGAGAGTGGATGCTTGTGTGAAGGCTCTGAGGTGGGATAGCTTAGTGTGTGCCAGCTGTATCAGGCAGTCCATGGTAACTATGTGAGGTGAAGGATGTGTTAGCTAACCCTATTGTGGTAAACATTTAGCAATATACAGGTAGGTGTATCACATCATCACATTGTATACCTTAAATATATACATTGTATATGTCAATTATATTTCCATAAAGCTGGGGTAAAAAACCATCCTGTGGCTGCAGCAGAGTGAGGAAAGGGAGACTAGTGGGAAATGAGGTCAGAGAAGAATGACAGCCTGGAGGTGGATGTCCTGTAGGCCATGGAAAGGATTGGCTTTTACCTTGAGAGAAATGGGGAACCATTGCAGGGTTTGAGCAGAGAGAGACGTGTTGAAAGGGCCACTGTATTAACAATCGACTCTAGGGGCTAGAGTAGAAGCAGGGAGACCTGTCAGGAGGCTCCTAGAATAATCCAGGCAAGCGATGATGGTCATTGGGACCAGGTGGTAGTAGTGGCAGGGGCAAAAGTAAGAGGGATTCTGGACTTAAGAAGGAAATAGCATTAGCTAATGGATTAGATGTGAGGTGGAAAAGAGTCAGGGATGATGAGAGATTTTTGGCCTGATATGGACTTGGGGTTCCCATCAACCAAGATGGAGAAGGCTGCGGGGAAAGCAAGTTGGGGAGGGAAATTATGATCCCCATTAACCTTGCATCAGAAATGTAGATTGGGCAGTTTGGTAAATGAGCCTGGAATTCAGAAGAGAGGCCTGGGCTGGAGAAGGTAGTATAGTTGGTTTTTAGTTTGAGGTAACAGCTTTATTGAGATATAATTTACATACCATATAATTCTACCTAATGTGTACAGTTCAGTGATTTTAGTATTTCACAATGTTGTGCAACCATCACTATAAATTTTAGAACATTTTTATAGATTTGTTTTAAAGCCATGGGACTAGATGAGAGAAGAGTCTGAGGACTGAGTCCCGGGGCACTCTGTGTGGGAAGGTTAGGAAGATGAGTGGGGACCAGAAGCCAAGTGTAGAAAGCGTTGCAAGGAGAAGGAAGCTATCATGAGGCACAGGCCACTGGCAGGGCAAGTAATGAGGACAGAATTGATCACTGGGATTTAGCATTGTAGGGGTGACCTGGCCAAGAGCAGTTCCAGTGGCATGGTGGGAGGGAAGGCCAGATCAGAGAGCGTTTAAGAATGGGAGAAGAGGAGCTGGAGACAGCACGTACGGACAGTCTGTCAAGGAGTTTGGCAGAGAAATAAGGCAGTTGCTAGAGGGGGTATCAGATCAATCGTCTGAGGAGGAGAGGACATGGGACCTGGGGCCCAGCTTGGTCTTCCCTGGAGCATGGATTCTTCATGCTGAGGAAAAAGAGAGAAGGTGGAAATGGGACAGACACTGGCAGGTGGGAAGGTGTGGGACGTTCTCTTCCAATTTTTAGATATTTTCTTTGTACAAAATGAGGCAAGCCATCAGCTGCAAGTGAGGATGAGGTACAGATGATGGAGGTTTGAGGAAGGGCATTTGGTGGAGAAGGTCATCAGGATGGAGTGAGAGAATGGATTTGGAGGGGCAAGATTCTGTATTTGGACCTCAAGGCCCTGCTTAATTTGGCCTCTGTCCACCTGTCCAGCCTCTCCTCCATCCATTCTCATCTGCTTCCCAGCTGCCCTGGCTGCCTTTTAGGTTTTAGATGACCTCAAGCACTTTTCCACTTTCCCCCTCTGCCAGAAACATCTTCCCTTTGCTAGTTGAGGGGTTTGTGAGACATCTCAGGGGGGAGGAGCTGAGAGACAGGCTGGGGCTGGAGGGTGGGAGACTGAGAGGAGAGACTGGAGCGGAGGAACAACGGGGGGTCATTGGTGCCTTCCCTCATGAAGCAAAGTCCCTGCTGTCACTAAGCTTATGTCCTAGTGATGAAGGGCTAGGCAACAAATAGAGAAGGCACTATGTGTCTGATGGAGGAAAATCAAGCAGATAAGGTGGCCAAGGAGGGAGTGGTCAAGGAAGGCCTTGCCAAGAGGTGATATCCGAGCAAAGACATAGACGTCAGCGGGAGCTGACTGTATTGTAGAGGAAGAGTGGTCTAGGCAGAGGAAGTAGCAGGGTCGTGCTTAGCATGATAGGGTGGCTGGGGTGGGGTACAGGGATGGAGAGAAAGAAGGGGGTGAGGACCGAGACGACCAGGGCTTGTTGGCCACTGGCAGGACTGGTGTTTTTTTTTTTAAAGATTTTTATTGGGGAACTGGGGGATGGGAACAGCACTGGGGAATCGGGGGAAGGGGAACAGACAAGTTGCTGTCCTTTTGTTCTTCAGTCGAGTTGTGGAGGACGTTGCTTCACTGGCTCAAGTTGGCACCATCATTGCACTCTTCCTGGGCGAGGCAGATCAGTCGCCGGCTTCTAGATGGCGGCTCACGGTGGCTGCTGGCTGCTCATGCTGGCTGCCGGCCACACACGGTAGCCCATGGCAACCCACTGCAGCAGGGGCTGCAGCCTATGCTGTTGCCGGTCGGTGACTCACGGCAGCCCAGCTCCTGGTTGAGCTGTTGTTCAGCATCTTAGCTGTAGAGGGCAGTGTCACTGGCCCTCATATGTGGAATCCGAACCAAGGCTCTCTGGTGTCCCAAGCCAGCTCTTAACCAATGCGCCACTCGGCCGGCCCAGGACTGGTGTTTATGCCAGGTGAGATGGGTGCTGTTAGGGGTTTCGAGCTGAGGGATATGATCTGACTTACGAGTTAACAGCATCTCATTGCCACGTGAAGGACAGCTATGAAGGGCAGGGAGGAAGCCAAGACTTCGTAGGAGGCTGTAGCTGTCATCTCTGCCAGGGATAGGTCCAAGAGCGGGTAGCTGGTGGAGAGAGAGCTGGGAAAGGAGGCTGAGAAGGTCGGAGGAAGCCTAGAGGGGTAGTGATTTAAAAAAGACAGGGTGTTGACAGCTGCAGAGAGGTTGGCGAAGAAATCTGAGAAGCACCTGCTGTATCTGGCAAGGTGGACGCTTTGCAGGGCCTCCAGGAGAGCAGCCTTGGTGGGATGGGATTGAGAGAGGTGGTCTGAGGAAGTAGCGACAGCCCAGGTAGACACCTTTCTGCTGAGCGCTGCTGAGAAGGAGCGTGCGTGCTATGGTTGGCAGGGCTGCAAGGCTGTGTGCTTTGCTTTGATGAGGGGTACACCCGCAGGATCATTGTGGGGTCACAGCTTGTGTGCAGTGGGCGCTGGCATTGAGGCCTAGGAGGCTTGCCCGACCACTGGGTCATGCATGACGTGTTCCCTTGGGCCTTATGAATGGGACCCAGGGGTTCAGGTATGGCACCAGCTTGAGACCACTGTTAAAGGGGTGCGCCCTTCTGTGGCTCTCAGCTCGGGCCCACTTTGTCTAGGAGGTATGTCCCTCCCCATCCGACTTTGTTTTCCAAAGGGCTTGAGCTGCTCTAAGCACAGCTCAATGGGTAGGAGGCCCTGAGCGGGTTTGTTTCACATCACCTTACGTCAGGAAGCCCCTTTCTTTGTAACTGGAGTGCCTCCAATTTGCCTTCCTATCCCGTTTCCTCTCCTTTTTTCTCTCTGGCCTCATTCTTTGGCCACCAGGTGTCACTCTTGACAGCCAGAGTCAGTATTCCAGGGCTTGTAGGGTGGAGGGGCAGCTTGGCCAGAGGAGGGTGCTGCTGGCTCAGGTTTCCCCGGGAGCCTGGGTCACGTGTCCATCTCTTTGGGGGGTTTCTCAGAGTCACAGCTGCTCTTGGGCTTAGGCAAGGCCTGACTGGATAATTGGGGACTCCCTGTGCCGTTGAGGTGGAGAAGTAGGCGTTGTTGGGGCCCACACATCAAAGCAAAGTTGAAAAAGGAAAGATTAAAGAAACCTAACCTGTTGAGCGGTGACTAAGGTTGGTGAGGAGGGAGAAAGCTTAAGGAAAGTGAGAATGTGAGACTGGCAGTTGGAAAGTCTGGGCTTGCAGGGTAGATGGAGAAGAGTTAGTGGGAACCTAAGAAAAGTTGTCCTCTGTCCCCAAAATCCCCTCAGTTCCACAGTTTCCCCGGGAGCCTTTATCAACATTGTGGGCTTTGTCAGCATGGGCGCAACTCAGGTTTGAGAATTTTCTTTGACATCATCAGAAACCTGGGCATCAGAATTCTTATCTGAGTCATAAGAGCCCTGGGGGTGGGGGAAGGTGGGTGGAGTGAGAGGGCCTGGTTTGTGTGGCTTCGTGGAGGGAGGTGGAAGGCGCGATTTCCTAACTGTTCTTTGTGTCCTCTTGTCCGGGTGCACCCAGGGGGAAACCTGACCACCGTGGCTGCCGCCTCCAGGCCCAGGGGAGTAGCGCTAAGCAGAGTAGCATTGGACTTTTTAATGGAAGTTAGTCATTTCAGAACTGTCCCTTGGTCTTGAAACCTGACTTATGCCCAGCCTCTCTAGGCTGTGAGTTGATCTGTCTGGTGTCCCCCACAGATTTCCTGATGACAGGGTGCAGCCCTGTGTTTGCCATGCAGCACGTCGTGGGTGTGCCCCCTGTGCTGGTGCGGAGAGGCCTCCTTGGAAGGGACCATTCTGTGACCAGGACTCTCTGCAGCCCAGGCCCCAGCCAGCCAAGAGAGAAAGGACCTGAGGAGGTGGCCCTTGGGCTGTCCCACCGTGTCACTGCGCTGGGAAGAGCCCTGGGGCGTGGCATTCGGCAGCGAGCGTCCTCCACAGCTAAGACTTGGTGGGACAGATATGAAGAGTTTGTTGGACTCAATGAGGTTCGAGAGGCCCAGGGAAACGTGACTGAGGTGAGGAGGGGAGCCCGAGTGGTTGGTCCTGCCCTCTGACGGGGGAAATGTGGCCTGGAGGCTCCTGCCAAGCAAGTCACCAGCCACGTGGCTGAGAAGCCACCACGAGTTGCCTTTTCTTGAACAAATACCACTAATAGGGGGTTTGACTGTTTCTCACCTGACAGCTTACTGGGGTGAAGATCTCTATAACTGTACCCCCACCCACCCACCCTGAAAACAAGTTGCTGTGTACCAGCGAGCCCCTACCCATTAGCATCCTTTCTGTCAGGCCAGCAAACACTTCCTTCATTGATGGTTTGGGGGTTGGTGGTGAGAGTTCCCTGTAGGCTTGCTGCATTACAGTGTCCTCAAAGCCCTGTGTGTAATTAAAACACCCCTTGTGAAGGCAGAGGCCCTGGGAAACGTCCTTCTGTGAGGTCAAAAGAGCTGCCTGTCTATCAAGTCCTTTGTGGCAGAGGAAATACATTCTGTCATCTCCGTTCCCACTCCTGCCTCGGTGTGGACCAATGTAGTGAGTGGGGAAGAGCCCGGGCTTCACCTGGAGGTTTTGAGGCACGGTGCTGTCTCTCCCCTTGGAGGTCATGACCTTGGTTGAGACGGAGTTCCTGGGTCTGCAGAATGGAGGCTGTAGCAGTGCCTTTCATGGCCCTGTTGTGAGGTGTAAATAAGGTAACACACGGAAACATCTTTCATAGGTTCTTTTTTTTAAAATTATTTTTTATTATGAAATACACATTTTTTAGAATTAGTTTCAGCTGTACAACACAGTGCACTAGTTATACTTTTTACCCCTCGAAGTGACAATCCCTCTCCCCCAATCGGCTGCCCCACTTCCCCCCAATATCATACATATCTATTACAATTCCCTTGACTCCACTCCCACACTATACTCCATGTCCCATGACTATATATATATTCACTTATAGTTGACATACAATAGTATACAACATCAGCTTCAGGTGTACAGTGCAGTGATCAAGCCTCTTCCCCATCCATGATGCAAGACATGTGACCACCTGACACCCTACAAAATATTTACAACATTATTAATTATATTCCTCGAACTGTCTTTCATGTCCCTGTGGCAATATTGTAGTTGCGTATTTATGCTGTCTAACCCTTCCTCTTCTCCCTCATCCCCACCCCCTCCTCATAGGTTCTTTCCTGGTGTTTGTCACACTAGAGTTGGCTGGGTTTGGTGGACAAAGGCTGTGTGCATTCTTAGCTGTTTTCGAATTTCTCAGGGGCATGTTTTTTCTACTTGAATGGATAAATCCGGTGGTTCTGATGGGCGTGGCCCAGGGCTGCACTCTGAGGAGCGCTGGGTGAGCCAGGATTATGTGTCTGAGGGACTCGCTCTCCACCCTTTGCACTGACACCCCGCTGCCCTGTTCTCAGCCAAGCCTTGTTGGGAATAGACCTGAGCCTGGTGGGTGTGGAGAGAAGGGGCAAATGGTCTCCCTTGTTCTCTCCGCAGGCGGAGAAAGTGTTCATGGTGGCTCGGGGGCTTGTGCGCAAGGCTCAGGAGGACATGGAGGTGCAGCAGGCCAAGCTGAAGGAGGTGAGGGACCGCTTGGACCGAGTCTCCCGAGAGGACAGCCAGTATCTGGAACTGGCTACCCTGGAGCACAGGATGCTGCAGGTAGGCACCTCGGGAGGCAGCCCTTCCTCACCTGGACAGGGACCCTAGCCTGGCAGGTCATGGCGGGGCAAGGCGGAAACCCTGACTGGCCTGGTGGTCAGAGACCTGGTGAGGAGGTAAACCAGAAGCCCCTATGGAGGGACTGGGCCCCAGGCTTCCAGAGCCCATCCACCGACTTCCTCCTGCCTGGAGTACTGGGGTCCATGGGCCAGGGCAATATAATCTGCGCCCCAGATTGCTGAGGAGAGAGCACCATGGAGGGGGCTGGCCCCAAGAGTGCCACACACTTCCTGAGACTGCTCAGGTAGGAGCTTAGTGCAGCTTACCTTGACCACCCCCCATATTCTTCTGCTCCCCCCACCGAACCAGGTTTGTGCTGCCTTCATTCACTAGCATGTAATCTGTGCCAGGTGTGGGGCTGAGCCCCAGGAACATAGTAGTGGGACATCTGCTGGCAGCTGTGGCTGCAGGGTCCTATGGCTGCTGTATAATACAGCTTTCCTTCTGCAGGAGGAGAAGCGGCTTCGCACGGCCTATGTGCGTGCCGAAGACTCAGAGCGAGAGAAGTTCTCCCTCTTCTCTGCGGCTGTGCGGGAAAGTCACGAGAAGGAGCGCACTCGGGCGGAGAGAACCAAGAACTGGTCCCTCATCGGATCAGTCCTGGGGGCCCTGATTGGTGTGGCTGGTTCCACCTACGTGAACCGTGTGCGGCTACAGGAGCTGAAGGCCTTGCTCCTGGAGGCACAGAAGGGGCCTGTAAGCCTCCAGGAGGCCATCCGAGAACAGGCATCCAGCTACTCCCTCCAGCAGAGGGACCTCCACGACCTCACGGCTGACCTAAGGGGCCTGGTGCAAGCTAGGCCAGGGCAGAGCTCTGGTTCCCAGGCAGGTACTTCCCACAGCCAAGACAGAGACACAGATGTCCTTTTAGCTGCCTTGAAAGAGCAGCTCAGCCATTCCAGGCAGGTCCGTTCCTGTCTAGAGGGTTTACAAGAGCAGCTTGACGGCCTGGAAAAGACTTTCAGCCAAACGGCTGGGGTGGTTCAGCTTGCAAAGGCTGTGGCACATCCAGGCCTGGTGGACCCAGCAGATGGGGCGCTGCCTGGCTCCTTGCTGGAGCAGGGGGTCGTGCTTATGGCGCTATCGGACATGGAGCAGAGGCTAGAAGCCCAGGTCAACAGGAACACCATCTACAGCACACTGGTCACCTGTGTGACAATTGTGGCCGCAATGCCTGTGCTCTACCTGTTTTTCAGAGCCAGCTAGCCCCCGGACCATCCTCTGGAGGGCCTGAGGGATGGGTGTGGATGCAGATGTAGTTAGAGAATCCCAGCAGTGAAGTGAGCCTTTGGGGTGCACACAACCTCAGCTGGAATCTGAATACCATCTGCGTGGCTCACCAGCAGGCATACTTTGCTTTTTAGGCAACGTTCGTTTACATTAATTATGAAAACTTTGTGCTAATGTCCAATAAAATGTCTTTGAATTTGTATTAAAGTAATTTATATCGGACTGAGTTTTATCTGCTGAAAATTGAGATTTGGGACTCTAGGGTTTGGCTTGGAATTAAGGTAATCACCCCCTTTAGTCCCTCTCTCCTCTCCATTGGTCTTGTCCTTGGTTCGGGACCATTTTGGATACACTTAGCCTCGAGGCCTGGATTTTCATTTTGGATTTCCTGGCCTGCCTGACCCCCATGTGGCGGGTGGCCTGGGTGTTCCCATGAGTGGAACCTAGCCTACTTCCCACTCATTGGTGACCATGGTTACTGCCCTTCTTCTGGATCACTTTCTCTGCCATGGTGGGGAGAACCTCCTGAATGGAATGCTGGAGCGATGATCAGAGGAGAGCAGGGAAGAGGGGTTGGGGGAAGGGTTAATAAATATTGCTGGAGATGTAATTACAGGGATTGATGGCCAATCTGGGTCCCTGGTGCAGAGTGCTTTGGGCAGGACTGGTGTGCCACGAGGGCTGGGTGTCCCACGCACAGCCCAGGGGTGGCCGAGCTCAGCCCATCAGTAGTGTGAATGGAGAGGCAGTGATGGGGAGAGGCCTCCCAGAGGTGGGAGGTGCAGTGCGGGGCATGGAGGCAGACTGCCCTGAGAACCACTGACCTCTCCCTTTTCAGAGGGGAAGGGCAACCTTTGACCTCCCGGGCTAAATGGCCCCTGTGGCCTTGTGTAGCCTTGAGTAAACAGGAGCAATAGGGAGGCACTCTGTACTCCCATTGATGTGGTGGACCTGCAGGCCTCCAGAACCTTTCAGAGCGAGCAGAGGTGCTCTACAGGGTATGCGGGCCAGGGCTTTGCAGGCTGGCTCAGCAGAGGCCTGTGGAGCCAGAGATGTTTCTCATGAGGCGCCCTTCCTTTTTGGAGCCTGTGCTCAGGCCTGGGCAGTGAGTATGGCCCAAGTGGCCCCATATGTGCTAAGAACCTCTGAGCACCTGGTCCCTTGGTCATTTGGTCACTTCATCCTTGTCACGGTTTTCTTTGTAATGGTTCCCCAGGATGGCATGGGATGACACGACCTTTGCACTTGGGATGCTCCCCTTTTGATGGGGTAGGAGGTGCCATATCAGATGAGGAGCACTGTGAGATTTGGAAGTCCCAGGTCCCCGTCTGGGTGAGGTAGGGCCTAAAGGGTGTGTATTTGAGTGAATGGATTTAGGGAGGGGAGGATTCTGGGCACGTGGAAGGGGCTCCCCACAAGCAGCACAGGCAGGAAAGCTAGGGTAGACTGACATGGCTGAGGTGGTGATGGGTGTAGGGGAGTGTGGAGCTTAAGGATAGAGAATGAGGTGGAAGACCTGGGGTGCCAGATTGGCAGTCACCTGGGGTCTCTGATGTCAGAAGCCAGGGATGAGGGAACGGGAGGGGGTTCCATGCCAGTGCAGACCAGGTACTGAGTGCCTGGCCTCAAGTGCTGGGAAAGGTAGAGGAAAGGGAGTGACCTGTGGAGTTGAGGAGGGAGAATTAGAAAGGCAGAGTCAGGTAGAAGAAGAGTGAAGGCAGACTCTTGAAGGGGAGGGCAGGGGCGGGGTGGGGGTGGGGGAGAACAGGGTGCCTATGTGGTGTTAGAGCCTTTTGGACAGTAGCAAGTATGGGTGACCTGAACTTTCTGGTTGAGGCTCCCCCCAAAACCTGGGGAGGCTCTGGGATCTTCCAGGGTGATGTGTGTGTGTGACAAATTTTTCATCCCAGGAGGCCATCCCAATGGCCTTGAGCCAAAGTCCTCCAAAAGTCCTAATAGGATGGGTCAGGTCCTGGCTCCTGAGTTTGCAATGGGCAGGCCAGGGTGAGAAGGGCCCAGCAGGGGGCACAAATGGGCCACTGGAGAGAACGCTTCTGCCCAGCGGTTCCTCCCTCCTAATGCCTAGGTATTTGTCAGTGAGGGAGTCTGGACTTGCCCAAGCTTCTCCGTTTGGGGTGGATCCAGGTACAGGCCTGGGAGAAAACGAAGGAAATGCGCCCTTGCGTGTGCACATTTACAGCCGATGTTGCCCTCTTTTAACAGCCGGGCAAGGTGTGGTATCACCTCCTTTTGCCGGTGAGCAAATAAGCCTGTGGATCTAGTCGGGGGCGGGGGTCAGGTTACTTGGCTTAGTGATGGCGCAAACCCAGGCCCAGCCCCAGAGGCTGCGCTCTTCCCGCACAACCAGAGGTGGGGGCCGGAAGGAGGGGTTGGCTGTTTGGGAGTCCAGGGAGTAGGGGCAGTGGGCAGGACCTGGTGCGGTGGGAGAAACAAGGCGCCTAGGTAAAGAAAGTTGGAGGAGGCCGACTACGGGAGCCAGGTATCGGAAGGGAAAGAGGCAGCTCGGGGGCACTGCAGGGCAGAGGTGGTGCCCAGCTAGCAGCCGGGGCAGGTGAGGGGCGTGGGTCCCACCCGGCGCTGGCGGGTAGGAATAGGACCCGGCGCTGTACCACCACACCTTGGGGGTGCGGAACGCGACCCTCCTCACAGCCCCTCCCGTCCCGGGAGTGCTCCCAATTCCAGTTCCAGCGCAGCACAGGTAAGGCGCGGCAGGGACGGGGCGGGGTGGGGCTGCCGCGCTCCGCTTCACCCCCCACCCCCAACCCCGCCGCGCTCCGCGTTGCCATGGCTACCGCCCGGGTGCCTGACCCCCACATGGGAGGGGTCGAGTCCCCCTCCCTCCGCACTTGCGGAGCCCGCTGGGCTGGAAAGCGGGGTCCCGGGCGGCTCGGGGCGCGCGCCCGGCTCTCCCGGCTGCTTCCGGCCTGGCCTGGGCGGCGGGCGGGGGGAGGGCGGCCCGGCGGGCCCGGACGACGCGGCTTTGTCTCCTTTGTTCCGGGCGGTGGCAGCGCCGCGGCGGGAGGGGCGGGCAGCGGGCGCAGTTTTCCGCCCCTCGGTCTCCGGGTAACAGCTGCGGCTCCGTCAGACCCACCTCCGGGGGTGTGTGTGTGTGGGGGGGCGGGCAGCGAAGTCGCCGCGCGCAGATTCCCGAGCCCGGAGCGGCTGGCGCCCGCCTCGGCGCGCTAGTCCCGCGGGGCCCAGCCGGGCGGTGAGTGCGGGGACCCGGGCCGGGCGGTGGGGGGCCCGGCGCGGCGGCGCACCCCCGGGGTGGCGGGCCTGAGGCTTCGATCCCGCGGGGCAGGGGCAGCCCGGGTGAGTGGTGGGCGGCTTCGGTCCTGAGAGTTGGGACCATACTTCTTCGCGCGAAGGGAAACTCTGGCGGCTCCGCCTGTAACGCGATTGGGAGACAGAGGAGGTGGAGCTGCTCCTCCGCGCCCCCTCCTCGCCGCCGCCGCCTCAGCTGGAACCGGCCGGCCCCTTCCCCGCCCTCCCAGGACCACTGGTGGGGTCCTTGCCCCCGCGGCCCTGAAAAGAGGGAGGAGGGTCGGGGAAGAGCCGATGGGGAGTCGAGGCTTCCCTTCTTGTAGTGGCCGACCCACCAGGCTGCTGTGCTCAAGGCGGCTGTACCCCAGAGGGGGACCCCCCTTCTCGGTACACTGACGGTCCTTGAGTCCTCGCGGGTGCCGGGTAAATGGTGGATCCTCCCACCCCACGTCAACACACAGACAACAGGGCGAGCAGTGTGCACTCCAGCACTGTCAATGAATAACTCTTCTCCTGGGTGGACCCTGCGAGCCCAGCAGGATCACCGAAAGGAAAGGCCGGTTGCCCACTCTTCCCCCGTCCTCGGAAATGAGGGCTGCGTATGATGACCCTTCTCCAGACGTGGAAGGGCAGAGTTTGTGAGCCCCTTTGGCTGGTGAGGACAGCCCCAGGAGGGCCTAGGTGGTGCTGGCGCTTTGCAGACAGAAGTTAGGCAGCCTTGGGCCCTGCTGAAGAGGTTCAGAGAAAGGTGGGCCAGAAGAGACCCCAGCACAGGCCGGGGCACAGGCATAGTGAGGCTCTGGCTGTGAGCCTGGACGGGGCCTGAGATCTGCCGAGTGGGCAGGAGATCCCGGCTGTGGAAGTTGGGGATGTGAGGCCTGGCTCCAAACCATCCTTTTCAGTCGGCTCTGGCCTGGTCATTAACAAAAGTGGGGCTCACACCTTGTCCTTTGAAAGGCCAAGTAGCTTAGAGAACCCCATATCTCCCCTACTGGCTTGGTTTCCTTGGCCATGAAATGGGGGTTCTTTCGACATACCAGGAACGCCTGCTCTGTGTTAACCTGTTCTGAGTTGCTGGGGCCTCTGAATCAAAAGCCACACTCCCTGCCTTCAAGGAAGTTCAAGTCCACAGTGGGAGGGTGGAACAGGGAAAAGTGCCCTTGGTTGGTGCCACTAATGCCAGGCACACGCCATATCATGTTTAACTGTCAGAGCAGTCGGCCCTGCCTCCTGTTCTGCAAATGGGGACTCTGAGGCTCAGAGAGCCCAAGGCAGAGCTGCAGTGTACTCTGCCACCACAGGGAATGGACTCCTCAGCTGCCCGGAAGGCTCCTTGGGATATGATGGTTGGGAGTGAAGTTAATGGGACAGATAGGGAGTGGGCATTCCAAGCAGTGGAAACAGCCCTTGGTTCAGGCCGGCAGGAATGAGGAGCATGTGTGGGGGAGCACTGGCATGGATTGGATGGGAGAGGGTGGGCGCTGGAGAGGCCTGACCTTCATCACAGGCCCTAGGGTGCCCCAGAGACTCTGGAGGGAGGCATGTGCTCGGACTCCCGTGAAATGGGAGGGCCTGGGGGCTGCCCTGTGGCCTGTAGCAGAGGTTAAGTGAAATAGAACTGCCAAAAAGGAGGAGAAGCTGTCACTGTCCTTATTTTCCTCCTCTCCTACCCCTGGTATGTGGGGAAGGGCAAGGGGTGCTAGGCGGTGTTCAGAGAAGATAGAAGAAGCCTGCCACTTTTCCCAGGGTGGGTCATCCACCAGCCTCCTCTGGCCTGGCCAGGAGTTTGTCTGAGCCCGCCCATCTTCTTCCTGTGGGCCACCCAGTTGTGATTTTAGATTTGGGAGTGTCTTGGTTGCTGCCCCTTGCGGGCTAGAGAACCTTGGCACATAGTAGGCACTTGCAAATGTTTGCAAGTGAATAAAGGAGTGAGTGTCGGTCTAAGTATGGACCCTCTGCCCCAGGCGCATCCCTGAGCAGGAGGTGGCCTCTGCCAGTCCCCAGGCAGACCAGACCATGCCTTCTTAGAGGAAGAAACTTTCTTCTCTCGCCCCTTGGAAACAAGGTGGGGGGCTCCTGGGAAGCCTGGCTTTGCCACAGTCCTGGGCTTCTCACCGGGTTCACGACTCTCCTTGCCGCCCCCTTCCCCGCCCCCTCGGGTGGTGAACAGAGGCGGCCTTGTTCTTGCTCCCATAGAGCTGCCCTGTTCTCTGCACACTAAAAATGGAAACCCCCAAGCTATTTTGGGAGCAATGCCCAGCCGAGCTGTGGCCACGGCTCCCCTGCTCCCGCCAGGCTGCTGGACTCTCCTCCGATCCTTGCGCCTTGCGCCTAGCTCTGCTCACTCTGGGGCAGCCTCAGGGACACCCCGTGGGGCCCTTGGCTGGCAGGAAAGGAGCTGACCTGGGCTGAGGGAAGCCCTCCCACAGGCAGACCGGCAGCTGGCAGCTGGATGGCGGGAGGGCCTGGGCAATGTGGCCTGGGCACAGGCAGGCAGGGGAAGTGTCTCCTGAACTGTAATGTATGGCCTGTCTCAGCGCTTCACCAACCTTGGTGCTCCTGGCTGGGGACCACCCGGGGCTGGGAAGATGGTGTTGCCATGGTTTCCTGGTTCCAGCAGGCCTTAGCTGGGGCCTACAAGGAGAGGTCTGTGAAGAGAGCAGGCACACAAGGACTGGGAGCTCCTCGGGGTGGGGGACACAGCTAGGCATGGTGACTTCTTTTAGGACCTCTTCCCCCTCCCAGGGCCCTGGCTCTGCTCTGACCTGCAGGAGAGGAAATAGCAAGAGTTGGCCTGGCTTCCACAGCCCTCTAGGACAGGGCTTTAACCAGGGAAGTGTGCATGGGACTGTTCGTGTGAGTGTCTGAATGTGATGGCGGTGTGTATGTCTTAGGCAGGTGGGTGTGACATGTGCCTGTGCAAAGTGCATGTTTGTGTGATTTGTGTGTTTCTGTGTCTAAGGAGGTTGTCGCTGTGTGGATGTGTCTTGGTGCAGGTGTGGAAGCGTCCGTGTGTCCGCCTGTGTTTCTGTGTCCAGATTGTATCTGCACATCTGTGTGTGTATGTAAGTGATCATGTGCTTGTGTGTGGATGTGTGCATGCAGGCTGGGTGGTATGTATGCTTGGTGTGTGCGAGCGTGTGTCTGCTTATGTGTTAGTGGCAGTTTGGGCTAGGACAGCCCCTGGCCCGTATGGCGAGTGTGTACCTGGATGTCTTGATAGGGTGGACTCTGGACAGAGGGTGAGAATGGGAGAGGACCAAGAAGGGAGAAGAAGGGGCTGTAGAGGGACACGGCCGTGCTGGGGGCCTGACTGGGCCTTGCCAGCCATGGGGTTCCTTCCTAGCTGCCCTTTCCCAGGCCCTGCGGGTGCCTGGTTCCGCTGCCCTCCCCTTCTCTGTGTGGGCTCTGAGGAGGCGTCCCGTGTGGAATGTGTTTGGTGGCCAAGGGCCAGGCTGGGCCCAGTTCCACCAGCAGGCCGGCCAGCGGGACGGGGGTACCTTTGTGCGGCTTCCACATGCCTGCTGCCCAGCCACCGGCTTCATGCTCTGCTTTCTCCCTGGCTAGGTGACTCCCACACAGGTCATGCTGTTGTCTTCTGACCCAGCCGGCCCTGCCAGGTGAGCCTGACTTCACACCTAGGCATCTGGGAGAAGTGTGACTTTCGCCTCTACTGGGGGCTCTCCAGGATGGGGTCCCTCCAGGATGGGGTCCAGTCTTCAGGCCCCATCCCTGGCAGCCTTAACCTCCCTTTTCTCTCCAGCCCTTTGGTTCTGTGCTTATTACCCTTCTGGGTTCTTGCCTGAAAGGCCCTTCATCCAATTCTTGCCCTGCCCTCACCTGCCCGTGGCCCATGGGACCTCGCCCTCCCTCCTCCTGCCCAGGAAACTGACATCTAAGAAGCGGGGGCTGCTCCCTCCTCAGGGTTCTGGGCCCCTCCTTCGAGACATCTACTCTCCTGCCCCTTCCAGCCCCGGTCCCTGGGGATGGGATGTTTCCTACAATCTGCCCCTCTAGCCTCTCACCCGCAGACCCTGTGGTAGGTGACACGGGGCAGTGCAGGGTGAGGATGTGTGTGTGGGGTTCAGGTCTCCTGAGAGAATAGTGCTTGTAGAGAATGGGCAGTGTTGAAGTTTCCGGGAAAAACCTCCTGGCCCCTTGCTAACGTGTGGTCCTGAGGACATCCTGGACCGCAGTGCCTGTCTAAGCCTGGTCCTCTCCTCACCGCCCTGGGTTATGAGGGGTATCTTGGCAGTGGCATAGCCCTACCCCTCACCAGTGGTCCCACGTGAGCCCTGTTCCACCTCTCTCCCTGCCAGGTGACCATGCCTGCCTTTGGCCCAGTTCTTCTCCAGATGCTCTGGGCCAGCTGGGTCCTTTCCCTCCAGCCCCCTCCACCGGCTGCTTTCACTCCTAACGGCACATATCTGCAGCACTTGGCACGGGATCCTACCTCAGGCACCATCTACTTAGGAGCCACCAACTTCCTGTTCCAGCTGAGCCCTGGGCTACAGCTGGAGGCCACCGTGCCCACTGGCCCTGTGCTAGATAGCAGGGACTGCCTGCCACCTGTGGTGCCTGATGAGTGCCCCCAGGCCCAGCCTACCAACAACCTGAACCAGCTGCTCCTGGTGAGCCCAGGGGCTCTGGTGGTGTGCGGGAGTGTGCACCAGGGGATCTGTGAGCAGAGGCGCCTGGGGCAGCTTGAGCAGCTGCTGCTGCGGCCAGAGCGGCCTGGGGACACCCAGTATGTGGCTGCTAATGACCCTGCGGTCAGCACTGTGGGACTGGTGGCCCAGGGCTTGGCTGGGGAGCCCCTCCTGTTCGTGGGGCGGGGATACACCAGCAGGGGTGTGGGGGGTGGCATCCCTCCCATCACGACCCGGGCCTTACAGCCACCGGACCCCCAGGCTGCCTTCTCCTATGAGGAGACCGCCAAGCTGGCCGTGGGCCGCCTCTCTGAGTACAGCCACCACTTTGTGAGCGCCTTTGCACGTGGGGCCAACGCCTACTTTCTGTTCCTTCGGCGGGACCTGCAGGCTCAGTCTAGAGCCTTTCGTGCCTATGTTTCCCGCGTGTGCCTCCGGGACCAGCACTACTACTCCTATGTGGAGTTACCACTGGCCTGCCAGGGTGGCCGCTATGGGCTGATCCAGGCTGCGGCCGTGGCCACATCCCCGGAGGTGGCCCAGGGGGAGGTGCTCTTCGCAGCCTTTTCCTCGGCCGCTCCCCCCACTGTGGGCCGGCCCCCATCAGCAGCTGCCGGGGCATCTGGAGCTTCTGCCCTCTGTGCCTTTCCGCTGGATGAGGTGGACCGCCTTGCCAATCGCACGCGCGATGCCTGCTACACTCGGGAGGGCCGCACCGAGGATGGGGCCGAGGTGGCCTACATCGAGTATGATGTCAATTCCGACTGTGCACAGCTGCCTGTGGTGAGTCCCAACACTGCCACAGCCCTTACCCATCTCAGGCCACTGGCCAGGAGTTCACTGCCAAGCAGCTGTCTGGGGAGTCTGAGGGAAGCTGGTGGTAGTGTGGGGGCTGATCAGGTCAATGTATGTTGCACACTTTGTGTCTGGGCAGTGGAGGCGTACCTAGGTAAGCATGGCATTCAGGGGGACAGAGAGCTGTGCAGGATGGGCTTGGACTGGGTGCTGAAGGGGTGGCATTTGGGTAGGTGGACTGAGACGGTGTTTGGGGTTCTGGGGCATGGGGCAGCCACCCAGAATGAGTGTGTGGCGGAGTAGGACCTGTTGTTTTAGGTTCTTGAGCAAGAGGGCAGGTGAGGTTGAAACTAGTTTAGCTCTAGCCTCAGGATGGATTAAAAAAAAAAAAAAAAAGGGAAGAAGCCATACACAGGGGGACGGAGTCAGTGAGAGGTGGCAGGGCCCAGGTGAGTGGACTTGGAGATGAGGATGCAAGCTGAGAGAGGCTTTGGAGAAATGGTCCAGGAGAAGGCTGTGCTTACGTATACACTGCGAGAAGCAGCTCCCAGGCCAGAGGTGGGTGAAGATGGGGCCCCAGGCAGATGGGGATCAAAAGAAGGGGAAGGAGCTGCTGGAGACTGTTTGAGGCAGCTGAAGATAAGCCACCAAGGCAGCGCTAAGGGTGCCCTGTGGGAGATGTTGTCAGGGAGGACTGGCAGAGAGCCTGGGGGCGGGGACGAGGTTGTCTTAGGAGGCCCTGCAGAGAAGACAGAATTGTTCAGGGAGAGCTGGCAGAAAGCCTGGGGGAGGGGACGGGGTCATCCAGGAGAACGGGGCAGGGAGGTTATCCAGGGGGGGCCTTACTGGTGCTTCCTGCTGCCTACAGGACACTCTGCATGCTTATCCCTGTGGCTCCGACCACACACCCAGCCCCATGGCCAGCCGTGCCCCCCTGGAAGCCATGCCAGTTCTAGAGTGGCCAGGGGTTCAGCTAACAGCTGTGGCGGTCACCATGGAGGAGGGACACACCATTGCTTTCCTGGGTGACAGTCAAGGGCAGCTGCACAGGGTGAGTCCCCAGGAAGTACTTGCCCCAAGGTCTGGATGGGACAGGCTGTTGGAGACCCAGCCTGGGCAGAGCCTCCCCTGTGACCTCTGGGGCTGGGATGTGGGATCTGACATGCTCCCGGCCCCAGGCTCTGAGAGGTGACCTGTGCTCTTCTTCCTAAGACTGGGTAGTGTTGACCTGTGATCTGCCCCCCTTCTGGGCAGATCTGGGCCTTGGTGGGAGGGCTCTGGTGATGGGTCCACACCTTGGATTTTGGTGTCCAAGAAGTGGGGGACCCCTTCCAGTCCCCCACTTCTGCCCCAGGGCAGGGTGGTGTGACCTGTACTGCTAGGAGGAAATCTACCTGTAAATTGTGAGGAGCGAGGGTGCCTTGAGCCTGTGGCCATGATCTTGGGTCTCTGAGCTTGTGGTTTCTGATCTCAGGTCTACTTGGGTCCGGGAAGTGATGGCCAACCGTACATCACACAGAGCATCCAGCAGGGATCTGCGGTGAGCAGAGACCTCACCTTCGATGGGACCTTCGAGCACCTGTATGTCATGACTCAGAGCACAGTGAGTGCCAGGCGGGAGCTGGGACCTGGCTGCTGGAGGAGTCTTGGGCGGGACCAGGGTGAGCCACTGGTGTTTGGATTGCTGGCTTCAAGTCCTCTTTGCTGTCACAGCTTCTCAAGGTTCCTGTGGCCTCCTGTGCTCAGCACCTGGACTGTGCATCCTGTCTTGCTCACAGAGACCCTTACTGCGGGTGGTGTGTGCTCCTTGGCAGGTTAGTGCTCGGCCAACTCATGACCCCTTCTCCAGCCCCAACCCCAGCCTCGTGCCTTCAGTGCTCTTGCATAATCGCCCTCTCCAGGATTCCTGGTCCTTGGCCCTTGACTCTCCACTCCTGACCCCCGTATGCCCCAGCCTCCCACTCTGTCCTCCACCCTGGGTATCAGTGCCTTGCCAGGGCACACACATCCTGGTGTCATGGTCCACTTGAGGTTCCTGCCCAGGTCCCCAGGATTATAGGTGTTCCTGCCCCATGAACTCCCAGTGGCCCTGTGAGGGTCACAGGTGGACGCTCATCATTCTCACCCAGGTGCAGTCGCCGTTCCGAGTGCTCGAGGGGCCAGGGCCCAGAGCGGTGGCTGTGGAGCTTCCAGCCTGAGCTGAGCTGTCTGCAAGTGGCAGCTATGAGTCCTGCTAACATCAGCCGACAGGAGAGGAGGGAGGTGAATGACCAGAGCAGGCGGGGCCTTGGTGGGAGGGCTCTGGTGATGGGTCCACACCTTGGATTTTGGTGTCAGATG
The DNA here is from genome assembly GCF_001890085.2 of Hipposideros armiger. NCBI lineage: Eukaryota > Metazoa > Chordata > Mammalia > Chiroptera > Hipposideridae > Hipposideros > Hipposideros armiger. The sequence continues at coordinate 2,166,558 of NW_017731368.1, forward strand.
CACCAAATACTGCATGGCCTTGCACAAGTCACTTCTCTTGGTGCCTCGCTTTCTCCATCTGTTACTGACCAGCCCAGAGGGTGTTTGTGAAGGCTCAGGGGATGGTCGCTACTGATGCCTGCCCACATTGGGTGCCCCTTAAGCTCAAGCCCCGCTCTGCTGCCCAGTGGCTCCGACAGCATGTCCTGGCCTCTCTTGGCAGGTTTTCCTTTCTGTACCTGACCTGCCACCCCTGTGGCTGGGGGAGTCATATTCCTGCTACTTTGGGGAACATCAGAGTCCTGCCCTGCTGACCAGTTCTGGTGTGATGTGCCCCTCTCCAGACCCTCGTGAGGCCCCAACACTGCCGGAAGGAGCCGGTGGGTGAGAGAAGGGGTCAGCCCCGGGGCCTGGGAGCCCTGCCCTCCTCCCATCTTGCTCCAAGGGGTGTGGTTGGGGTGAGGTGTGAATCCAGAGCCCTGAAGCAACGCCTTTCTCAGAGTCCCCCCACTTCAGGGCCCATTCCTCTGAAGTCCCCATTTTGTGTCCTATGGACTGTGTTCCCCTGATCTTGGGTGCCCTTCCCCATTTGGGTTGCATACTCTGTGTGGTCTCAGGATACCGGCTCGGGGTCTGAGCACCCCTCCCCACTCCTTAGCCCCGGCCCTCTCTCCCTCTTCGTAGACCACGTCTCTGTGAGTGTGGAGCTCAGGTTTGGCGCCGTTGTGATCGCCAAAGCTTTCCTCTCCTTCTATGACTGTATGGCCATCGCTGAGCTCCACGCTTCTGCGCAGTGAGTCCCTCACCCTGACCCCTAGACCCGGGGCTGCCCCGCGGCGACCCCTGCCCCATGGCTGTGCTCTGTGCAGGTGCCAGGCCTGTGTGAGCAGTCGCTGGCGGTGTAACTGGTGCGTCTGGCAGCACCTGTGCACACACAAGATCTCGTGTGATTCCGGGCCCATGGTGGTCAGCCAACAGGTGAGCGTGACTCCGGGCTGGGCCACACGGGGGGTTTGGGGTTCCCCTTAGAAGGGTTTCTCTGATGGCCCGGGGTCTGTGTGCCTGCCTGCCTATGTGAGCACCTGAGTTGCTGTGTGTGATGGACTCACTGGAGAAGGCTGCCGCCGTCCCGCCTGTTTTAGGAGAGGACGTTTGTAGCTGCGAGGCGGGGAGGTCTGGGCTTCGTGCCCCACCTCAGCACAGAGGCCCGGAGCCTGCCCTCCCCTTTTCTCCTTTGGAGAATTAATGGGCTGTTTTTGTTTCTCTTTCCTTGGTCTCCTTTCCTCTTAACACTCCCTTTGCCTGCCTGCTGCCTGCTCCCGCGCCTGCCTGCTGAGTGGCCCCTCTCGTCTTTCTCTGCCTCCCCCTCAGAGCCCGCTTCTTCCCCCAGCCCCTCCTGCGAGAGATGCACCCACCCCTTTCCCACCTGTAGCCCCCAAGGCCACGGTCACCCCTGCTCCTGACACCCTTCCCGTGAAGCCTGGGGCTCCCTCCTTAGCCACAGCCTCAGATGTTCCATCTGAGGCCAGGCCTTCCCTGTTCAGCCCCTGGGAGCCACGGGCAGGTCCCAGCCCCACACCTGCCTCGGCCTCCACAGAGTCACCGCTCCACGAGGAGCCTCTCCCTCCCAGCCCCCTGGACAGACCCGGAACTGCTGTCCCTGCTCTCACTGACTTCGGACCCACGGCCACACCCGAGGACCTCTTGGCCTCCCACCCATCACCCTCAGACGCAGCAGCACGGCCCCTTGCCCCTGCAGACCCTGGTCCTGAGGCCTTCCCCTCTGCGGTACCCCTGGACCAGCCCCCCAGCACTGCTCCTGCCACCACTTTCCCAGGGGCCGCTGGCTCCACGAAGCCCACTCTGGACTGGCTCATGAGAGAAGGCGGCGAGCTGCCGGAGGCGGACGAGTGGACAGGGGGTGACATGCCCGCCTTCTCCACTTCCACCCTCCTCTCAGGTGATGGGGACTCGGCTGAGCACGAGGGCCCTCCCGCCCCCCTCATCCTCCTGTCCAGCCTCGACTACCAGTATGACACCCCCGGGCTCTGGGAGCTGGTGAGGCCCAGCCCAGGAGGGAGGCCTCGGGAGGGCACTGGGGCAGGTGCACCCTTGCTCACCTTGCGGTTCTGCATCCTGCATCGGAAGGGATCGCGGGGCAGGGTGGGGGCTGCGGCCTCACGCCGGCCTGTCCCCTGGGGCTCTGTGGGAAAGGATGGAGGTGGCAGGGTGGGCTCCATCGCCTGCCTTGCTCTTGGTGCCTGCAGGAAGAGGTGATCTGGGGAGCAAGCTCCTGCCCTTGTGTGGAGAGTGTTCAGGGCTCCACACTGATGCCTGTGCACGTGGAGCGGGAAGTCCGACTGCTGGGCAGGAACCTGCACCTCTTCCAGGTGAGCACGTCTTGCTTGTGGGTGTCATTGTGGTCTCCTTCGCTGTTGGCAGACCATATACAAGCACTGGGGAGCAGGAAGAGGGCACGGCCCCAGGTCTCAGTCCCAACCCAAGGGCTGCGCTGGGGGGCCTGCGGGGCTCACCGGGCCCAGCTCCTGAAGCTGCCCCAACAGCACAACCATGTCCTCTGCCCTCAGGATAGCCCCGGAGACCATGAGTGTGTGATGGAGCTGGAGGGCCGTGAGGTGGTGCTTGAGGCCCAGGTCGAGTGTGAGCTGCCTCCAGATACCCAGTGCCGTGTCACGTGCCAGCAGCACCAGGTGCAGACCATGAGTGCCTGGGTGGGCAAGGCACACTGGCCACAGGCTGGCTACCAACCTTAGCTGGCTGTGCCACACTCATCCTAGTCCAAGCTCTGACCCTGTGACCCCAAGAGAGTCTTGGTACTTCATCTCTGACCTCTGATCCTCTGTCCCGTGGGGTCCCTGCACCCCAACTCTGACTTTCCACCCTGTGGCCCCACGGGGTCCCTACACTCCAGTTCTGCCTCTGACTCTGTGTCCCCGAGGAGTCTTGGGAGCTCTAACCTCTGACCCTGTGGTCCCATGGGGTCCCTGCACCCCAACTCTGACCTCTGACTTTGTGTTCCCACAATGAGTCATTTTGGTCCTTTGTCTGAGCACCCCCTCCCCAGGCCTGATGCCTCCCCCAGCCCTAGACCTTGACCCCACTTCCATTTGTCCAGCTCAGCTATGCGGCTCTGCAGCCAGAGCTCCGTGTGGGGCTGTTTCTGCGTCGGGCCGGCCATCTGCGTGTGGACAGTGCCGATGGGCTGCATGGTGAGCTGCCTGGGGCTGCAGCGACTGGCTGTTGGCAATAGGGCCCTTCCAGACCTGCCTCTCACACTTGTCTCTGCCACCCCGCAGTGGTACTATATGACTGTTCCGTGGGCCACGGGGACTGCAGCCGCTGCCAAACTGCCTTGCCCCAGTATGGTTGTGTGTGGTGCAAGGGGGAGCGTCCACGTTGTGTGGCCCAGGAGGCCTGTGGCAATGCTGATGCTGTGGCCACTCAGTGCCCTGCACCCCTCATCCACTCGGTGTGTTGAAACTCTGGCGTGTCCCTTCCTCACTGCTGCCCTTGGAGGGAGGGTGGGCTGCTGTGCGTCGAGGGGGCCCAAAGTGGGGAGACTGGGCTGTCTTTCCGCACTGCCAGTAAACAGTCCTTGTCCTGGAACAGGTGGAGCCACTGACTGGGCCTGTAGACGGAGGCACCCGTGTCACCATCAGGGGCTCCAACCTGGGCCAACATGTGCAGGACGTGCAGGACATGGTCGCGGTGGCTGGAGTGCCCTGTGTGGTGGACGCTCAGGTGTACGAGGTCTCCAGCAGGTGAGCTGGCTGAACCAACGAGCCCGTGGCTGGGCTCTGCAGTTGGCTTTCCTGCTCAGGGCTGCACACCCACTACTCACCTGCCCTTCCCTGTCCCCCATTCTTTGGTTCTGGTCACAATGCCTTAGTGCCGGGGTTGCCATCATGTACACACCTGTAGCTTCCGGGCCTGGGCTGCTGTGGGGGTCACTCTTGGGCCTGTGGCCCAGCCACCGCCTGGAGCTGACAGGTGGTTCTGCTTCCTGGCTGTGCCTCAGTGTTCTCACCTGGCTTTCTGAGTGACTGTGGATGTAGTTATGATAGCAGGGTCTTCAGATTCCAGATTGCTGTGCTCAGGGGCTTGCCTTCCCACCAACTCACAGTTCTTCCCCTAGCACTGCCCTGGGTGGGCTCCTCCAGAGGGCAGACTTGCGGCACGCCTGCTGAGTGCCAGGCTTCTCTGTCCAGACCCTGAGATCCCTGCCTTCCCAGGGCTCATGGCTTACCGAGGTTCTGGCTCATGGTAACATGGCTGGCAGTTGCAGGGTCCCAAAAGTGCAGGCATGGAGATAGCCACAAGCAACAAGTCCCAAACCTGGCTGCATGTCAGGGTTACCTGGACAGATTGTTCAAAACCACGGCAGAGCAGATCCTTAGACTCAGCCGTGGAAATCTGGGTCTGTGGGCCTGGTAATCTGTGTTTTAAACAGAACTTTGCTAGAGCATGTAGTTTTCCCCCTAAATGTGTTATGACTGAGAACGTTAGGTGACTGTCTAGACTGTTAATGATTTTAGAACCATGAGACTAAAGTAATTTATGAAGTGATTTACAAAGTGATTAAAATATATTCTGATCGAAGGCTCTCCTGGATAGTTTACGCATCACTTGTTCTATTTCCTCAGAGTATTTGCAGTGACCGTGACAATGTCATGGATTTAAGCCACTGCAGGCTGCACATTCTGGAAATTATTTTGCCTGAAGCTTCTGTTTTCTGGCTAAGGACCAGCATTTCTCAGATCGCTCACTTTCCATTCACGTCTATCCCCAGACCTGACTGGAGGCTTTCAGGGACTTTATTTCATGAGGAAATCAAATTTCTACCACTTTGCAAGCGGTGCTGTGCACATGGTGATGGCGGCCAGTTGGGCCCACTCAGCAACTCACCCCCACAACCAGCCTTACAGGGCTCCTTTGTAAATTTGTGCCACATAGGGAAATTCCTCCTTGTTAGGGGGCCTTAGGGTTGGACTCAAATGACTGGAATCACGAATGTTAATTCTCAGGTGCCAGAGCTTCCTGGTATGCTAGAAGGAATTCCCTCCAAAGCAGGAAAGATTTCTGTCAATCTTGTGGAGGGTGGGAAGTGGGGAGACCACCTGACTTAGTGGGACAGGGGGGTGCAGCCAGGTCAGTTTGAGGGGCCCTTGGTGTGGCCTGGCACCCCAGCCTGCTATGTGCCCACAGCCTCGTGTGTATCACTGAGGCCAGCGGGGAGGAGGTGGCAGGCACTGTGACAGTGGAGGTGCCAGGAAGAGGACGCGGCGTCTCAGAGCAGAACTTTGCCTACCAGGTACCTGACTGCTGAGCTGCGCCCCTCCGGCCCCCTCTCCCAGCTGCTGATGGGCCACCCCCTCTGGTGGCTCCTTCCAGCCCACTGGTTTCACCTTCCTGGGCTCCCCACCCCAGGGCCGTCTTGTCTGCCTCAGGGTCCCCACGCCTCTCTGTTTCTGGCCTGATGCCTCTCTCCCTATCCTCCTTCCCACAGGACCCAAAGGTGTACTCCATCTTCCCAACCCGAGGCCCCAGAGCTGGGGGCACCTGCCTCACCCTGCACGGCTCCAAGCTCCTGACTGGAAGGCTGGAGGACATACGAGTGGTAGTTGGAGATCAGCCTTGTCACCTGTGAGGACTGCTTCCTCATTCTAAAAAAATGCATGCACTCCAGGGAGAAGACGGAGGGGTGGGATGCTGGAGAGAGCAGAAAGCAGGAGAAGGCCAAATTGGCTCCATCAGAAAGTGGCCAGATCCTCCTGAAGCTGGGGCTGTCATGGGAATGATGCAGCTTCCAGGGTCCTCTGTGGAGTCAGAGCTGAATGGAAGTGAGCTGAGGCCTGCATGGGTTCCGTGTCCTGAAACCATCCCTTTCCCCTTCCTGAGCCCACTTCAGCCAGCCTGGCCTGCCCTCCACTCCTATCTCTCTTCCCTAGGCTATTGGAGCGCCAGGCAGAGCAGCTGCGGTGTGAGACCAGCCCACACTCCACGCTTGCCACACTCCCTGTGGCTGTGTGGTTTGGGGCCACTGAGCGGAGGCTTCAACACAGCCAGTTTGAGTACACATCAGACCCCAACGTCACTTCTGCTGGCCCCACCAAGAGTTTCCTCAGGTGTTGGGCCAAGGGCATGGCTGCATGGCATGTGGCAGGGAGGTCTTTGCAGGTCCAGTACGTGGGGGTTTGTAGGACTTGACTGCTGGTGGGAAGAGGGACCATGTGGCTTTGGGCTGGGGATGAGCTAACCTAACTGGGACTGGGCTGTGCTTTAAAGCCTCATTCTCATAAGCCATAACTGGTTCACGGGCTGTGTTGCAGTGGAGGACGTGAAATAAGGGTCCATGGCCAGAATTTGGATGTGGTACAGACGCCAAGAATCCGAGTGACTGTGACCCCGCGAGCACTTGGGCTGGGCCAGGAGCTTGGGCGGAGGCGCCGTGTGATCCCGGAGACAGCGTGCTCCCCCGGAGCCTCCTGTGGCGGCCATCACGTAGGACACCTGTGGGCCTCCCCTGCCTGTGCTGGGCTAGTGTCGCCCATCTCACCCAACCCCGCCCTGTGGAGCTGTGGGTGGCGGGTCCCACCTTTGCTGGGCCCTGTTTCTGCACGCCCCTCAGCTGACCCACCCCTATCGTTCTTCCCGCTGCCCAGTTTGAGGAGCCATGCCACGTGAACTCCTCCCAGCTTATCACGTGCCGTACACCTGCCCTCCCGGGCCTGCCCGAGGACTCCTCGGTCCGCGTGGAATTTATCCTTGACAACTTGGTCTTTGACTTTGCTACGCTGAACCCCATACCCTTCTCCTATGAGGCTGACCCCACCCTGCAGCCCCTTAACCCTGAGGACCCCACCATGCCATTCCGGCACAAGCCTGGAAGTGTGATCTCTGTAGAGGTACTGTTCCTACTTGGACCCAAGAGCCTTCACTTTGCTGGACAGTATTGCTGTGTGTGGCAGAGGGGGCATGATAGCAGAGTAAAGATGGAACTGGCGAGGGCTGAGCGGGCTGGTGGTGGGGTGCCTAGCCTGATGCACTTGGCAGAGGCCTAGGTCCTGTGCCCTGGGTCCTGACACACTCCATGGCAGGCATCTGAATGACAATATGTAAATGGTTTGGCACTCGCAGTAGGTGCTGATGCCCATTTGACAGCCTGACTCATGCAGACACACATGTGGCACATATTCTGACACATGCAGTAGATGGACATTCTGAAAGGCCATAGGTAGACAACCCATCATCACTGACCTGGTAGGCCAGCAGACATAGTAGGGGCTCTGGCTTTGTTAGGTAGCTGGGCAGAATTTGGGACAACTTTATAGTCTCCAGACGTTTAGCTCTGGAGAAGTTAAGACTCGAAGAAGAAGGATAGGGAAGGACAGAGAAGGGTCAGGTGGCAGATTGGAAGATATCCACAGGACTGTCACCCCGTGTGCAGGGGTGGTGTTCAGGCACCTACTTCTGGGGGTGAGCCCTATTTCTGGGGGTGAGTCTCAGGACCATCCCTCCTATATTTGGGGAGATAGGATCTGAGTGACCACCAGCTCCTCCCCTCAGGGAAGAGTTCTGGGTGACAGATCAGTGACCCCGTGTTCCAGGGGGAGAATCTGGACCTTGCGATATCCAAGGAAGAGGTTGTGGCCATGATCGGGGATGGCCCGTGCACGGTGAAGACGCTGACCTGGAACCACCTGTACTGCGAGCCTCCCGTGGAGCAGCCCTTGCCCCGGCACCATGCCCTCCGGGAGGCACCTGATGATTTGCCCGAGTTCACGGTCAGTGGGCAGGCCCCGGGCTGGGCCAGACGTTGGGCATGTGCTGACGCCTTGCTCACAGGTGGCTCCTCATACAGGTGCAGATGGGGAACCTGCGCTTCTCCCTGGGCTACGTGCAGTATGATGGCGAGAGCCCTGTGGCTTTTCCCATGGCAGCCCAGGTGGGCTTGGGGGTGGGCACCTCTCTGCTGGCTCTGGGAGTCATCATCATTGTCCTCATGTACAGGTGGGTGCTGCCAGATGTGGCTGGGTTGGGGCAGGAAGCGGGTTGTGGCTGGTTTGAAAAGGGGCAGACTAGACCAGGGGGGGTCAATGAACATTTCCTATAAAGGGCCAAAGTAAATATTTTGCTAGGCGGTCTCGGTTGAAAGTGCTTGACTCTGCCATTATAACACAAAACAGCCCCAGACAATAGTGCAAACACACGAGCAAGGCTGTGTTCTGGTCTTTATTTACAAAAACAGGTCGTGGGTGTATTTGACCCGGTTCTAGCTTGTTGATCCCTGGGCTAAACTGTGCTGGGCTAGACAGGACCTGGGTGGCTGTGACTTGCCTGGAATAGGACAGGCTAAGTTATTCTGAGCTAGGCCTTGGCTTGGTTGGGCATGGCTGGGTTAGACTGCTGGCCCAAGCAGGCCTGGGCCGGGTGGGACCTGCAAGGGCTCCGGCCGCCTCTAGCCTTTCCCACCCTGACCTTGGTGCTGAGCAGGAGGAAGAGCAAGCAGGCCCTGAGGGACTATAAGAAGGTCCAGATCCAACTGGAGAACCTGGAGAGCAGCGTGCGGGACCGCTGCAAGAAGGAGTTCACAGGTGAGGCTGCAGAGAAGGGGTCCCAGGCTCCAGGGCTGTGCCCAAGCCCGCTCCCATTCCATGGGATGGGCGCCGAAACCTGGCCTCTTCTGCTCAACAGACCTTATGACCGAGATGACAGATCTCACCAGTGACCTTCTGGGCAGCGGCATCCCCTTCCTTGACTATAAGGTGTATGCCGAGAGGGTCTTCTTCCCTGGGCACCAGGAGTCGCCCTTGCACCGGGACCTGGGTGTGCCTGAGAGCAGGCGACCTACTGTGGAACAAGGGCTGGGGCAGCTCTCCAACCTGCTCAACAGCAAGCTCTTCCTCACCAAGGTGCCTGTCCGCCCCTCGCCTGCCCCTCCTGGCCCTGCCGCCCCAGCCCCGCCCCTTCTCCATTCCCTGGTTTTGGAATCAGCCCCTCCCTCCCACCCATCCCCTCTCTCTGGCACCAGTTCATCCACACCCTGGAGAGCCAGCGCACCTTTTCAGCTCGGGACCGTGCCTATGTCGCATCTCTGCTCACTGTGGCACTGCACGGGAAGCTTGAGTACTTCACCGACATCCTCCGCACCCTGCTCAGTGACCTGGTGGCCCAGTATGTGGCCAAGAACCCCAAGCTCATGCTTCGCAGGTCTGTGTGGGTGTCGGAAGCAATGGGGGCTGGGTGGCTGTGGACAGCGGTAGCCGGGAGCTGAATCAGGACCTCTGGGGCCTGGGGGTCTGCAGAATAGAGCCCCGCGGACCCACCTGCTGACCCTGCCCCGGCTAAGCCCCCTTTCTTGTCATCCCAGGACAGAGACCGTGGTGGAGAAGCTGCTCACCAACTGGATGTCCATCTGCCTCTACACTTTTGTCAGGGTGAGGAAGGCAGAGGTGGATGGGGCTCCCCTCCAGGGAGGGGCAGGACTCTCCAAACCACACAGGCCCTGGCCTGCATGCAGCTCGTGTACTCATGCCCAGCATGTCTTAAGCCCTCTGCAGCCTTCCCCAGTGTGGGTCGTGTCCAGTACACCTCTGCCCCATGCCTGTCACCTGTCCCAGGGGCTCTAACTGCCCGCCACTTTCCAGGATGCGGTAGGGGAGCCACTGTATATGCTCTTCCGTGGAATTAAGCATCAAGTGGACAAGGGACCGGTGGACAGCGTGACTGGCAAAGCCAAATACACCCTGAATGACAACCGCCTTCTCAGAGAGGACGTGGAGTACCGTCCCCTGGTGAGGGAGAGTGTGCGTGCTGGAGTGTCAGTCTTGGCGAGGGCGAGGAGGGTGGGCCTGTGTGATTGTGTATGGGTGTCTGTGTCTGGGGGTAGAGCCAGCCTGACCTCTGGCTGGCTGTGGGAGAGAGGCCTTTAGCTTAGCAGGAGAGAAGCTTGGGATGTGGCCAGGGTGGCACAGCCAGCTCTGCCCTCGCCCAAGTCCTTGCTGTGCCAGGGCCTGGGTTTGCCTGACCATGGTCTCATTGTCCTGCCAGGAATGAGATGTGCCCACCAAGCTGGGAGCCACCCTGGCAGACCTGCCCGTCACATCCCTCCGGGTTTGCTTTCCCTTTAGTGACCCACCCAAAGTTCCTTTGGGAAAATCCCATTCGGGCTCTGCCAAATCTGCTCCTCCGTCAGGCTGCTGGGGGCTTTCCTCCGGTGTCTCAGCCTGACCCACTGAGCCAGGAGCCTGGAGACCCGAGTGAAGAGGGGCTTGTGCTCACTCCTTATTCTGCCACTCACCCCATAGATATTTACTAGCAAGCTGTGCTAGGTGCTGGGGCCACAGTGGAGGGAGCCTGTCCTTGGGGGAGGCAGGCAGGTGAAGAGACAAGAATTAGGGACTGCTTGGTGTTTGGAGGTCAGAGGCAGTGGCTTCCTCAGGGGTTGTCCCTGTCTTTGGCCTGACGCCTTGGTCTTTCCAAGCGTGGCATGAGCCCTGAATGCTGCCCTGTGTCCTGTGTAGACCTTGAACGCGCTGCTGGCTGTGGGGCCTGGGGCAGGAGAAGCCCAGGGCGTGCCTGTGAAGGTCCTGGACTGTGACACCATCTCCCAGGCCAAGGAGAAGATGCTGGACCAGCTTTATAAAGGGGTGCCTCTCGCCCAGCGGCCAGACCCCCGCACCCTGGATGTCGGTGAGAGCAGAGGGGAAGGGTGGCCTGGGGACCTGAGTCAGAGTTAGGGCTGGGCGGGTCCTGGACCAGCTCTGCCGGCAGCTATCGTCCAATGCGGTGGGATGTTGTGAGTTGCAGCAGAGCTGGGCTCTACCGGGATGACCTCTCACCTGGTGAGGGACACCCGCTTCTGGTCTTTGGAGAGTTTGGGTGGGGCTGCCCCTAATCGAGGTGCCCGTGTCCCGTGGAGGAAGAGACAGGTTCCACTGCAGGAAGGGTGCCCTGGAAGCCCTGGACCACACCCCATCTTGCCCTTGCAGAATGGCGGTCTGGGGTAGCCGGGCATCTCATTCTTTCTGATGAGGATGTGACTTCTGAGGTCCAGGGTCTGTGGAGGCGCCTGAACACCCTGCAGCATTACAAGGTGGGAAGGGTAGGAGCCAGAGGAGGGGTATGGTGGGGTGGGGCTGGTGAAGGGGGTCAGCAACTGTGGTCAGCAGGTCCCAGACGGAGCAACTGTGGCCCTGGTTCCCTGCCTCACCAAGCATGTTCTCCGGGAAAACCAGGATTATGTCCCTGGAGAGAGTGAGTACTCGCCCACCGGTTATGGCCCTCTGCCCTTGCTTTGCCCAGTCCCCAGTAGTGGGGGAAGAGCCTCTAGACCTCAGGGGGGGCTCGTGTCTACTTCTCTTCCATCCAGAGAAACCCTTCACCAGGTGCCCCTACTCCTGGGAGTTGGCAGGACCCCGGGGCCCAGGGGAGGGTGCACCTGATGAGGGCTGACAAGTGGTGGGGTCTTGGCACAGGGACCCCGATGCTGGAGGATGTAGATGAGGGGGGCATCCGGTCTTGGCACCTGGTGAAGCCAAGCGAGGAGCCTGAGCCGCCCAGGCCGCGGAGGGGCAGCCTTCGGGGCGGCGAGCGCGAGCGAGCCAAGGCCATTCCTGAGATCTACCTGACCCGCCTGCTGTCCATGAAGGTAGGGTGGGGACAGGCCTGGCAGTGGGGTCTGGGCTGGGGACAGAACAGTCACTCGTGGGATTTGGGGGTGGTATGGGGATCACACAGGCCTAGTGCCACGAGGAGTCTGAGGCTGGGCTGGGGCTGAGGTCCCCTTGCTGACTGCACCGCTGGACTTCCCCTCCCTGCAGGGCACCCTGCAGAAGTTTGTGGACGACCTGTTCCAGGTGATTCTCAGCACCAGCCGCCCCGTGCCGCTCGCTGTTAAGTACTTCTTTGACCTGCTGGACGAGCAGGCCCAGCAGCATGGCATCTCCGACCAGGACACCGTCCATATCTGGAAGACCAACAGGTGGGGGTGGAGCCAGGCAGGCCAGGTGTGTGGGATCTTCTCTCCCGTCTCCTAAGCACACTCACCGGCCACGCCTGCCCTGTCCGCAGCTTGCCACTGAGGTTCTGGATCAATATAATAAAAAACCCGCAGTTTGTGTTCGACGTGCAGACATCTGACAACATGGACGCAGTGCTCCTGGTCATCGCGCAGACCTTCATGGATGCCTGCACCCTGGCTGACCACAAGCTGGGCCGGGTGAGTGGATCGGGGTGGACATGGAGGGCATGGGTGGGTGGGGCAGCATGAGGTGGGCTGGGGGTGGGCAGTGCTGTGCAGGTGCACAGATTCCAGGCTTTCCTGAGAATGTCGAGGAGGAGGGCCAGACAAGGCCTCTGCCTCCAGGCTCCAGGCCAGGCTTTGTCCCCAAGCTCCCTGGGAGGTGGCGGTGCCTCGGTTATCAAGGATGAGCAAGGGCAGGGGATGCCGTGTGTGCTGATTCACAGGGTTAAGATATGGCAGCAAGTGCAGCCTGCGGGCGGCAAGGCCAGGGCCTCGAGTGAGGGCTCACCCCGAGGGGTAATGGGAGCCACTGCAGGCCTGGGAACTGGACGGGGCGGGGGTGTTAGGCTTGAGAGTTAAGTGGAGCCTTCTGGCAATTGTTCCGTGGATGGACTGGAGCCAGGAGTCCAGAGAAGAAGCTGTGCTGTCCCCAGGACCAGCAGTGGCCAGGTTGAAGTGGGGCAAGAGGGTACAGGGCAGGCAGAAGCTGTGGGTGGGCTGTGGGAGTGAAGAAGAAGGAAGGCTCGCTTGGGATCCCTGGGCCTCTGGCTGTGGTGAGTTCAGACTAGGAGATGAGCCCGAGGTGGTGGTGGGGCGACCAGACGGTTTCCAGGTGGAGACGTGGATTCTACTGTTGCAGGGCAGCTCTAGGCTGCCTGGTGGGTTTGATTCCTGAGGGCGGTGAAGGTGTCTGCCTGCCAGCGCAGTACAGAGAGGAGAGTGCCAGGCGGGGAGGGTGGTGTGATGAGGGGTGCTCGTAAACAGAGAGGAGAAGTGGTCAGGGCCGTCTGGTCACACAGAAAGTAGGGGTGTGTTGTCACCGTAGTCAGAGTCCAGAGAGTCCCATGACAGATACAGGGTCACCTCTGCGACTGCTCAGGTACCTGTGGGCAGGGCCCTCGCAGGTCTGAGAACGAGGCTCCGCTTAGCCCAGTCCCTGGCACAGTTGCCCTGTGACCTCTTGAAAGATACATCTTGTGCCGGTCGAGTGGCTCAGCTGGTTAAGAGCTCGCTCAAGAGTTTGAGCTCTGAGCAACAGCATTTCGATTCCCGGCCTGAGCTGAGCAGCCACTGAGCTGCCAACAGGTGGCAGGATGGCTCAGCTTAAAAAAAGAAAAAAAAAAGAAAAGAAAGATACATCTCAAGACCTCCATGAAGAAACAAAAGGGAAAGTTCCACTCTGTAGTGCTAGCTTTTGGGGGCCACTTTTGCTCTGCATGCTCTCGTTGTTCTGCCTGCAATGCATTGAGCACCACCAGGCCACAGCAGGGCCCAGGGGCCACCTCCACAGTGGATGCTATGTGGTGGCTGGGTTTTCTGCCTGATCGTCCCACTGCCTCTCCTTCCGGCCAAACTGCAAATGCTTCCTGGGTAGCTCAGCAATAGTCCAAACCAGGAATGCCAAGTGTCCCCCATGGAGAGTTGGTGAGAAGGCACGTGTCCTGCTTTGGACCCATTCCTGCTCACAGGGGGTGGCGCGACCTTGCCTCACCCTCCCAGTAGCGTCAGGATTAGGCAGCAGGTCCAGGGTTCTGCCCAGAGCCCATAGTCTCTGGGGCAGAGCCGGGAGTGGACCCCAGTTTGGTAGTAGAGGATGTCTGGGTGTGTCAAAATTGTGGGCTCTGATCTGAGAGATTTGCTTCAAATCCCAACTCAGCCACTTAGGAGTGAGGTAGTCTGGGAAAATTACTTAATCTCCTGAGTCAGTTTCCTGAATTTTAAAGTGATCACACGGGGAACAAACAGCACGTGGCGAAGCAGCATAGGACTGCACTGTCCCCTTCCTGCCCTGCGTGCCGGTCAGTCACCTGCTGGATCCAGGTGGAGGCACACAGAGCAGAGAAATGACCTTGGAATAATCTGGGGAGAAGCTCAAGGGGACAAAGGCAGAGACTGAGTGTCAGTGGAGGGGAGGGAGTGGAGGAGGTCATTGCAGAAGGAAATGGGCTAGGGTGACCAGCCATCCCCATTACCTGGGGCTGAAGGGCATTTCTGGGAGTCGAGACTTTGAAACGATGCTGGGAAACGAAGCTGGTCATGCTCACAGGGGCTCTCACCCTCTTTCCCCCTTTCACTGCTTGCCTGCTGGCGCCCAGGACTCCCCCATCAACAAACTTCTGTATGCTCGGGACATCCCCCGTTACAAACGGATGGTGGAAAGGTACGAGGGTAGGGGAAGTCTGGAGGGGGCAGGATGGATGGATTGGTGGGTGTTTACAGTGGAGGCCCAGGGGTGGGCCTGTGGGGTGAGGAGTAGGTTTGTTTCTCCAGCGGCTGCTGTTTGCATGATCTCTGGCAGGTACTATGCAGACATCAGACAGACCATCCCCGCCAGTGATCAAGAGATGAACTCCATTCTGGCCGAACTGTCCCGGGTATGGCCCTCCGTCTGTTTGTTGGGATAAGCACAGGCCTCCTCCATGAGGGTCCCGTCCCCTTCACACTGCTCCTTTGCAGGGAAGTCCTTGGAACCTCGGTAGAATGTTCCAATTGCCATTTTGAAAGACCAGGGCTCCCAACTTTTCATCAGAGAGCAGCAGGGGTCTTGTCCGAGCAGCTGTCACCTCACCTGACTCAGTTGGGTGCAGGGAGGCCTGCAGCCCTTGTTGGGGTCTGTGGATGACAGCCCCACGGCAGCTAGGTGGCTGGGATTCAACTCAGGACCACCAGAGTCGGCCTGGCCTTGTCTTCCGGGAGCCCTTGCTTCCTTCAGTGGTGTAGACATGTCCCACCTACGCTGGAAGCAGCCCCAAACATCAACCCCAGAGAGTTCATAAACCATGTTTCTGAAATGATGATGGTGACAATCACAACTACAGTAATAACAGCAGCTACAATTTTTGGGGCATTGCTGCATGGGGGATACTTTATCTTCTCATTGGATCCCCATAAGAGCTCCACAAGTTAGGCGATAACAGCTCTATTGTCCTGACGAGGTTGAGGCTCAAAGATGTCCCTATAGAGGGGCCTGACTGTCACCTCAGGAAAGACTTGAGTGAGATCAGAGCAGAACAATGCGGGGTCACAGCCTGAGTGGCATCTCTCTCGCTTGGCTCTGCAGTCACCTGGGATGACAGAGGGTTACCGCTGGAGCCTCGAGGGGGAGAGAGGCAGGGCCCCGGTGGAACCCCCAGACACTGCTGAAACTGCAGACCTGCGGTGTCTTCACCAGGGAGGCTCTTTGGCCCTGACCTGTCCCCAGCTGAGCATGCCTGGCCTGGGATCCCCGGTCTATAGGGGAGCCCATCCTTCCTCCATCTCCCAGGCTCCTGTCTCCCCCCTCCACTTGCCCTAAGTCCTGGGCCTCCTCTGGGTCTGGCAGCACCCCTCATTTCTCTCACCTCTTTCTGTCCTCCCTAGAACCACTCTGGAGACCTTGGGGCACGAGTGGCCCTGCATGAACTCTACAAGTATATCAACAAATACTATGACCAGGTGGGCAGCACCTGGGACCCTGAGGGGGGCTGAGGAGATGGACGTAAGAAGGAATGTGGCCCTGTGACTCTCATGGGGACCATTCGGGTGCCCCAGCACAGATTAGGGGAGGGGCTGGGCATGGGAAACGTTCTTCAGGCATGCTTTCTGGCGTTGGCTGTGCTCTTACCTGTCCTCACTCCCACATCTGAGCTCCTCAGCAGGTTTCCCAGGCGTGGTGGTGGTGAGCAGCTGGGGTCCTACCAGGGCCTGGAGATGGTGTGTAGGGTGTGCTGGGGTGTGTGTGTGGGGGGGGGGCAGGGAACACACAGCTGCCACCTCTGCCCTGAGCTTGCCCCGGCTCAGATCCCTACCCAAGTCCGTGGGTGGCAGTATGCTGTGCCTGGCCACCCCGGTGGGTGTGGGCCCAGCTGGGCTGCATGGGCTTCGAGAGAGGAGGGCCCAGGCACAGTGCCAGGGGTGGATGAGGGCACAACAGAGCCGTTGAGGGCTCTTTTTTTGGGATTCCTGGGCTGGGCCTTAGATCAGAGCACCCACCAGTCAGCCTACTGAGTGTCTGCCAGAATCGTCCACTCGGACGTTTGCGGGGCACCAGGGATGTGGCCATTGCTGTTCGGAGATAAGGAGCCTGCCTTGTGGCCCAGGCCTGCAGTGAGGACAGTCATTTAACAAATGAGTGATGCGCAGTGTGAAGTCCAGGCACTTGGTCTGAGTGGTGTGAGCCTCAGCATCAGGGGTGGGGAGCTGGGATGTGTGATGCATCTCCTCCCCTGTGCAGACATGGCAGGTGAGCCCCTCCAGGTTCTGGCCATCCCCTGTGTGGTGGCCCTCATTTGTGGTTATGTGGTGGTTCATGTTTGGCCAGTATCTGGCCAGAGCAGGGCCTCTGGGGAGTTTGTAGGGAAAAGGCCAGCATGATGGGTGGAGCTGGCCTCCACTCAAAACGGTTTTCTGGGGATGGGGGGGTAGGTGGATATTCGTTACCATGAGTGCTAGGTACTTCAGTTCCCACCTCACTCACTGATCCTTAAAACCCCGTAGTGACTTTTTTGATAGTCTCCCCTCCCACTGTGAGGCCCTGAGGTC
This sequence comes from Hipposideros armiger, assembly GCF_001890085.2. Classification (NCBI taxonomy): domain Eukaryota; kingdom Metazoa; phylum Chordata; class Mammalia; order Chiroptera; family Hipposideridae; genus Hipposideros; species Hipposideros armiger. Next base: position 2,183,323 of record NW_017731368.1, read on the forward strand.
CCATGGGAAGCAGCGAGGTGGTACCCCCAATTGTGTTCCAGTACTGAGAAGGCCCCTTGAAGTTTGCGGCAAAGTTAGATGTGCAGGCTGGAGGCCTCCCCTGACGGTGTCGGTGTCTCTGTTTCAGATCATCACCGCTCTGGAGGAGGACGGCACGGCCCAGAAGATGCAGCTGGGCTATCGGCTGCAGCAGATCGCAGCAGCTGTGGAAAACAAGGTCACGGATCTGTAGGGACCGGCAAGCCCTGCTGTTGCTTCCGCCTCGCCTGGGCAGCTCTGGAACCTCGAGGGACAGACCACCTTCTTAGATGCCTGTAGTGCCTGACAAGCAGAGTTAGTGGAAGGTGGACCCCAGTCTCCTGGTGGCTCTGGCCTGGGCCCTGCTGGACTTACCTCGCAGGCCTGGAGCTGTGAGGCTGTTGGGGTGGTACCCTACCTGAGCCCAGTGACTGACCCTGCGGGCTGCTTGTGTGATGTCAGTCTGTGGGGAATCGGGGACTAAGAGCTTCCAGAGAGAGGCTGGAAGGGCCTTCAGCTGCTGGGGAGACTGTACTGTTCCTGAACACTGGCCTTCACCCCACCGGGATTTGGCAAGGACAGAGGACTCCCACTTCCTGTCCTGTCTTCCTCCATCAGCCCTGACCTCAGTTTAGCTGCCTCTGGCCTTGTTGCTGCTGCCACATTCCTAGGTCCGAGAGATGAATGCCTTTCCTAGGCCGCTGCAAATTGACTCCTCAACCTGGTTGGCTGCCTCAGGGCCACCCTGTCTCAGAGGCAGCCAGTGGTGAGGGGCATCTGCTGCAGGGGAGGCCTTGGGGAGAGTGGTGGCCACACTGACCCAGTTCTTTATTAAAGGATAACACACTGCGTGGCGTCTGGTATGTGGGCTCAGCCCAGCCCCTCCCCTAGTAAGAGGGTGCCAGCTGTGTACCCCAGGGGAGTCTCATGGCCCCCATGTCATGCTGCAGACTACAGGGCTGGCTGGGGTCAGATTCCATGAAGGAAATGAAAGCCCCACCCAGGACGGAGCTGGGGAGGCCTGCAACTGAGGTGAGGCGGTCTGTATTCTCTTCGGGGAGTAGGGATGGGGGCTGCCTTATCTGCAATTTGAGTGTTCTGACTCCTCCATTCATGTTTCATTTGTCTGGAAAGGAACTGGGAAAGGGTGACATCATCGCAGCCAATGCTAGGCAGAGTGGATCTTGGGGCCCTTTACCATAGTCCTGTCTCTGAACTCCCCAAATCCCGGTAGTTCTAAGGGGCTCCTGGATACTGGGTTGTCTTCTAAGTCCGGGCATCTTGGGTGCGGGCTCCTAACTCAACTGCCTGCATGAAGGCCGCCTTACGTGGTTTTCCTGATTTGTAGCTGGTGAACTTCCAGACTGTCTGTCTACGGGGTCTCACGTTGCTGGCTGGGTCTGTAGGGCTGGGGGTTGATGCCCCCTTGACTGAGACCACCTTGGCCTCAGCAGGAGGTCAGCCTGCCGAACAGAGGCCAGCCGAGAGCCCTCAGGGTCTTCACAGGGCTCTCTTCCTTGGCTCTGCTTACTTCCATAGTCCAGAGACCCCCCCCCCCCCAGCCTCCCTTCCCTTCTGACACAGAAGCTCCACCCCTACTCGGGGACTTTCATAGATGACGTGAAGAGACAGAGGCCAATGTAAATCCTCTTCCCTCCTTACTGGCCCTAAAGCTATCCCAAAGCCCTTGTTCCTAAGACAGCAGAAGCCACATTGGTATGTCCATGCCAGTGTTGTCACAGCTGCTCTAACGCCCTCCCTTCCCTTTTCTGCCCGATGTTGGGACCCGAGTCACAAACAGGTCAGCAGTCAGGTGCCATCATTTGGGAGAATGTGAGCTTTAGTGCTTTGATTGGGTGCTCCAGCCAGGTTTTTTAGTGGCTCTGACTCCCAGTGGTTCTGACTCCCAGTGGCTGCTTTAGCCAAACCATGGAGTTGATCCCCCGAGGAGACTGTCTCAGGAAGCAGGGCTGCAGTTTGGGAGGCAGCCTTGGTCAACACCATACGCCCTCTGTCCCAGGCTCAGGCCACTGCAGATTCGTGGTTGGTGAGGGCTCCCCGGAGAGGAAAACCATGTGCCTGCACGCCTGGGAGGATGGGTACTGAGTGACTTGGCTCAGCCCTCCCAGACATTGTTCTAAGAGAAGATAGGAGGAACTTCCCAGAAGTCTAAGCACCTCGGCTGAGCATGGAGAGAGTCTCACACCAGCAGGACTCTGGGATCGCTTACTTGGGTCTTGGCCACAATTTCAGCGTAGGACACATTTCATTCCAGCCTCTTCCTAATTTTTCTGATCCAGATTGCAAAAGTGAGCCCTCGTTGCTATATTTCCCACAAACGTGTGGCACGAAAGGATCTTGTTTCTTCTGATCATCGTGGTGCGGGGGTGGTGGGGGAGGCGTCTTACCGTGTTGAGCGAGTGACTTCCTTAAGTAAAAGAACTTTCACTGATTTACATATTGGAGTAAATATCCACACAGAAGATCTGGAAGTGCTATATTTTTATTAATCTTTTTGGTATTGGGAGAAACACGCAGATGTTGAATTTGTGCTGATAAATGTTGGAAGACACTTGAAACCTTGGGAATGAGCAGAAGGACTCTGGGTTCCACTGGCCAGTGCCCACAGATGGCTCTTGGCTGTGCTGGGGACCTCGGGGTAGGCCTGGGGACCTTTGTGCCTCAGGTGCCCTTCCCTCCAGGCTGTCCTTAGGATGACACAGTCAAGAACAAACTCAGACCCCAAACTGTCTGGTTTAGCTGACTGATAATGCCTCATGGATCTTCCTTTAAAAGTGTTCTGTCCTAATTAAGGATGATGGTTTATTCAATTTTGAACGTTTACCAGACATCTCAAACAAGGATATCATGGTGTTTGAAGGGAATTTATTTCTTGAGTGCGACCTGGGGTTTTATTTATAAGCGTCTGGATCACGTGGTGGATAGGTGCTCTTGAAACTGACCTGTGGCCTGTCCCATGGTGGTAATTGAGCCCCTGCAGGTCTAGGAGTGTGAAGTTCACGCTGGCCAGCCGGTTGTGTTGGTGAGTTGGGTGGCTGCGTACTGCCATCTTCTGACCACAGTGAGGAGTTTATCAGAAAGCCTCAGATGTTCCTGTGCCTGGAGCTCTTTAGACAATTGAAACAATGAGGTTCGAAATTCAGTAGCGTTAGGGCTTAGTGGGTAATCTTACCTTGTCTCTAACCGAATTCTGGTTTTCGATGTGAGATATGTCTAAGGAGATAGTTGAGGTAGTGTGACAGTGAGTGGCTAGTCAGGAAAACAAACCACCGTAGGTGTTTCAAACAGAAGATTGATTACAAAAGTGTTGGAGGGGGCTGGAAAGGCGAAGGGGTGGGGGACGGGAGGAGGGGTAAAGTTACCCAGAGATTAGTGACCACAGAAGCCTCAAGCTGGCAAGGGGACAGCTGAGTAACCCACAGCCTCTTGCCTGCTGCAGGAGCTGGGGAGCCTGAGGTGCTGGCCAGGCACCTCCATACACAGCGAATGGGTGCCTCCAGGAAGAGCGGACTCATGGCTCTCTTTCTCTGAAACCTTCACCACTTCTGACATGTCTTGTCTTCCCCAAGATTTCAGGCCGGGGGCTGGCTTCTCCAGCTTCTTTTTTGCCTCAGAAGTCACTGTAACGCAAGCCAACAAATGAGTTTCCAGAGTAGCATATCTTACTACTTTTAAAATCATGATCTTTAACTATTTCATTTTATCTTCCTTATTAAGTGTATGCCAGTTAATCCAAGAGAGTGCTAATCTTCCAAATGAGAAATTTGTAACAACTGCAAAGGAAAATATTAATTCTCCTGAAAGCAGCATTCCAGTAAGAGTATTATATAAATTTACTTGAATTGGATTATATGTCTCCATTGTTTCTTTTAATTTAAAGTAAAATATCATTAAAGAAAAATTTTAAGTGGACAAAATTAAAGATTGCCCACAGAAATAGGATTATCTTGTTTACATTTTTCTCAGTCATTATCCACATACATGAACATTCTCATAAGTAACTGTGATAGAAATTTTAAATGCCATTTTAGAGTCGACTTTAGTTCAACTTGCTTTTAAATAGTTCGTATATTTTCTTGACTTAGCTAATCATTCTTTAACATTTTACATTGTATGTCATCAGGTTGACCTGCAACTATTATTAACTTATGGTTCCAACAGAGTAGAATTAAATCCTGTGTTTATGGCACAGAACTTCATTAACACAGAATTCACATCTGGAAAAGTTGGTGTCCCCAGAATGTAATTTGCATCTATATGTAATTGTCACAATACACGTTTTAGTAGGCTAATTCACAATAGGCTAATTTGATACCATCTTAGAGTCCACCCTGAGCTGGTCAGACCCAGTTTGGGTGACACGATAATCACATCCCAGTGTGGGGTGAGGTCACCCCACCTGTCCTGTCACTCTGGAGCCTGCCATCACCCCCCACAGCTTGTCAGTCAGGTCTTATCTGCAAAGACCAGCCAGGTAAGCCCCTCTCCTCAAGCCTCAGCTGGGATAAACAGGGACACACCTCTGGGGGAGCCCCTTTTCTTTTCTCTGTCAACGCCTTTTGAAAAATGTTTCTTTTCGTGTTTCTTCTATTTGAGCATTCTCTGTCATCTTTCTCATTTGTCATCTTACTTTGTATTTTATTCGCTATTCTCTATTCTTCATTTTGTTTTCATTACCCATTTCTGTATTTTTTCTCACACTTCCTTTTCTTACCCATTCTCCTATTTCCTCTAAGTCCATTAGGCTCTTTACTTCCTTTCCTCTTTTTTAAAAAGGCATTTTAACCTCAAAACTTTATAAATCATTCCACCTTTGTTTTCTGACCTCTATTCCAATTTTCTCAGTCTCCTTTTGACAGATTATAGCAATTTGGTCAATGTTACTAGCGCCAGCCTCCCTGGGTTCAACCAGCTTTGCCTCCCACCAGGCAGTCCCTTAGCCTCTCCATACAAGGCCGGCCTCTGAATGACAAAATCACCCAGCACATGTGAACTGCCTGAGGGTTGCTACTGTGAGGAGGAAGAAACATTCCTCTACCCTCAGGGTTCTTTCGGCTGGTCTAATAATCAAGTAGACCTGAGACAGATTAACAAGAGAAAATGACCAAATTTAATTATATACATATGTATGGGAACTCCACATACATGAGAGAGTCAGAGACCCCACATGTAGGACAGCTTCAGGGACAGAAAGGGAAAGTGGGTGTCTAAGGCATTCTGAGCTAGGGATGAGTAATGCACCTTGAGGCTTCACAAGGTCATTGCAGGGAGAGATATTGCAGTAATTAGAGTTTGCCCTGCCAAATAGGGAGTTCAAAAGATTTTTCTGGTGATAACTCATCATGGGCCAAGCTCCTAATTTAAATTCTTCTAGATAACCAAGGGGGTGGGGGGCAGAAGTTTCTCTTGAGTCTGCCCTTAGCTCAAATAATCCACATACCACTGAGGTACATCTTGAGATGGCCTTTTCTGAACCCCCCCAAACTCCCCCCCCACTACTACTTTCTTTGTAGGGCACCGATTCTTTGTTGCTCATTTCATTCCTGCCTTCCTCCCCTCTGTCCCCTCAGCCTCTTCCTCCTCCTGCCTCTATTCTTATCATCCATTGCTCCTCTGCTCTATACTCATTTTTCTCTGCTCTCTTGCTTCCAGCTTTTCCTATGCTTAGAAATTATGGAGGTACAATTTTTTTTTTTAATTGGGGAATTGGGTGATGGGAACAACGCTGGGGAATTGGGGGAAGGGGAACAGACAAGTTGCTGTCCTTTTTGTTCTTCAGTCTAGTTGTGGAGTACGTTGCTTCACTGGCCCAAG